>NW_024062733.1:11760000-12360000 GCF_006381635.1 Hibiscus syriacus
AAACAGAAATAACAACCAATACAAATGGCAAAAACCAGACAGAGACTACTGCAAGATTAATACTGACGGAACCAAGCGACAAAATACATGAGAAGCTTTGTGCGGGGGAATTGCAAGAGACCACAACGGAAACTGGATTTGGGGATTTGGCAAGAAAATTAGGATTTGTTCCATCTTGGAAGCAGAACTTTGGGGCATACATGAGGGTTTAAATGTTATATGGATGAAGGGTGAAAGAAAAGTGATCTTGGAATCTGACAGCAGAGAAGCCATTAACCTCATCAAGAACAAGTCGGATGAACATAGAAAGCTTACTATTTTGCAACACATAGAGAATTTACTAAAGAGAGATTGGATAGTCGAATTAAAGAGAATACCTATAGAGGTCAATCGAGTAGCGGATATCATCACCAAACAGATATGGAGGTACTATGGAGACACAATATTGCTGCAAAACTCTCCCAAGGAAGCTGAGAAATTTCTAATTTTTTATAGAACTGGCAGCTAAAAAGCCCTTTGTACCTATTTCAACCAAAAAAACATTGATTTTTATCATGTACTAATAAATTAATGGCTTAATATAAAAATAAGTGTCTAAATTATATTTAAAATTAATTTTTAGTGCTTAAAGAATTTTTCATTAAAAATATGTATTTAATGTTTTCTTTTTTATATTTTTAGGTGTTTACCTTTAAAAAACATTAAATAATATGTGTCATGTTTAGATTTTTAAAAAAATTATTTTTAAATAATATTTTATTTTTAAAAAAATATATAAAAACATTAGACACCTATTTTTAACAAAAAATTCTTTAGGCACCAAAAATCAATTTTGGGTTTAATTTAGACACTTATTTTTGTATTAAGTCTAAATTTATTTGATTTTCTAGATTGTTTATTAATTAAGCTAAAGTGATTACAAAGTAATATTTGTTCTAAATACTTTTAATTATTTGACAATGAACGCTTAATTATCCTGCTGCATCCGCTGGTGCGTAAATCGTGACTTCTTAAAACAACAATAATTTTTTTAACTACTGAAGTAAATTGATTCGTGTATTTATTAATCAATGTTAATGTATTTATTTTATAATAACAGCAATATTTACCAACAACAAAAATGTCATGATGTCTTCTAAAATGTTTTGTTCAGAAAAATTATATATTATATAGTCATTATGCTACACTTTGAGTATTAACAAGTATGATTCCATTCGTCATCCCAACGACATCAGACCATTATAACGCTCGTTACTCTGGCATCTTATTCTTTGATTATTTTAAAAACTTTTCGGCTTCCACGCTTATACAGAGTAGTGAGAAAAATAATATTTCCACATTCACCATGTTATTTTTTGAAGTATGGTTTCTTATTAATATGTAAACGCCGTATATTCCTAAAGTCTTTTTTATTTGTCTGAAGATGTCATACAGTTAGGGGGTCTTCTTCATTTGTCTGAAGACGCCATGCAGTCGTGAAATCTTCATATTTAACTTGAAGATGCGTGAAACACCTGGCGTCTTTAAATTGATACTGTGCAATTCACCCTAAATAGATAAATAATTCCCAAATTAGATTATATTGAAAATTAAAAAATCTCACTTACATTATTTCATCCATTTTACCAAATTTTTTAGGAATCAATATTGTAATAATAAGACTTAAAAAATTCACATTTTCTATTGAGATAAAATAATATATTATCTCCTTGCTAATGAGAAAGGGAATAGAGATATTAGACTTTTTTATTGGATATATGAATGAAGTTGATGTCAAATCTTAATATAAATAGAACTAAGTTTTTGTTTTTTTAAGACTTTATTTTTTTTATTTTCTATTATCTAATATTTTTGATTAGATAGTGATTGAGGCCTAATTGTAATTTTGTTCTATGTATTTTCTTTCTTTAAATGTAGAATGATGATATATAAGTAATAATTTCATTTAATTTATAAAAATTAAATGAAATGAAATTTTATTTATATAATTACGCTAAATCAAAATTAATATACAATTTTAATATTTATATTGTTTTTGTCTCTTAAAGGTTATTTTATTCCTCTATTGAATATTTATTACTTAAGAACGTTGGATGAAATACAATTTTGATTAGGGTTTATGGGGTTTTTTTTCCATTAATAATCTTATTTTTATGGGATTTATTTAACCATTATGTGATGTGTTTTCATTTGTCCATTTTTTGGAATAATGACATTGTTACCCCTTTCCCTTTAGCAAATCTTCAGACGTGGTATATGTGCTTTTAAAATATTCAATGTTTCCATGTATTTTATTTATGTCTTCCAAAATGGTACATGAGTCTAACGGCGATGAAGTCTGACAGAGCAGGACTTGGAACACTCTGATATCGTCACGTGGCACTATTTTGTGAGAAAAAATATTTAATGAAGTACTGGTACGAGATGTCTTTCGACAATTTGAAAGTATATGTACCATATGGAAAGATTTGCTAAAGTACATGGGTAATAGTTCCATTATCCTTTTTTAACGTCTAGGATACAATATTATTTTTTATTAACATAAGGTAAGTACAAGGTAATATATGTTCAAAGACAACTCTCAATCTCTTGACATTGAATACTCACACTCTTGGCATTATCGGTGCTCAAACATGAGTCCTCAGTGAATAACAACAATTCTTTTACCACGAAGGTTAGGGCTAATATTAAACCCACTCTTTGGGTGCGTTTGGTTCACGGAATGTAAGATTACCAGTAAAAATAAAAGATTATCATGGAATATGATTATTGAGAATGTTGTATTTAGTGTTTGGTTGGTTTAGCAGGAATGTAAGATTACCGTGTTTGGTTAAAAGAATAAAAGATTATTAGAATATATATTTGACCAAATTGTCCTTATTATATATTTGTTTTTTTAACAAGTTAGAAAATATTTATATATTTTCTTTAAAAAAATTAAATTCATAAAATTTATATAAATTTTTTTCAAATTTGAAAATATAAAAAGGTTTAATGAAAGGGTAAAATTTTATTTTAACCCCTGAACTTCATATAAAATTTTAATTATAAATTTTTTGTAAATATAAAATAGTTTAAGGATAAATTTGTAATTTAACTTTCGTAGAATTTTTATTATTCAATGACAGAATAAGGATATTTTTGAAAGAAAAAAATTTAAGGGCATATTAGTCCAAAACGCCGGTAATCCAACAATACCTAAGGAAATGGAGGTAATGACATTCCCGGTAATATATCCCAAAAAATCCATTATTGGTAATGTAAGATTTCCTGGAATGACGTTCCCGGTCAACCAAACGGAGGAATGTGGATTCCATTCCCATGGGAATCTCACATTCCCCCAACCAAACACACCCTTTATGGTGCAATGTGGGAAAAGAAGCACATTTAAAGGGCTAAATGGGGTATAAAATTAATGGTACACTTTGAGAGAACATATATAATTGGAGAGCTAAATTGTAAATTAAGCTTTAATATAAATTAAGATTTTCTTCTATTCAACTTCACACGTTCTATTTTTTTCTTCAAGCTGCAATAGAAAACCAAAACTCTAATTACAATCGCCAAAATATACCAGGGTTAATTTAGGGTTTTAAACTTGAAAATAAATAAATAAAGAAAAGGCGAGAATAAAGAAAAAGTTCTATAAAAATGCATAAGTGGGACCTTTAAGCCCTAAATTGACAAATAATATTAAATTTATTTTACATTTCTTTAATAGAGTATCATGGCTTCTTACACCAACCATGCCAGAGGTGAAATCAACCCAAAAAAAAGAAAGAAACAAACACGTGTATTACCTCGTGGATACGAGTCATAAATTGTGAAGATGAAGAAGAAGAAAGAAAGATGTGAAGGGTGGGCGGCTCACCCTACTCTTATCATTTTGCTTTTAATTGACTATACTTGTGTGGGTATGATGTAATTGGAAGGGATTCTATACTTTATATCAACTTCTAATTTGGCCACATTTAAGAGTTTTAAGGACGCTATTTATCAACACAATATGTATTTCTTATTGACATAGACACCACTTATTATTACTTTTAATGATGATAATATTGGAGTATATGATATAATTTTATATTCTACAATTAAAGTATTTTTTGTTCGTTTTATGATTTAGGGTTTTTTTATCTATTAACCGGTTTTAATGATAAAAGAAAAAATTGATCTTCTTAAAAGTATTTGGTTTAAGCAACATATGTGGAATGTATGTTTGCATTGTAATTATGTTAATTTTTTTAACAATACTACTTTATAATCATCTTAATCTATTAAAAAAATTATTTTTTTCGAGTTGATGATTATTTTTCCAAATAATGTTATCTTATAGAATCAAGCATTAATTCGTCTCTAGGAGTACAACATGCCATATCGCTACATCAAATATTTATTTATAATATAATATATTCATTATATATTTGGAATTATGTAATTATTTTTAAATAGTTATTAAAATCTTAAATGAGACCTGTATATTCTTTCAGTAGGATGTTCTCTCACTTATTCTTTCAGTAGGGTTTATTTTTATTTTTATCTCTTTAGATTTTTGTTTTTGTGTATTTGATTTTGATATCACTTCTCTGATTAATGTTTATTTAATTTTTTTTTATCAATTTATCTCTTATTTGAACTCTCGTATTGATTTTCTCATGTTGATAAGTGTTCATAATCATCACAAATATAATACATTTGAATTGTAATAAAGTCAATTATCAATTTATCATCATTGCCATATATATTTTTTTATTGGCATTGATGGTATTTATTTTTCATCGTTATACAAAAATATATTAGATCAAAGTCATCAATAAATATAAATAATTTCATCAAAATTAAATTCAACTGTAAACGAATTTAATGTTTATTATGATATTCACCTTATTTTTAAAAGAAATCTAAAAAACAATATCTCAATAATTTAAATTGAATTTATCAGAAAGAAGTTAATATTCAACATTAAATTAAAAATAAGAGATAGAAAATTCCAACAACATAACAAGAAAAGTAAAGAATAGAAAAAGAAATTGAAAAATGAAAAAGGCAACGTCTTTCGGCACACCATGTATTGGTAGCAGCACACAGTCATAGACAGCTTTGCAGATGTGATCTTGTCACCAGACTAAATGCCAAAACGATGCTACCAAACCCACCTGTGTCCAAATTTCTTCATTGCATGGGACATATCTTCTTTTATTTGTTTCCTCTCCAAATCTTGTACGAATTATTTCGAGTTCAATGTTCTTTTTTAATTTTGATAACTACCGTTAATGTCAAATTAATATCAAATTCGTCACACCATCAATATAAAGTGAGTAGTACCAAACCATAATCATGAAATATTATGGCGTTTCTAATATAACTATTTAAAGCCGACAAGTATTGGCACACGTGGTTGGGATTCAAAAATTTAAATTTGTAAGGTCAAATTCGAATAATATCAATATCAGTGAAAAATTTGTAAATTTCTATGTAAATTCCAATTGAGGTAGTCACCCTTCACCTAAACTTTTTTGTAACAAAAAAATATATATAACTATTTAAATGGATCCCCAACTTTGTATTTGCAAGTTACTAAAAAAATGTAACTAAATAATTTATACATGATTTAAGCTAAATAAAACACTAGAATCAAGATGTTCAAGATTCAAAATAAATTAATATTGGAGATTTAAGGTATTTATGATATGTATAAAGCTGAATTAAGCGATCTCGATGGTAGAAGAATTGTTGTTATTCTTTGAGATCTCGAGTTCGAGAGTCAGAAATACCAGAACTGTGAGTGTTCAATGTCAAATGATTGAGAATTATCTTTGAACAAATACTACATTGTATTTATCCAAAATTAATTAAAAAAAGATTCAAAATAAATGAATATTCGATATTAATTTATTGTTTGCGTTTTAATGTCTAATTTCTTTATTCGTTTATATATAGCATTCCCAAGGACGGAGCTCTCTTAAGGGCCAAGGGGCCCTAACCCTTGTTAAAATTTATATATTCGATATAATTTGGTTTAATATTATTTTGGTTCATGTAACAATAAATATTTAAATTTTAAAAATATAAAAATTTATTAAATATTTAATCAAGTAGTGGTCGAACTAAAAAATGATAAGTAAGTGTTTTCAAATTTTTAGTCTAATTACAATTTAGATCATTGTAAGTTTAAATATTAGACAAATTAGAAATTGTCTTGTGAATTTTGAGTTTTTTTATTATAAATTTAAGGTGAATACAATGTACTATATGTACAAAGACTTTCAACTATTTGACAATGAACACTCATACCCATAAATACCTAGTGCTTGAACTTGGGACCTGTAACACCCAACTCGTACCCGACACGAATACGAGTCTGAGATGTAACATTGACTTTTTAAAACAATATTCGTATAAAATAACAGAACATTTGAACTTATATTAATAAAATATGATCATATATTGTTGAATTATGTTCATTAAAATCAATTTGAAAAAAATATGTTTTCATGAACAGTAAAATACAGTATGAACAATATCATATGAACAGTACCGTGAACAGTACCCGAATGTTAAAATTTTTCAGAATGCTGGAGGGGTACCGATACCCTGCTATAGGGTATCGATATCCTGTTACAGGGTACCGATACCCTGCTATAGTACTGCTACAGTACCTCGGCAAAACATGTATAAAACTCATAAAATTTACAACATTCATCATTATACATTTACCTTTTACATATATACGTTTAAAACATTCCAAAATTCGATCAGAGCATATCCCATAAAAATCATTTTTATTACATGCCAACTAAATTATATCTAACAAAATACATGTAATTCGATCTACATTTCTGATATGATCTTCAGTAAGGAGAACTGACATGTCTTGTTCCTCTTTACTTCTCTTTTCGCTTTCCAAACCTACGTGTGAAACAATCACACGCTAAGTCAATGACTTAGTGAGGCATATAAAACATATAATATGACCATATAACATTTCATATAAACAAAAGGCATAGATCTGCAAATACTATCATTAATCCTTATAATTTAACACCCTTATACATAACATGTCATGCATTAACCAAGCAATACACCATTACATAAATAATGTGATCTATTCCATATAACCAATCACATATACATATCATATTCAATATACTTATTAAATTTCTTTATTAGCCCATGTACACTGTTGAGAACTTAAGGTATGTGAGTACACTGAGGTTGTGCACAACTATGTTGTAACCACAACTCGTATAAATGTCCCGAATGACCTATCCAGAGGTCATAAAGAACCTCGGCAACTGTCCATAGGTCCCGAAGAACCTAGGTAAACTGTCCATATGTTCCATAGAAAATAAGTAAATTGTCCATATGTCCAGAAGAACATAGGTAAACCCTCGACTCTTGGCATGCCAACTATACCCCTAGCTCTCATATCACATATCATGGGCAATATCATTTATAACAGTTCATATATTCACGTCACTTATTTATATCATTTCTCTTCTAATCACATATTTCTTCTTTTCTGTCACATATCACATGTGCATATAATCACGTAGTTTACTTTCAAGTAATTCATGTCACTTTTCATATGATTTCATATTCATATGTCACATAGCTCATATCACTTTGCATGGTTTCACATAAACATATATATCATATTTTGTTCACATATATTTCCCATATATATACATCACATAGCACATACAAGCTCATATATCTCATAGTTCTTTCACATAACTCACTATCATATTTTCATATCATATATCTTATAATAGATTCTTATATCATCATTTGTTTCCTTTCTACCTATTCACAATCACACTAACATTTTAGAAATTACTTCTTACCATAATAACTCTGTCACTGTCTCATCGCAAGCCAATGCTTGTTCGATAGCATAAGTACAATAAAATTGCACTCACCTTAGCCTTGCTTTGATTCGATCCTAATTCTTTGATTGTTCCGGAACTTGTTCACGTTCTATGTCTGCATAACCATACATTTTAAGGTAATTATCAGTTATCTACACCTTGTAATTTGATATTAATAGCCTAAACGAATTTAATAGACCCATATTCACTTTTTTCCTTTAGGGGGTATCAGTACCTCCCCTTAGGGTATCAGTACCCTTATAAAAATCTGTAAATTTTACCCAGAAATCACTGTTCATGCACGAAAATTCACTATATCAACTTCAATTCTTCATGTTTCATTCCCTTTCATATTCTTAACTCAAATATACATACTTAAACTAATTTCTACTAATTTATCTCATCTTAAACCTCAAAATCTTCTCCTCTTTATGAACTTCAATAATCATACCCAATTTTTAACATGTTTCAAATCCAATTCTAACACTTAATACTTCTTAATTAAGCTGATGACAAGTCAAATTTAACTTCAAATTCAACTTATCAACTTTATTTCAAGATTTCACTCAATAACTCCAAATCTTTAATCTTCTCTAATTCATTTATCTTTTGATTTTAAGATAACTTAAGCTTAGTTATCATCTAATGATCAAAACTCAAACTTTAAATTAACAAATAATCAACAAACAAAGAAACTTTTACCTTTGCCTAGCTTCAACGGGGAGAAGAAGATGGATAAGAGAAAGAAGAAGATACTTCTTCCCCCCACGTGATTCATTCATATAAGGGGGGAAATATATTTCTTGTCAAATGACAATTTTGCCCTTTAGTTCCTTGGATAATTACTAACAACTTTCAGGAAATATCCCCAAATAAATCATTGAACTATTCTACTTTAATCACCAAATTCTAAAATTTTACAATTTAGTCACTAACCCGGTATTGAGGATGTTACAAGACCTCAAGGATAACGACAATCCCCTTAATCACTAAGGTCACTTGTTCATGCTGAATTTTGAGTTTAAATATCTAATAAATCTTTACATTTTTCTTAAATAGTCTAATATTTTGCCCCCCGTCAATATTTAATTTTGGCTCCGTTCATGAGTATTCTTGATATCATTCTTCTCGGAATTTCGTCATTTGGTCATGTTTTCCTTTATCTTGATTACGATTTCTTTTTGATGAGTATTTTTTTATTCTTCACTGATTCTTCTCGTGATGATAAGATGAGACTACAGTTAAAGAAAAAATGAATTTTTATTTGTCTTCTTTAAATACTTTCTAGATTTTCAGATTTGCTTTTGCTCATGAGGTTGTCACTAGTCGTTTACCATCATATTTTATTTATGATAGGAAAATTCTACAACACTCGATGAGTACCAATGAACACCACTAACGATGAGCATCATTAATTTAATTTATAAAAAAATTAAAAATTCTAAACGACTCAACGATTAATTATAAACTAGTTGAAAATTTAAAGGTAAATTATTTAAAATAAAAGGTAAATTATACCAATGACCACCTAATTATTGCCCCTTTTTATTTTATCCACTATTTTTAAAATTTTATCAATCATGTCACTCAATTATTTAAGTGCATTCAATTTAACCACTTGTCGTTAATATTTAAGGAAAAAGCTGATGTAATAATTAAAATATTTGATATTATTACACATTTGGTCCACATTACTTATATATTTTATCAATTTGGTCTTAATTTTAATAAATTAAAATAAACTTAACCCTCAAATCAAATGGTGCCAAAGTAGTCTTTATTCATCTTATTATTTCAATTTGTAGGAAAACAAACAAGAAATAAAAGAAAAGAAAACTTACAAAAAAAATTGATTTCATTTTTGAAAAATTTAAAAAATTAAATATCAAATGCTTTGATTTCAAAAATACATCTATATTAAGTAAAATCAAAATTTAAACTCTTAAAAATTAATCCAAAACAATTAGATTTTTCTTATAATGAGACAAATTAGGTAAAAGTAAAGTTATAATACTTGGATAGCTGAGTAAAAAAAAATAAATATTTTTAAACAAACGGTCTAAAAGTAATTATAAAATAAAATAAAACATCTAATTTAAACTCCTAAAATCATTGAAAGATATAATTTAAACACATGAATTTGTCACATTAATTGTCTTGCGTGTATCAATGTAAAATATAGTCTTTTAAGTTAAAAAAACAAAGAACATTGAGAAATACTGATACGTCTCATCATAAAACATTGACATGTTTATTTTATTTTATTATTAGGAATAATAAAGGTTGATAAAGAGAAAATAAAATTTGTAATGGCTGACATTAAATTGGATTCCTCTCTAATTAACTACTTTGGCATATTTAAGGGTTGAATTTATTTTAATTTATTAAAATTAGGACCAAAATTGATAGAATATATAAGAAATAATGATTAAATGTGTAATTATATCAAATATTTTAACTACCACATCAACTTTTTCGTTAAATATTAACGACAAGTGGTTTTATTGAATGCATTTGAATAATACTTGAGTGACATGATTGACAAAATTTCAAAAATAATGGTCAAAATAAAAATGAGCAATAGTTAGGTAGTCACTGGTATAATAATCTACCTTTAAATTTTCAACTAATTTAAAATTATCCTTTAGAATTTTAACGTTTTATAAATTAATTTATCGATGCTCATCATTAGTTGTGCTCATCTTTGCTCATTAAGTGTGGAATAATCATCATTTATGATATTGCTCTAAATGATGCTCTTCATGACTAATACAATTTGATATATATTCTTAAAAAAAGCAAAATAAATAATAATTTTAATATAAAATAACTTAATTTATATTATGTTTTTAGTCGTGTATAAATTTAATACAGTATCCCTTTATCAATGAATGATATTTAGGAGGTTTTAATTAAAGTTAAGTCTAAAGATATTTGTGCTTAAATTATATTAATTTTTAATGTATGAACTCTAATGTTTTAATTTTCTTTATTAGTAAACGAGGGAAGTCGGGTCAAAAGATATCCGGCGGCCTGACCCAGATGAATGGTCGAATACGGAATACCTCTGGATATTGTCAAAGGAGTGTGTATTACACGGAGGTAGGAAAATGGAATCTCCTTTATTTATTACCCCTACTGGTTTTACTTTATTTATTTATTGGAGCCCCTACTTGCTGGTCCTTCTAATCTAAGGAAGAGAGAAAGAGAGGGAAGCAAAAATATTCTATAGAATTGAGAGAGGGAATAAGGAAGGCAACCGCAGAGAAGAGAGCTGAGAAATTTATAACAAGGGAGGGAAATGGCAGCGGAAATAGTAGTAGGCTAGTAGCAGTGAGTGAAAAAGGAAGAGAAGCTTTGTTGACGGTGCGACAGAGAGTTTAGGGTCGATGGGAATGCTTGCTGATTCCGGTAGAAAAGGAAATTTCTCCGTACTCCTCCTTTTCCTCCTTTTGATTCTCATTTTGCCTCGCATCTAATTTTAACCTTCACTTAAAACACTGAAAAGCTTTTTTTGGGTTCTACTTAATTGTTTACTATTAACATTTCTTCTTCTTTCTTCGTGTTCTTCACATTGATTTAACTTTTTGTTATTTTTGGATTTGGTTTGAAGAGCTAAAACCCATATATGTCACGGTGCTTGAATCAATCTGTGGATGCATTCTTGATGAATCCGGGGATGGTTAAGTTCTGACAAATTTTAAATTCTTTTGGGTTTTTTTTCGGGGTCAAATTTCTGTTGTATTTTTAAATTTTAGGGTTTATACTTTTGTTTTTGAATTCGTGACTAGGGAAATATTTTGTTTTATTATTGATATTGTTGTTTTTTATGTGTAAATATTGTTTTTATGATTAGTTTTCCGGGAAGATTTTGTTTTAGTTTCCTCCTTGAAAATATTTTGTGATTCCTTGGAGGATTTTTAGTTTTATGTCCTTCGATTAAAAGTTTGATAGAAGACAGTGGAAGAAAAAAAGTCATTACTCATACCCTAAATATCAATTAAAACCCTCCATTTTTTCTTGTTGGGTTCTTTCTATGTTTTCAATATTTTCACGTCAAAAAGATTTTTGTTTCCCTAAATAACGATTCAGAAGAAGAATAAAAAGGGGAAACAGGGTGATAATACTTCAGTGTTTTGTTTGGGATTCTTATGGGAATACCAAATACCCCATTACTTGATCTAATAAGAAAAGTTAGGTCTTGGTTTTCTTGGGAAGAAAATTATCTTTCCAGTTTTACTGGTGACGAATTTGGGTTGCTGAAAAAGGGTGTTTGCAGAAAAAATAGTTATTGTGAATGTGATATGGAGTTATTCAATGAATTCTCTAATCGATACCATTGCCGAAGCTGTGGTCGTTGGCTGTGTTCTAAATGTGTTGAAAGATACAAATCATATAACATGAAGGGTAATGAATTTTCTAGGATGATGAGTACTAAGTTTTGCAATTTTTGTTGTGATGGGGTTAGCGAGAGGCGAGAAAGTGGTGGAAGAAAGTATTGTGAGAAAGTGCATCCTTCTAAGTCTCTCCAGGAGATCTCGGATCCGCCATCACCCTGTTCTTTGAATAGCGAAGCTTGTGATTGTGGGCTTTCTATGCAGTCGGTAACTAGCCAGAGTATTTCATTTAGTACTCATCCTTCTTCTGTATCTATTCGGCAATCTCCCTGCAGGTATATATAGTGATTTTTTTTTTTGGTACATGGTATATATAGTGATTTACATGGCAATAGTTATGCTGAAATGTTATCCTTTTATATTGTATCATATTAGAATTTAGACCCCAAGCTTCCTGAAGTTGGTTGTTTGTTGACTTTCGGCTTTCATAATCTTTCCCCTGGCGGTGAATGTTCTTATTTGTGTATTTACTGGTGTAGGAGTGATGAAGAAGATGCTGATGATTCTGGTAAGCATTTTTTGAGCCATTCAACTGACTATTGCCAGGATGTTTCAGATATAGATTCAAATAGTATTAGTGCTAGACTCGAGTCTTATAGTTTTAAGTCGGCAGGATCAAGTCCTTCAGTTAGTCCCTCTAGGAGCAATTTTACTCCTTATAGGGTTGGGATTTCTGTACAGAAGAGGCCAGAAGGGAGCCCAATGGCTCAGGATGTTGGTCCCTTTTATCAAAAAAAGAGGGTTGCTTTAAGAAAGCCAGAGTTAGGGAATGAGGAACAGGAGAATATTGTTGTTTACTCTGATGATCCTATACATCGTAATCAATATGTAAAGTCACATAAACCTTTGGATTTTGAAAACAATGGTCTAATATGGTTTCCACCACCACCTGAGGATGAGAATGATGAGGCAGAGAGTAACTTCTTTGCATATGATGATGAAGATGATGAAATTGGGGATTCTGGTGCTATGTTCTCTTCAAGTAGTAGCCTTTCAAGTGTGTTCCCAGCAAGGGAGAAACAAAATGAGGGGAACAAGGAACCTCTCAAAGCTGCAATACATGGGCATTTTAGGGCTCTGGTCTCTCAACTTTTACTGGGTGAGGGTATTAAAGATGGTAAAGAAGATAATGTTGGGGACTGGCTTGACATTATAGCTACAATAGCATGGCAAGCTGCAAATTTTGTGAAACCAAATACTAGCAGAGGAGGCAGCATGGATCCTGGGGACTATGTGAAGGTTAAGTGTATAGCATCAGGATCTCCCAGTGAAAGGTATGGCCTGTTTTAATTTTCTTCAGTTGTTTGAAATTCAAAATTTTCTATTGTTTTTCCGGTTTCAATTCTTATTTTACATGTCCTGAACTTGTGAATTATATCATTCTCACAGCACTCTTGTCAAGGGAGTGGTTTGCACGAAAAACATAAGACACAAGCGCATGATCTCACAGTACAAAAATCCTAGATTACTTCTTTTAGGAGGTGCCCTTGAATTTCAAAAAGTTCCAAATCAACTGGCATCATTTAATACATTACTTCAACAGGTTTGTTCAAAAAACTTGTTCCATTTATGCAGGTCGATTAAAGGTTTTTCTGTGATTAACAATCGCATTTGCATTGTCGTGTTACAATTGTTTGTGATTTGACAGGAAAATGATCATCTCAAGATGATGATTGCAAAGATCGAGGCTCTTCGCCCTAATGTTTTGCTTGTTGAAAAGAGTGTTTCTTCATATGCACAAGAGTATCTACTTGCAAAGGAAATATCATTAGTGCTCAATGTGAAAAGGCCATTACTAGATCGTATAGCAAGGTGCAGTGGTGGTCTTGTTTGTGAATCAATTGATAATTTATCTACCACACGATTGGGACACTGCGAACTGTTCCGTGTGGAGAAAGTATCTGAAGAACATGAGACGTCCAATCAGTTAAACAAGAAACCATCGAAAACACTGATGTTCTTTGATGGTTGTCCCAGGCGCTTAGGTTGCACGGTAATATTTTCTATCCATTCATATGATTTATTTACTGTGTCATTTGGGAAGTTTTGAAATTTGAGCCTTGTAAGCCTCCATCTTCTTTTGTTGTTATGAGATGGTATACACTGGGTCTCCACATATTTGAGTTTCGAGCATTTTGATGCTTTAGTTGTTTCCATTCTTGGAGCACTGGTGTGTTTCCATTGTTTCGATTAATTTGTTTTTTTTGTTTCTTTATGTGGCGGAAACATCTTTAATTGATGCCTGACCAAATTTCCTCGTTTAAGATTGTCTTCCTTTTCTATCGCAACAATAGTTGGCCCCATGCCTCCTTTTTCTTCTAATAAATGCTTTTATGCCTTTCCCTCACTCCATTTATGCATGCGTTTGTATGCTAATTTGTTTGGTTTGATTATATCCGAGTTGTTTTGCCACCTTTACCTAGAAGTTTTATTGTTGTGTTCAGTGCAGAAACTGAAGTGTATTGGAAGATTAGATGTGATTTAGTTCCGTGGTGTTTTTCCCTTTTTTCTGATCCTTATAGGCTGTTGAGGAGTAATTTATTTGCTCATTTGAATGGTAAAATAGAATTGGGCTTGTAAATATCTGTATAATTGGCATGTCAAATGAAATTGAAAGGGCAATCTTTGTTTTTGGCAAGCATTTATTAACCTGTATTTAGTGCACTATATTAGATATTGTTCGAATTTCATAATGTGTTTAGCATGATTGTTTTTAATCAAATTGCTTTATTTCTCTTTATAGGTCCTTCTGAGGGGTAGATCTCGTGAAGAGCTAATGAAGGTTAAACATGTTGTCCAGTATGCTGTTTTTGCCGCCTATCACTTATCTCTTGAAACTTCTTTCCTTGCTGATGAAGGTGCTACTCTTCCTAAGACGAAGATAAAACATTCAATCGCTGGGCCAGAGGAAATGCAGATTGGTAATAGTCAATCCAGTTTGAATACAATAGTCAATGCTTCTGCTCTAAATGACTCATCTCTGAGTCTCAATCCGGAGCAAGGAGGATTGGAATCATGGCTTGATCAGGGTGATCAAAGCCATTTCTTCCCTTCTTCAGGTGGTTCTGTTCTTGATGCATGCAATGATGATTTGACACCTATTGTGGGTATGGGCTTGTGTTCTTTAGAACAAATGAAGGATTTAAATATGTCTACTATGTTACCCTGTGATATTAGAGATTTTCCCCGATCAGAGTTGCTAGAAACCACGACTGAAGATGAGAGGCATCTTGACGAGATTAATGAATTGGAAAAATCTGAAAAAATTCAAGAAGATGAAGCTTCCAGTGAATATTATTCAGCAGCTGACACACACCAGAGTATCTTGGTTTCCATCTCAAGTCGGTGTGTGCTGAAAGGTACTGTGTGCGAACGTTCACGGCTCTTGCGAATAAAGTTCTATGGATCATTTGATAAACCACTGGGAAGATACCTTCAAGATGACCTGTTTGATCAAGTAACTCATTTATGACTTTTGGTTTCTTCAGTTGAAATTTGAGAAATACTTTTTCTATGATTCATTATAATTTAGCATGCTCTCTTTGCAGGCTTCTTGCTGCAGGTCATGTAATGAGCCAGCTGAAGCCCATGTCATATGCTATACGCACCAGCAGGGAAATTTGACAATCAACATAAGGTGCCATTCCTCTCTTAAGTTACCTGGTGAACGGGATGGTAAGATATGGATGTGGCATCGATGCCTGAGGTGTGCTCATATAGATGGGGTTCCTCCAGCAACTCATAGAGTGGTTATGTCTGATGCTGCTTGGGGACTTTCTTTTGGAAAGTTTTTGGAGCTTAGTTTTTCAAATCATGCAACTGCTAATCGTGTTGCAACTTGTGGTCATTCATTGCAGAGGGATTGCCTTCGTTTCTATGGGTAAATGGTGTAAATTTTAATCCTTTTTTATGGTTAAGTTTTAATTATGATGCTGATACCTATGAGTATGATTTCACAGATTTGGAAACATGGTTGCATTCTTCCGCTATTCCCCAATTGATATACTATCGGTGCATTTGCCCCCATCCATGCTTGAATTTGGGGGAGATGTTCACCAGGAGTGGATTAGAAGAGAGGCAGCCGAGGTTTGTTATCTATTTCCCTTCTGTTCTAATGCCAGTGAAATCCACATATTCTAAACTAACCGCTTTGTCTCTTATAGCTAATGGTCAAAATGGAAATGTTGTATACGGAGATATCTGATGCACTTGACAACATTGAATTGAAGAGTAAATCATCAGATGCAAGTGAGTTATCAAATCACGTTATGGAACTGAGAGATCAGATTCGAAAGGAGAGAAATGATTACAATGTAAGCACACTGAATATTAGTTATTTCGTTATCGGTATGACCTTGAGTATTTCTTAGTTGCATGTACATAATATTTTGTATGCCTAATTTGTCCTATATTATTGAAAGATGAATTTTATCATTTGTTGACTAGGTTTTTTTTATAGGGTTTGTTACAACCAGTTATTATGGAGACGTCAAACCTTGGTCCAGCCGCCGTGGACTTACTAGAACTGAATCGCATAAGACGTTCACTTCTTATAAGTTTGCATGTATGGGATCAGCAACTTAATTCATTGGACACTTCTCCTGGGAAAAATTTTGCTTTCAAAGCTGAAGTTGATCTCTTTGAGGATGGAAATCTTGGTGCTCATGAAGAAAACACCTGCAGATCCTCAGATTCAGTGGAACCTCGTAAGAGCAACGCACAGCTGGAGCAGAACTCTAGTTCACTATCCTTGGAATCCAATGTGCCTGAAAAGAGAGAAGAGAATGGACATCCGGATGAAAGAA
Organism: Hibiscus syriacus; assembly: GCF_006381635.1. Lineage (NCBI taxonomy): Eukaryota > Viridiplantae > Streptophyta > Magnoliopsida > Malvales > Malvaceae > Hibiscus > Hibiscus syriacus. The sequence continues at coordinate 11,777,074 of NW_024062733.1, forward strand.
TCCATTCCCCTGCATCTACTTTATCTGAGACAATAGATTCTGCTTGGACAGGTACCGATCCACTAATGTTGAAAGTTAAACCTTCAGAGGCATCTCGGGGAGATGAGCTTCAAGCTGGTTTGATCAGGCCAATAAGTAAAATGTATAACCTTCCTTTGAGGAAGGTTGCTGCACCAATGAGGGTTCATTCTTTTGATTCTGTGTTGAGACTCCAAGCAAGAATTCAGAAGGGATTGCACCCCTCATCATCGCATTTCTCGACTCTTAGATCTTTCCATGCTTCTGGAGATTATAGGACCATGGTGAGGGATCCTATTTCTAATGTAACAACGACTCACTCCTATACATTGCCACTAGAGGCACAAAAGTTGAATCTGTTACTCAGTTCCACACCTGCTTTACTCACCTCTGCATCTCGTGTTGCTGAAGGGGCTCGGCTACTTCTTGTGCAGAGGGGCCATAGTGATAATGTTATTGCCATTTATGATGATGATCCTGCAAGTATAATATCATATGCTCTTAGTTCCAAAGAATATGTTGAATGGGTTGCTGATAATTCCAATGGAATTGGAGGAGGTTGGAATGTCGGTGACAGGAGCAAAGAAGATTCTGCAGCTTCCAGCTTTTCACCCTGGCAGTCATTTGGTTCTCTTGACCTGGGTTATGCACATTATGCAAGTTTTGGTTCTGAAGATACCCAATCATCTATGGGTGATATGTTTCCTGATATGAAAAGGTCTCCCCATTTAACAGTTTCTTTTGGAGATGATTCTTCTGCTGCTGGTGGCAAAGTGAAGTTTTCTGTGACATGTTATTTTGCAAAACAGTTTAATTCTCTTAGAAGAAAGTGTTGCCCTACTGACATCGACTTTTTGCGTTCCTTGAGCCGCTGCCAGAAATGGAGTGCACAAGGGGGGAAGAGCAATGTGTATTTTGCCAAATCTTTAGATGAAAGACTCGTTATAAAGCAAGTTCAGAAAACAGAGCTGGAATCCTTTTATGAATTTGCACCCGAATACTTCAAGTATTTGACAGATTCTCTTAGTTTGGGAAGCCCAACTTGCCTTGCTAAAGTTCTTGGTATTTTTCAGGTTTGTCCTCTTTTCCTTTCCTAAACTCTGTTTCTGTGCACATCCAGTTGGAGTATCCAATATATCATTTTAATTTTAATATCTTTTGGCTGGCCTGATGATAGGTCTCTGTAAAACACCTGAAAGGTGGAAAAGAAACAAAAATGGATCTTGTGGTGATGGAGAACCTATTTTTCAGAAGAAACATATCTAGGATATATGATCTCAAGGGCTCTGCAAGATCACGATATAATCCAGATACAACAGGGAGCAACAAAGTACTGCTAGACATGAATCTGTTAGAAACATTGCGAACAGAGCCTATTTTTCTTGGAAGCAAGGCAAAGAGAAGTCTCGAGAGAGCTATTTGGAACGACACAGCTTTTTTGGCAGTAAGTTGCTTTTAACATAAACTTGAACAATGGTTTCCAAGTTGACCGTCCATTGGAGTTTTGGTTGGTTTTCCAATTTGTATTTCGATTATGGAAACAATGGTTTTGAATGTTGTATTCTGTGATTTTCAGTCTGTTGCGGTCATGGACTATTCATTGTTGGTCGGAGTGGATGAGGAGCGGAAAGAGCTTGTTCTGGGAATTATTGATTTCATGAGGCAATATACCTGGGACAAACACTTGGAGACATGGGTTAAAGCATCTGGGATACTGGGTGGGCCAAAGAATGCATCCCCAACAATTATTTCTCCTAAACAATACAAGAAAAGATTCCGGAAGGCTATGACGACATATTTTCTCACGGTACCTGATCAATGGACATCATGATCTGTTTCTTCATTGATTAATTGGTTCATTAATAAGGTATAAGTAATGCAATTGCTGATAATTTGAGAAGGAACCTCCCTCCCATGTTTTGTTCTTTTCTCATCTTTTTCTTTTCGGAAAAATGTCTGTGTAGGACTAACCTTGTGCACATGGAGAAGGAACAAAGTTAACTTTAGAGGGGCTCTTTTTAATGACCTCTAAAGGAAAGGAAGAGTTGAGGGACCCTTGATATTTATCTCTTTATCTTGTGCATCTGCTAAAAGTTTCCTGGAAGAATCAAAGGGCCTTTCTTTTATCCTTAACACGTTTCATTATAGCTTTTAGTGTGTATTTTTGACTCTTTAGGAAACTGCTGGTGAAGGAAGACATAATAGACGTTAAGTTCGGCCATGTCCGCCTGTAAATTTGCAAGCAATTAATTGATAAACAATTTGACTTGGTTAAAATGGTTTTGTAATGACTGGTGTCTGGTCTTTTCACATTTTATTTGCGTTGTGTTCATGTTTTATTTATTTCGTCTCATTAAAACTGTTAATTATTTATTTTTCTAATATATGTTTTTAACTTCTTTTATTATTTTAAATTTATTATTAATAAGAAGTTATAAATGTACATATTTTTAGAACTTTCAATGAACTATAGAATATATGAAATATGAAAGAAACTTTTGTTTTTTAAAATTATTAGTTCATCTAATTAATTTTAGTTTACACAAGTGTTTAAGATTTTAATTTTTATGATTTAGAATTTAAGTTTTATGTTTCAGGGATAATGCTTAAACTTTAGGATTTTAAATTAAAATATACATGATTTTTGTAGTAAATAATCATAAAAATTACAAATCTAACGAGTTTATAATTATTACATTTGAATTGATGATTTAAATGAAATAAAATACTCAAGTAAAAATAATTGTATAAAAGTTTAGAAACTCTACTTTTTAAAGTAATGTATACAAAAAAATTATAATTCTAGATCTAATATAAATTCAAGTCTTACCTACCCTACATTATTTATTGTAATCGAGTGATCCTATTGAGACTCACTTAATGATGTTTCTGTCTTATTGGGCAAAACTTTCGAGATAATATTCTGGAAGAAATTAATTCACGAGATAATTCACTCCTCAGATTAATTGCTCAAATAGGGTGAAATCCACAGTGTTAGCCGTAAGTCGCCATGCCTTTCGGGCGACCTACTAGGTCGCCATATCTTCTCGGCGAGCTACGAGAGATTGCATGTGCCATGCACGTCCCAACATGCTGGGCATCCAAGGCCATCCGAGCGAGTTATGCGAGGGCATCTGAGCGAGCGAGCAAGGGTAGGTCGCCATGCACGCTGGGCGACATGGTAGGTCGCCATGCACGCTGGGCGACCTTGTCCCCACAAGATTCCTGCGTGCCTGCTCCTCACTGCATGCTCGCCTGCTCCCCGCTGCATGCTCGTCTGCTCCCCGCTGCTCCATGCACCTTTATTCGCTGCATTATTGCAACATAATTTTCGTTGCTTCATGCAGCATCATTTGTTGCTTCATGCAACAATTATTGCTGTAATCCATGAGAATCAACGGCTCGTGATTCTTCAATTATTGGTGGATGAATTGAAGCAGCCGACCCTCTTTAATATATAGGGGGTATGATATGGGTTTAAGGAAGCATAAGAAAGAAAGGGAGAAGAGTGCCGAGAGAAAGGAAAGAAATAAGAGGAGGAATAAGAAGGGAGTACGACAAGCAAACATTGAGGTAAATTTTCATTTTATTTAATTTAAATTAGTTTATTAATTTAAATTATTAGTTTGTTAGTTTAGGGTTAGGGTTTAGGGTAAAAAAATTTACTTAATTAGTTAGTTTGTTAGTCGTTAGTTATATATAAAAAAATATGTAATTAGTTTGTGTTAGTTAAATAGTTAAGTTGCCATATGATTTGTTGAATTTATATTATATAAAAATTCAGTTAATTAATTTTTTAGTAGTAAATTATAATTAAAAAATCATTTATTAGTTTAAGTTATATTAAAGAATAGTTTATTAGTTGAAGCTATATTAAAGAATAGTTTATTAGTTGAAGTTATATTAAAGAATAGTTTATTAGTTGTTTAAGGGAAAATTCACGTTTAAGTTATATTTTAAAAAATTTAGTTTGTTACTTTATAAGTTTATTATATTATAAGTTATTATATTAAATTTTTTTGTTGTGTTGTAAATTAGTTAGTTAGTTAGTTAATTACTTAACATTAGATTATATTAAATGATTTTTTAAATACTGTTGTTTAATTTTTTTACAGATTCATTCGAATGGCTGACCAAATTCCACTGTTGATACTTGACAATGAACATATTTCAAGTCATTTGGGAATAATTGTGAATAAAATATTTGTTTAATAAATTATTATTAATAAATATTTTAATATTATTTTATGATTGTGATAAATTTTTTGCATTATTTAATTGCAGGAGGACGAGCAGCGAGTCCTTCGTCTTCGGCTACATAAAGTGCCCAAACCACACCGATTGATATAAGAAAACTTGCAAGAGGCTGGATTTTGGTATGTAACATTTGTGCGAGATTACAAGTTGGTCTCAGGTTTGATCAGTGCGTTAATTGAACGTTGGAGACCAGAAACGCACACGTTTCATTTGCCGTGTGGCGAATGTACGATTACTCTGGAGGATGTGACAATGCAACTAGGAGTCCAAACTAATGGGATGCCGGTGGTAATGACACATGAGTTTACTAATGTGGCACAACTTTCCAGTTTGTTTCTTGGGAAAACGCCCGTACTACCAGAGTGTAAAGGGTGGCGTGTGAGGTTGTCATGGTTTAAGAATGAATTTCAATTTTAACCAAACAATACAGAGTACGAAATTATATATGCAACATGAGCATATATATTGCAATTGATTGGAGGAATTTTGATGCCGGATAAATCCGGTAGTTATGTTCACACTCAATATCTTCTTTTTTTAAGAAATTTTGAGAATAGTAGGCAATATAGCTGGGGATCGGCGATATTGGTGTTCTTGTATCGTGAGATGTGCAAGGCGTCATTAGTCGTGAATGATAATAATACAGCAGAAATCGGTGGATGTCTATTGCTGCTACAATCATGGGCTTGACATAGACTTCCGTTTTTGACACCGATTAGTCGGACTACGGTTGACTTTCCACTTGTTAAAAGGTAACATGAATCCTCTATTTTAATATAAAATATTAATTATAAAATATTTATTTTGATTAAAATTATTGAACAAAATTACCATATTTTTGTTTTGATTGATATACAGATGGAGACATAAAATTGAAGGCACGGGGTTGGTGCATAACAACATTAAAGAGTTTAGGCTGAAGATCGATATTAAAGCCACAAAAAAGGTATGTATAATATGTTATTTTTAATTATTATTTAAATTAACTATATTATTTGATTTAAATCAATTTTATTGTTATTTTAATTTTACAGTTTAATTGGATACCATACATGAATGAAGAAATTTTGGCGTTGGTGCCGCACGATGTTTTAGATGGGTTTTAATATTGGTGTGCTGTTACACCATTGATCAATTTTTCTTTTGTTGAGATCCAATTTGGGGATAGAGTGTTGAGGCAATTCCACTTCCACCAACCTATTCTGCGGAGTCCATGGGATCATGACCTCCTCCAAAACTTAGATGGTCGTCGTTAGATGAATTGGGTTGAGACACATGACTACCTGCACAGATTTGATGGTCGTCGTAAAGAAAATGTTAATTAGGTTGAGAAGCATGCAACCTACATTAATGCTTGGAACAATAGGGCTTCATTCATGCCAACTCTTGACGACATTCAAGACGACGACTTTAATTTTGAGACTTCGGCTTACCTTGCTTATTTTTGGGATAATGGAAAGCCATTCTTGACAAAAATGGTAGAGAGACGACAGTTTTTGAGGTTTAAGAAAAGATTTGGTAAAGCTGAATACTCTCTACCGAGTGGGAGTTCATCTCAACAACCTGAAGCGGAAATGACCGATGTGGATAATAGCGCACCACAACCGTTCGGCGATGCGAGATCGTTGCATCATGCATTTGATGATTCTACTGTCCCGGCATACATACCATAGTTTGTGCAGCCTGAGGCACCCATCTACTCTCCCATATTTTCGTCGACTTATGACTTTGAACACATGGCAGTTCAAATACCCCCAATGATTGAGGAGGATGTGTACCATACTCCTGAGCAACCGCAACGACCATAACGCATCAGACGTCCGCCCCGACATTATCATTCAACAACACCCCGACATCGACAACAATTGTAAACTCGTTTGTTATTTGTTACAAATTATATATTGAAATTATACTAGTTTTTTTAACCTTAACAAATTCGACATGTTTATAATGATTTTTAGTATCAAATTATTATTATAATTTCATTACTAGTAATCATTAGTAAATCATTAGTATCAAATAATTAAATATTAATAATAAATCATTATTAATAATAATTATTAAATCATTAGTATCAAATCATTAATAAATTCAACTATGTATAAATTTAAATTCGAGTAGTCCACACTTATAAACTCATTTGTTATTATTTCATAATTATTAATAATAATTATTAAATCATTAGTATTAAATCATTAATAATGATTTATTATCAAATCATTACTAAATCATTATTAAATCATTATTATCATTGTTATTAAATCATTATTATAATGATTATTACTAAATCATTTTTATAATGATTATTATCAAATCATTACTAAATCATCAAATCATTAAATATTGAAATTATTATTAAATCATTATTATCATTATTATTAAATCATTATTATAATGATTATTACTAAATCATTATTATAATGATTATTATCAAATCATTACTAAATCATTAAATATTGAAATCATTAAATAAAATCATTATTATCAAATCATTAAATCATTAAATATTAAAATCATTACTAAATCATCAAATCATCAAATATTAAAATTATTATTAAATCATTATTATCAAATCATTACTAGATCATCAAATTATTAAATATTAAAATCATTACTAAATCATCAAATCATTAAATATTAAAATCATTAGTAAATCCTCAAATCATTAAATCATTACTAAATCATCAAATCATTAAATATTAAAATCATTACTAAATCATCAAATCATTAAATATTAAAATCATTACTAAATAATCAAATTATTAAATATTAAAATTATTATTAAATCATTTTTATGGTTAATTGAACCACACGTCCATTCAAATCTGTTCAAGTCCTCAAATTATAAATATCATATCAATTAGGTCTCTCTTTAAAAACTCCGCTCAAATAATTTATCGACAAAAAGTACATAAATTCAACTTCAATGTGAATATATAATAATTTATCACCCTATTAGTATCAAATCATTATTATAATTTCATTATTACTAATAATTACTAAATCATTACTATCAAATCATTAAATACTAATAATAATTTCATTATTACTAATCATTATTACCAAATCATTAAATATTAATAATAATTTCATTATTACTAATCATTACTATCAAATAATTATTATAATTTTAAATATAAAATCATTATTAAATCATGATTATCAAATCATGATTATTAAATCATTACTAAATCAAATCATATCATGTTTACAAATCAAACAAGTGTTCCAAGGATGGGTATTAGTTATGTAACGAAAATATGGTTAATTGAACCACACGTCCATTCAATTTTTTTCAAATCATCAAATTATAAATCATTATAAAATTAAATCTAGATAAATACATAGAAATACATATATGATTATTAATGATGAGGCCTATATCTTGGTAAATTAGGATAATTGTTTTTTGAATGGCCTTCACCCCTACATAATCCGTATCTCTTTGCTTGACCTCTCTCTCTAGCATAGAAATACATACTGGTATGAATACGAGTGGACTCAGGTCGACCCTTTGGACTTCTGCGAAGCATTGGATTTGGCAGCCATTCGTCATGATTCTTTTTGGGCCAATATGATTCATTAGGGATCTATCTTAACTCATAGCTGTAGACATTTAATATCCTACGTAGGTGAAAGCATTCATCAACATAAGTGTATGCGCTTACACCAGCATACATACATGCAACAACTGCATAAGCACATGGATATTTCCATGCCTGAAAACGACCACAATCACACCATTTGTGTCATAAATCAACTCTAAATGTTTGGTCTTCTCCTCCGACGTTACGGCGTATGCACGACACAACAAAAGTATGACCAACTCGGTCGAAATTATGAACAACCATTGATGTTGCCAATCGCTCATTTGCTTCCATTGATTCCACCACTATAAGAGCCCAAGTTTTACCTCTATTTATGAGACTTTCAATTTCCTTGCCTTTATCCGACCAAACTTTAGCCAATCTAAAGTACGTCTTTTTCACCACACTCGCTATTGGGAGATGGTATGTAACTTTTAGTACTGAATTAATGGCCTCAGCAAGGTTTTTGGTCATATGTACATATCTCCGACCTTCATCGTATGCTTGCGACCATTTTTCCCGTGGTATTTTTGAAGCCTACTTCCAAACACGCTGATCATCGTAAAATACCTTCAAATTCTCCAATCTCTTGTCAAAATTTGGTCGACGTAGTTCGTATTCTGTTTCATAATATATTGTGTTAAACCACAATTAAAAAAACCACATAAAAAATGCACAAATATTAAGAATAAAACTTACCCATGCTGACTATCTCACTACGAATGTATGCGTTATGAAACTGGTCGATACTATTCTTTCCAATATGATGGATACAAAATGTCGGATATGCATACGGAGGTATCCAACGACTTCTTGGTCGTTCAATTAGAAAGATATTTCGCTCACCATCTTGAGCAACTTCCATCAAAAGTACATGCGCCTATGTTGACCATACAACCACATACCATATAGTTGGATCATAATTTTGCAAAATGGAAATCCTTCAATACATGACTTGAATGCCCAAAATAGTCTATGAAATATTTTCTTCCCTGGCAGAAGTTGACCTTCTTCGTCATATGCGGGCATGGTTTGAGACTTCACTATGGTTCCTGGGATAAATCGCTTCATTGCTTATAGCAAATATGGTAGCTCATTGTACGATGTATCCCAATCTCCATACCTCAGCTTCATTGCCTTCATCTTTGCATTCTACACCTTGCCATATTTTACTTGATATCCAAATTGACTTCGAATAGATGCAACTAACACTGAACAAGATATCCTTGGATCCTTTTCAACCATCGCCTTCACATATTCGCATATTACATCAGAATCCAATAGTCGGTGGTCTTGTTCGATGGAGTTTCGCAAACATGTGTGTGGGCCATTGTACCTCGTGATGACCCAAACATTGTGCCTTTGATTTTTCGACACTCTGATCTTCCATTTGCACTTTGGGCCATATTTTACACACTTTGCGTATAGGGTTTTCTGGTTTGACTCTGCAATATGGACATCAATATGGCATTTGATGCAGTACTCTTTAATCGCTAGCGTAGCTTCATTTTTTCCTCTGAATTGCACCCCAATTGAAAATTCACCAGAATTATCGAATGATTCTGCCATTTGGTACGGAGGTAAATGTGATATGTCTGGGAATTCAGGTGCCCTCATCGCATCATAGTCTATCTCGTACATGTGAGGAGTAGCTTCATACGGTGTCAGAACTTCATCAATTGCACCTCCACCGAAAAAATATTCATTGTCGCCAAAAACGAGTTCTTCGGTTTCTTCATTTTTGCTTGAATCATCATGAATTTCTCCCCATCGATTTTCAACATAAATATCAACAGCTAATTCCAGTATGTTTCTCGTCTCATACTCTGCTACTGCAGATGTCCATCCGACTTCATTTTCATTTCCTAATAGTTACATAAAACTGTTCTGGAACATGTATGTCGGGTATTCAAACTCACGATCGAAAGCCATTTCAGATGAATTTCGAGCCACGTCTCTTGATGACTCAGGAACATCACATATGTTACATACATAAACAAATAACTCAATAACTGCTATATTGGTTGACTCATGTAATCCAATCATGGTTCCAATATCATCATCTTCTTCAAGTGGAACTGCAACATATCTGATTAGGTTGGGACATATCATAAATCTGTACTTCAAACCATCCACTGCAGCTCGAATTTTTCTTTTTATCTTCTGCTTTATTTATATAAATGTGATGTCTTTTTTGAACATCATATTTATTGGTTTTTCAGACTGAAAAACAATTCCGACCTCATTTTCCATAATATGTCAATTATAATGAACAATCGTGAAAAAGTTGTTGCTCATTTTCTATACAAATAAAAAAATTATATAAATTTAGATTAAAAAAATTAGATAAGATAATTTCATAAATCATTTAGTAATGATTAATAATAATAATGGTTAGTTTGATAATATTTTTATTTTTTTAAATATCAAACAAATTTGTTAATCAATTGTTATAAAATTTTAGATTATATAATCTAATATAAATTAAAAAAATATTTTTTTTAAAACAACACTAAATATTTTTAAACACAATATTTTTTTAAACGGGAATAAATTAAACAAATTAATTTTATATAATCTAATATAAAATAAACACTAAATATTTTTAAACAAAATATCTTTTAAACGGGAATAAATTAAACAAATTAATTTTATATAATCTAATATAAACTAACTAACTAACTAATTTACACATACACAACAACAACAAAATGAATAACAAAAAATAATAAATTACCCCGTATTTATGCCTTCTTTCTTTCCTTTCATTTCCTTTTCTTGTTTCTTTCTTCGAATCAATCTGTACGTTGGCAAATGTTGTAGAATAATACCTTGTACGTGTAAAAAAATTATTTCTTTAAACAAAAATAAATTAAACAAATTAATTTTATATAATCTAATATATTATAATATAACTTAAACTAATAAACTATTTCTTTATTATAATATAATTTAGTTAAAATAACAAACTAACAAACTAATTAAACACTAATTAACTTTTTTATAATATAACTTAAACTTCAACAAACAACCTAATATACGTTTAAACACACTAACAAATTAATTAAATATTTTTTACATTTAATAACTTAAACTAAGAAACTAATTAACTAATTTTTTATATAATTTAATATATAACTTAAACTAACAAACTAATATAATATAACTTAAACTAACAAACTAATTAACTAAATTTTTGTTTTACCCTAAACCCTAAACTAACAAACTCATTATTTCATATAATAAACTAAAACAATAAAAAATTACCTCACTGTTTGAGCCTTTATCTCCCTTTCTTCTTCTTCTTCTTCTTTTCTTTTCCTTTCTTTTCTCTCGCCAAATTTTCTTTCTTTTTTATGATTCTACCCTAAACCCCTGATATCTAATATATAATGATCTTTGTACGGTTGGTAAGCTGCAATCAATTTGAGCTGTATAATTCACGTTGAACGCTGCAAATTTTTCAACCGTTGAACGCTGCAATAATGCATCACTAATTGCTGCATGCAACAACTGATTTTACGCTGCAACAATGCAACTATGATAACGGGAGGGGATAATCTCGAAGCTATGGCATGAGGGAGTAGTTATGGCACGAAGCTATAACACTTTGTAGCTCAAATCATGTTGCAATAATGCAGCTATTATAGCTGCATGCATGAGGTCTCGTGAGCAGCTGCAAGAAGAATCATGCAAGGAGCATGAGGGAGTGCATGGCGACCTACAATCGTGAGCAGCTGGGAGTGTATGGCGACCTACAAGGTTGCCCAGAGGGTATGGCGACCTATGTGTTGGGACGTACATGTGCCATGCAACACGTTCATTTTCTCTGTGAGTTCGCGAGGAAGCTGGCAACATAGTAGGTCGCCCGGAAGGCATGGCGACCTACGACCAACATTGTAGATTTCACCCTATTTGAGCAATTAATCTTGGGAGTGCATTATCTCGTGAATTAATTTCTTCCATAACATTATCTCGAAAGTTTTTCCGTCCTATTGTGAACCACCCAACCTGACAGGCGGGTGAAAACATTCAAACATCAAGTTTTAATAGTTTAACATCACACTTATACTCTGTTATACTTCATGGAGTTGATAAATATAAGTATGCAATACAATTATAAGTAAAGAGACATAAATATATCATATATTTTCTCTAACTAAATATAAAGGCTCTACGTGCTTACTCAAGTCTAAGAAATATTTGTTCTGAACTTTCTTAATCAACTAATAATGTATACACACCTTGCAGATGCAATTGCTTAAACTTAAAATCTTTAGGAAATATAACATTATCTTTTACCACTAAGTTAAGAGTTCATTTTTATCCGTACTTTGTTTATCAAAATATAATCAATATCATATCAATTTCCACATCACTGTCATAACATATCATATAACTACTTATCCATATAAGTCCCCACAATAATTGTAGATTGCATGGAGTCACCATTGTACCAGTCATACAAAAAAAAACAATAACAATAATAATGTCCGCGTGTGTGAGTACTATAAAATATACGCAAATAATGTGCAAGTATACACAATCGCTCAAGTAATACAATGATGAGTGAGTATCGTCTCCACAGGGATTGGGTGAAATTATAAAAGTCTAACCAAAGCTAAGCAGTAATCTATCTAAGTATATTTAGTCTTTATATATACAAATGTCACGACAAATGAAAATGTGTATGCTGATGGATGTAGATTGATGGTCTGATGGTGTAGCAGATGGAAATGTAGTGGCAAGATAAGATATTTAGTGTTGAAAATGGTGTAATGTCGAGGTAATAAAAGATGATAAATAACTGTAAATAAAAAGCAAATAAAATGAAAAGAATATAACCCTCACGTGACAAGCTTTCAATGGAATGAATGATAGAGATTGATTTAAGGATGCTAAACTTATTCCTAAGGTATATTTAAGCTATCTAATCTTTACTTGCTCGATAGGGCTTTCCTAAAATGTTCTCAAAGGAACCTAACAGAATAGGATGTCAAGGCATTTGCTCTCACTCAACGATGTTGGCCAGCCTACCCTATTGATAAAGACACCCTTTTTAGTCGTTGAAATCCTATCCTAGTCTCTCCCGAGATCTAAGAGATTAGGTTATAATATTCCTAGGCCGGTTCAAAGCCCCTTGAAAATACTATAATCCATTGCTTATGAGGATCTTGTCTTGCGGTTCTCTCGAATACTTACAAGTATTTTTAGCTTAGGTTTCTCCCAAATACCTAAACTTCATCTAAGAAATGGACATTTTCATGCCTCTTACAAACCTAAATGGTGAAGCATTCATAAGCAAAGCAAACAAAGAACCAAAATAAACTTAAATATAACATTAAAATAAAGTTTAAATATCTATTAAACCAACCACCACCAAATAAGTTAGTTCATGGTGGGGTTCGAAATATCCAAACACAAAGTCATGCAAATATTCATTTCAACAACCCACAAATAAATAGAAAAATAGTAGCAAAAAGGGAAGTGAGAAGAAGCATTTGACGCGCCACCGGAGGTCTCATCGGCCACCGCGAATCACCTTAGTTGGCTAGCTCCTATCGGCACCTAGATCGCCACTCCTTGGAGCTTAATCAATGGAGGAAAACCCAAGGAAGAAGAAAAGGAAAGGAAATAAAAATATGATTTTTCTGCTTTATGCGTGTGCCTCTTCACGTGTTGTGTATTGTCTCCCTTAAGGTATAATATATAATAAAAATATCTAGGGGTAATGATGAGGTTGTTGGGTGCAAAATACCCCTCATACCCCTAGAATCACATGTAGTGCGTGAACCTTATCCTTTAAGTGGCAGTGGTCCCATAGCAGCTCTGGTAGGCAGTTTCAGCAATCATTTCACGTGCAGAGCCAGTTGCCCTCGTACAACTGTATCTTTTTGTCATTTTTTGTGCCAGAAATGCCAAGGCATTTCAATCTGCTTCAGCAACGTGTGATGCCGCAGCATTACTTCCCATCTAGTCCTTTTTGCTTGCTATTCCCTGCACAACACATACAAACTGCACCTTTCCTTCAAGCAACATCATTAAGAAATAAAATAATACTACCACCACAAATGCAACTATATGCAACTACATGATCCTAAAATGCCTAAAATGAGCTTTTAAACAAACAATAACTTAAGTGAAAAAGGCCTTAAAAGTAACATTTTTAGGAAGTTAACACACCCCAAACTTAAGCTATTACTTGTCCTCAAGCAATGGATAGCAATTACATAAGCAAATTGTCATGGCAATATTCGACAATTAGAAAGTAGGACAAAATTGGATTTTAACCCTCAGCAAAATAGGCTTCAACATGCTAGACTTATTAATAATTCAAGTACTTTTCCCTAGGTCAAGATCCTTTGCGGTAATGTGTGTGCTTGATTGTATCCAATCTATATTTAGCAAACTTAGACAATTTCTACTCAAGTCCCCTAGTTTTTGTCAAGGCATTTACGTATTCATTAAGCACATTTTCTTTACTCTTTTTTTAACTGCTGTTACGAAAAGAGCCAGCTCATCACACCTACTCTCCCACACTCTAGGTGAAAGAGAGCATACCTTCCACCCCTGAGCTAGTTAAGTAGAGTTATCCTGTGACTTCTTTCATTCACTCATATGCACATGACTACCATTTATTAAAGAGAGTTCCAAGCAATGCCACAGCAAAGAGAAGTGTCCCTCTACAGCTATGCCTAAGCATTTATTCACAGTTTCATATATAAGGGAGTTGTTTTTTGATTTTTCTTTTAAGAACAATACCATATTTCAATGCCAAAACTGACTAGAGTTCCTTCATAAAAATTTTCCAAATTTTCTAAGTATAGAAAACATACAAATCGTGTAATTTTTTTTACAAAGATCAAGCCCTAGAGTGAGTTCTATCATTCTTAACAGTCATTTACATTCAGATTCTAGCCTAACAAGATCATCATCATCAGGTATCCTCAAACATTCTATCTAACTATCCTACCATTTACTGATGCCATGGCTTAATACCACGCTAATGCTATCATGCATATGTCCTACTAAGAACACTACCTCCCCCAAACTTAAGGGAAGCATTGTCCTCAATGCTTAAAGAGAACTAAACTAAATATAAACTAAATGCCATGCAATGAAATGAAAACTAAATGAAAATGAATGCAAGTGAGGTACCTCAATGTTTGCGTGGTGGTGTTGCCTTGGAGGTGCTAGCAGCTCCTCGTCTAGTGCGCTTGCGAAGGGGTGCTGGGATGGACTCTAAAGAAGTAGAGTAATAATGCACAATATTCTTACATCCAGTCGTGTTCTTGGTGCGTCGACCACTACGTGGTGCAGGAACGGGACTGGGTGTTTCTTTGACAGGGACAGTGGGTGGATATTCAGGGGTGTCAGAACAGCGCGGATCAGGTATCACATAACGGTGCTGATCAGGAGTTGGGTTATCAACTGGAGGATCGACTGCATCTTGCTCAGGCTCTGGAGATGCCTCGGCATTGAATGCCGGTAGAATTTCGTCTGGAAAGCCAGGGAAATTCCATTGACCGTGGGGAATAATTTCTTGAAACATCGATTCCACCACAACATCTCTATGCATCACATATCCAAAGAAATTATGGATGTCACCGTGTAAAGCATGTAGGTGAGTCTGAGTCTGCATCACAACTTCATCGAGAGCAAGCAATCTTGCCTCAGCATTGGATTGTGTAGTTCTTATAGATTGCTCATGAACAGGGTCTTTAGACTTGGGATTTTCAATTCCCAATAGCAGTGGTAGTCTGGCCCTAGTTATGCCCGATAATACAGGTAAAATTTCATCAAAAGCATTTTTCTCGACTTTTTTCTTACGACACAAAGCAGTAATTAAGTTAGGAAACACCAAAGCACTTGCCTTTTTACTCAAACAGTCGTTAACTTGCTGAACAATAATGCGACCAACATCAATATGACAGGATACAATTATCGAATGTAAGAGCAGTAAGCGTGAAAGTGATACCATCGTCTTGTGAGAAGTAGGCATGAGTTTGTGCTTAAGGAAGTGATTTCATAACTTAGCGCGCGGCTGAAGACGCTATTTGTTGACCGAGTATCTACTTGTTTGGCACCCATTCCACTCAGTGTTTTCGAAGCATAAGTCTTCAAGGATTTCATCGTAGGTGGTGCTATCGGCTTCATCCTCGAATTGGACATGTCGGTCTACAACATCCTACAAATGATAATATCGATTATTCGCAGTGGGTGTAAAACGAATTTGTTTACCTCACATGAAAATGGCATGTTGGTTTTGCTTGGAAATATTTGCGTAAAATTCCTTAACCAACGAGGTATTCACTGAACCCGGATGGTGTGCGAACTTCTTCCTCTTAAGCGACGTAACAATGTCCATTACGTCGGGTCTTAAACCACCATCGATCTCCTCGATAAAAATAAAACCTAGCTCAAAGAGGAGTTTTCAGTTCTTGAAGTTTTGGAACCGACCCTTGGCCTCCTCGTTCTCAAACTGTTGGAACTTAGAACCTTCGGGTGCAGCCGGTCTTGTGCGCACCATTTTCAACAGTTGTGAAGTAAGAAAAATGGAAAATGAAGTATCTTTCAAAAGCTTTGTGAAGTTTCGGCTATGGAGAGAAGAGTGAAGAAGATGAAGAATATGAGAGATAAAAAGTAAAAGTTAAAAATGAAATAGAAAAGTTAAGGAAGAAAGAGAAAAGAAAAAGTTAAAAGTTTAAGAGGGAAAAGGGGTGATAGGACGGTTAAGAGATAAATTAATGGGTGGGGGTTATGCGTGTATGGGGAAAGAAAACTGCCAAAAGAAATGATGATGATGGACAAAACTGTGGAGAGAAAAAAGAAATGTCAGAAATAAAATAAATTAAAAAGAAATAAAATCAAAGAATATCTCTCCCATTAATGCACTGTTATTTCCTCCATTTGGGTAACCGCTCCCTGCACGGTTTGCAGTAATGTGGTCCCTACAAATCATGTCAAAAATTAATTACAAAATAAAATGAAATGAAAGAAAAGCTTAAATTTTAAATTTTATTTATGCACAGACACAAATTCAATGTCGTAACATTGAATTTTGGTTTTCCTCTGGGCACACTTCAGCATCGTACAGACGTAACATGTCCTTGTTGTGCGGTGGTGGAACTCCATTTTAGGCTTTCAGACGCTGGCCATTGACCTTGAAGATCATCCCATTGTATATTCTCTTGATGTCAACAGCTCCATGGGGGTAGACATAATGCACCTTAAATGGCCTTGACCATCGAGATTTGAGCTTCCCAGGAAAGAGTTTAAGTCTAGAGTTGTAAAGCAAAACTTGTTGCCCCACATGAAAATGTCATGGCATCAGTTTCTGGTCATGCCACTTCTTGGTTTTCTCCTTGTATATCCGAGCATTCTCATATGCTTGTGCTCTAAACTCTTCCATTTCGTTAAGTTCCAGTAATCTTTGTTCGCCAGCTAGTTGAGCATCAAAATTCAATCGCTTGATGGCCCAATACACCTTATGTTCAAGTTCAACTGGGAGATGACAAGCTTTACCATACACTAGCTTGAATGGTGACATTCCCAAGGGAGTTTTGAACGCTGTTCTGTACGCCCAAAGTGCTTCATCCAACCTTGGCGACCAATCCTTACGCCTTGGGTTCACCACTTTCTCTAAAATCTGCTTGATCTCTCGATTGGATATCTCTGCTTGGCCATTTGTCTGTGGATGGTATGCCGTGGCAATCTTGTGTTGAACTCCATATCTCTTCAATGCCTTGGCAATAAAATTGTTGTCAAAGTGAGTTCCTTCATCACTAATAATAGCACGAGGAACTCCAAACCGAGTGAAAATATACTTGTATAAAAACTTGAGTACGGTCTTGGAGTTATTCCTTGATGTCACTATTGCTTCCACCCATTTTGACACATAATCCACAACAAGCAAGATATATAATTTTCCTTCAGAAGATGGGAATGGTCCCATGAAATCGATGCCCCACACATCAAACAGCTCTATCTCCAAGATGTTTTGCAGTGGCATTTCATGTCGTCTGGAGATGTTTTCAGTCCGTTGGCATCGATCACAAGCCTTGTAAAATGCTTGGGCATCTTTAAACAGAGTTGGCCAGTAAAATCCTGATTGCATGACCTTAGCAGCTGTCCTTGCTCCACCAAAATGGCCTCCACATGGGGTCGAATGACAATGGTACAAAATATCACGATGCTCCTCTTCAGGTACACATCGTCTAATGAGCTGATCGACGCAATGCTTGAACAAATATGGCTCATCCCAAAAATAGTGCCTTGCATCATGCTTGAACTTCTTTTTAGCCTGACTATCTAAATCAGAAGGCAGAATTCCACTAACAAGAAAATTGACAATGTCAGCGTACCACAGAATTACCGCGACATATAAAAGTTTCTCATCAGGAAATTCCTCTTGGATATCTACAGTGTCATGGCATTCAGAATTGTTCTCTAGCCTAGATAAGTGATCAACAATTTGATTTTCAGTTCCTTTTCTATCTACCACTTCTAAGTCAAATTCTTGCAAAAGTAAGATCCACCTAATAAGTCTAGGCTTGGCATCCTTTTTGTTCACTAAGTAGTTTATAGTCGAATGATCAGTGTGAACAATGACTTTTGTGCCTATTAGGTAAGGTCTAAATTTATCAAAAGCAAATACCACGGCAAGTAATTCTTTCTCAGTGGTGGTGTAGTTCAATTGTGCTTCATTTAAAGTGCGGCTAAAGTAATAAATAACATGAAAAATTTTACTTCGACGTTGCCCCAAAACAGCTCCTACGGCATAATCGCTCACATCATACATCAGCTCAAATAGTGATGTCTAATCGGGAGGAACTACAATGGGTGTCGAGATCAGTTGTCATTTCAGCTCAGTGAATGTGCCGAGGCATAACTCGTTAAACACAAAGGGTTGGTTTTGTTGAAGCAATGTCCACAAGGGCTTAGAAA
The DNA here is from genome assembly GCF_006381635.1 of Hibiscus syriacus. Taxonomy (NCBI): domain Eukaryota; kingdom Viridiplantae; phylum Streptophyta; class Magnoliopsida; order Malvales; family Malvaceae; genus Hibiscus; species Hibiscus syriacus. The sequence continues at coordinate 11,795,883 of NW_024062733.1, forward strand.
TCTTGGAGATGTCTTTGATAAACCTTCTATAAAATCCTGCATGTCCAAGAAAACTTCTTATGCCCTTGATCGAAGTCGGTGGTGGTAACTTTTCAATTACTTCAATCTTCGCCTTGTCCACCTCAATACCCTTGTGTGAAATTTTGTGGCCTAATACAATGCCTTCAGTCACCATGAAGTGACATTTTTCCCAATTTAAGACCAACTCAGCCTCCTCGCATCTTTTTAGAACTTTTGCTAAATTATCGGGGCATCGTTCAAAATCTTCCCCACAAATAGAAAAATCATCCATGAAGATCTCCAGAAAATCCTCAACCATGTCTGAAAATATGGCTTACATATAGCGCTGAAACGTTGCAGGGGCATTACAAAGTCCAAAAGGTATCCTCCTAAAGGAAAAAGTGCCATAGGAACAAGTGAATATAGTCTTTTCTTGGTCCTCTGGTGTGATGGAAATTTGATTGTACCCCGAATACCCATCCAAAAAACAATAGAATGCTTTGCCGACCAATCGATCCAACATTTGGTCGATGAAAGGTAGAGGAAAATGATCATTCTTTGTAGCCTTGTTGAGTTTTCGATAGTCCATGCATATCCTCCATCTGGTAATAGTACGAGTGGGTAATAGCTCATTATCCTTATTAGTAACCACAGTCGTGCCTCATTTCTTCGGAACACACTGAACAGGGCTCACCCATGAGCTATTGGAGATAAGGTAAATCACTCCAGGATCAAGCCATTTCAGAATTTATTTTATCACCATTTTTTTCATAACAGGGTTGAGTATTCGTTGTGGTTCGATTGAATTGACATGGTAATCTTCAAGCAGAATCTTATGCATGCAGATCGTAGGACTAATGCCTTTCAAATCAGACATCGTCCAACCAATTGCTTTCTTATGCTGCATCAAAACACTTAACAAACTTTGCTCTTGATTAGAGTACGGTTAGCGAAAATAATCGCCGGTAAAGTCTCATCGCTACCTAAGTAAACATATTTAAGATACCCTGGCAAGGTTTTAAGTTCTAAAGTAGGTGCATGCAATAATGAATGCTTAGGAGGAATAAATTTATCAAAATTCAGACCAGATCTAACTTGTAGTAAGCTAGATTGCTCCTCCAAAATTGAAAAGTTGTCGGACTCCACTAAGCTTTCATCATCCATCCAATAATCATTTTCTGTTAGCTGAATGAAATTGTTCTGGCAAAGATGTTCAGTTTCTTCTTCAATCACTGAGTTTAATTCAGAAATGCATTGGCATTCTTCAGTGCCATCAACATATTTGAGCGTTCGAAACATATTGACAGTCACATACTGATCAACCACTCTCATGGTGAGTTCACATTTTTCACAGTCGATCAATATACGTCCAGTGGCTAGGAAAGGTCTTCCCATAATAATTGGTGCCTTGGCATCAACTTCGCAGTCCAAAATTAAGAAGTCGATTGGAAACACAAACTTATCCACCCATACTATAACATCTTCGACTCTTCCTTTAGGTTTAACATGAGATCTGTCGGCAAGTTGTAAAATAACCGAGGTGGGTCTTGCATCTCCTATGCCAAGCTTCAAGAATATCGATTTCGGCATTAAGTTGACACTTGAACCAAGATCACATAGTGCTTTTCCAACAAAATTAGCTCCAATCAAATAAGGAATTATGAAGCTTCCCGAATCTTTTGGCTTTGGCGGCAACTTACTCAATGAAGAACAAAATTTTGTTACAGTGGCAACAGTCTCTACTTTCCTCTTCTTGGTACAGATTTCCTTCAGAAATTTGGCATACATCGGCATCTGTTCAATAGCTTCCAAGAGAGGTACATTGATATGGAGGTGATCAAGAATGTCCACGAACTTCTTGAACTGAACTGCATCATTGTTCCTCTTCAATCTTTGCGGTAAGGGTGATGAAGGTCTATCTTCCTTAACTGCAGTAGTAGGAATAGCTTTTGCCGTGGCATCATAATCTGGTACCTTGGTTGAATCATCAGTAGAACCCTCCCCCTTGTTCTTCTAAAAAATGCTATCATCATGCAACTCAGCTTCACCACTTTCAGTAGTGGGAGTAGAATCTTCATGTTGTGGCCCATTAGCTTTGACTTGTTGATTGATTTGTGTCCCACTCCTAAGAGTTAACACATTGCAATGCTCTTTTCCATGCCCTTTAGCGACTTCAGTATCACTTGGCAAACGTCCTTGATGACGCTCTTGCAATCTGACCAACTTGATCTTCCAAAGCTCTCAGAGACAAGATATGGCTTTAAAGTAAGGCGCCTTGACTATGAAGTAAAGCTCCTTGATTCTTAATTGAAGTAGAATGGTCTTGGAACATTATCTTCGTAGTAGATATGAATTCTTGAATTGTAGCTTCCAATGAACTCATGCTTGCTGAAGTTGAAGCTCCTTTGTTGGTATTATGCCATGGCATAGCATTCTGGTAACCTTGAGGCTCATTATTGTGATTCTGTTGCCGAGTAGGTTGATTAGCATTGTGGGCTCCTTGATTTCCCCATGAGAAATTGGGGTGCTGACGCCATCCAACATTATAAGTGTTAGAGTAAGGATTGTTGTTGCCTCGATTGTAATTGCCTACAAAGTTGATGGACTCATGGTTGGTCGGGCATTTGCTCTCGTGATGATTACCTTGGCATAACAGACATGACAAGCTAGTTGCTTTCACTTCCTTCACCTCAGTATAACATTGTAAGTTTTTCAGCATATTGGTGATAGTTTAGAGTTGAGTGGACACCGAATCTTTGGTATCTAACTCAAATGCTCCAGTTGTTCTCCTCCCACTCCTAAGTCTTGAGAAAGGAAACTGATAATCGTTGTTAACAATTCTGTCCAAGATAGCAAACGCCTCAGTAGGTGATTTATCCAGCAATGTCCCATTTGCCGAGGCATCCAGTAACATCGTCGTGGGTGCATTGACTCCATTGTAGAACATGACTACTTGAGTCCAGTCATGAAAACCATGATTTGAACACTTTCGAAGCAAACTCTTGTAACGATCCCAACACTCATACATGGATTCGTCGTCGCCCTGGCGAAAAGATGATATGTCATTCCTTAGCTGAGTATTCATGTTTGGTGGGTTGTACCTCAATAAGAAACTCATACAAAGATCAGTCCATGATTCCATCGAATCGGAAGGTACACCACTCAACCAAGCCCTTGCTCGGTCACGTAATGATTACGAAAATAACTTTAATTTCAGAAAATCCTCATGCACTCCTTCTTGGCGAAAAGAATCACAAACTTCCAGAAAATTTCGAATGTGCTGCCTGACATCTTCATTTGGCATACCCCCAAACTGCCCAATAGAATTCAACATATTGAACATGACTGGTTTCACGAAATGTGCAACTTGAATATCGAGTGCCACAATCTCAGGATTTAAATCATCCAACATCGAATTTAAGTGATCTCAAATAACACGCGACCTTCCATCAGGTTCAACATTGTTTAATGCCGCGGCATTTTGATTTCCATAATCCTGACCAATGCCTTGTTTTCCAATCTGATACATATTTCCTCGAGCGCGTTGAGCACGTCTCATTTGTCTAAAGAGTCTTTCAATCTCAGGTTCTATCGGTTCTAAGGGCTCTTCAGAATTTCTTCTAGGCATACACTAAATAAACCTGAAAAATGAAAAAACAAAAATATAAAGTAAACTATACACAAATAAAAATGCAAAACAAAATAAAATGCTCTGGCAAAACTAAATAACTTCAGACTGCCAATGCCCGACAACGGCGCCAAAAACTTGTCCGCTTGTGTGAGTACTATAAAATATACGCAAATAATGTGCAAGAATACACAATCGCTCAAGTAATACAATGATGAGTGAGTATCGTCTCCACAGGGATTTGGTGAAATTATAAAAGTCTAACCAAAGCTAAGCAGTAATATATCTAAGTATAGTTAGTCTTTATATATACAAATATCACGACAAATGAAAATGTGTATGCTGATGGATGTAGATTGATGGTCTGATGGTGTAGCAGATGGAAATGTAGTGGCAAGATAAGATGTTTAGTGTTGAAAACGGTGTAATGTCGAGACAATGAAAGATGGCAAATAACAGTAAATAAACAACAAATAAAATGAAAAGAATATAATCCTCACGTGACAAGCTTCCAATGGAATGAATGATAGAGATTGATTTAAGGATGCTAAACTTATTCCTCATGTATATTTAAGCTATCTAATCTTTACTTGCTCGACAGAGCTTTCCTAAAATGTTCTCAAAGGAACCTAATAGAATAGGATGCCAAGGCATCTGCTCTCACTCAACGATGTTGGTCAGCCTACCCTATTGATAAAGACACCCTTTTTAGTCGTTGAAATCCTATCCTAGTCTCTCCCGAGATCTAAGGGATTAGGTTATAATATTCCTAGGCCGGTTCAAAGCCCCTTGAAAGTACTATAACCCATTGCTTATGAGGATCTTGTCTTGCGGTTCTCTCGAATACTTACAAGTATTTTTAGCTTAGGTTTCTCCCGAATACCTAAACTTCATCTAAGAAATAGATATTTCCATGCCTCTTACAAACCTAAATGGTGAAGCAATCATAAGCAAAGCAAACAAAGAACCAAAATAAACTTAAATATAACATTAAAATAAAGTTTAAATATCCATTAAACCAACCACCACCAAATAAATTAGTTCATGGTGGGGTTCAAAATATCCAAACACAAAGTAAAGAAAATATTCGTTCCAACAACCCACAAATAAATAGAAAAATAATAGCAAAAAGGGAAGTGAGAAGAAGCCTTCGACGCGCCACCGGAGGTCTCCTCGGCCACCACGAATCACCTTAGCTGGCTAGCTCCTCTCGGCACCTAGCTCGCCACTCCTTGGAGCTTAATCAATGGAGGAAAACCCAAGGAAGAAGAAAAGGAAAGGAAATAAAAATCTGATTTTTCTGCTCTATGCGTGTGCCTCTTCACGTGTTGTGTATTGTCTCCCTTGAGGTGTAATATATAATAAAAATATCTAGGGGTAATGATGATGTTGTTGGATGCAAAATACCCTTCATACCCCTAGAATCACATGTAGTGCGTGAACCTTATCCTCCAGGTGGCAGTGGTCCCATAGCAGCTCTGGCAGGCGGTTACAGCAATCATTTCACGTGCAGAGCCAGCTGTCCTCGTACAATTGTATCTTTTTATCGTTTTCTGCGCCAGAAATTCCAAGGCATTTCAATCTGCTTCAGAAATTCCAAGGCATTTCAATCTGCTTCAACAACTTGTGATGCCGCGACATTTCTTCTCATCTAGTCCTTTTTGCTTGCTATTCCCTGCACACCACAGACAAACTGCACCTGTCCTTCAAGCAGCATCATTAAGAAATAAAATAGCACTACTACCACAAATGCAACTATATGCAACTACATGATCCTAAAATGCCTGAAATGAGCTTTTAAACAAACAATAACTTAAGTGAAAAAGGCCTTAAAAGTATCATTTTTAGGAAGTTAACAAATAATAAGATACTTAAAATCATTACGCATCGAGTATTACAAACAACATGCTCCATTCATGACAAATAAATCACAATGACAACTTAGTAAATTTTATTTCTAATTAATCTTATATTCTCTTAACTAAGTGTTGTAATTTAACATTCATGTCAAATAAATCAAATAAGATAATATATCGTTCTCGATAATATGCCAGATAATATTTCATTTCGAAAATTGTATTCTTACAAATAATATTACATCCTCCTGAATCAAACACACCTTGAAATTTTAAAACTAGTTCTTTTATGTACAAAAAGAAAACAGGGTAAAATGTAGGGTGGGCTCTAAAGAGGATGGTGTGAAATTGAGTATGGAGGTCTGCTCCCATCTCCCATGGCTCTGCTCTTTAATTTATTTGTAATATCTTTGGTTTGTTAAGATGTCACTTCTATTTGCCTTCCTCCTCCATCCATTGCCATGAAACTCACTCTTTTCTGCAAACAAACAACCTCAGCTATGGTCACTTGTCATTTCATTACTGTAATAAATCCAACAGACGGGAGTCTCTATAGGTCATAAAATTCAATTAAAGATCCAAAATTTGGGTTTTAGAAAAGCATGCTAAATGGTATTGAAAAGCTTAACATTTTGCCCCAAAATTCAGAACCATGTTGTTCCCCACGACTTTAAAGTTTAGCAAAACGCAGCTTTCAGAGCAGTAAAAAAGAAGTCAACTTTTGGGGTACTACGAAATCACTATTACTTCAACCAATATTCCGCACGTCATACCATTCACACGTTGTTAACCAAACACATAATTAATCAGAAAAAATGTCAACTAATATTCTACTTAACCATCTCTTGTTTCTAAGTTTAGGAAATAAAGAAGTGCAAACTACTCACCATAATGCCCTTGGACCGGTTTATTTAATTTTTAAATGAGTTTGATTACTTTCGAATCATTTTTATTCTTTCACATTAAAACTTCTGGATAACTTATTTGAAGGAGAGTACTCAAAGGAACATATTCGAATACAAGACATGAGGCACTCAAAGCCTTATATATATCGAAATACCACTTTTTTGACATAATTTCTGACAGACCGAACATGATATGTCAAAATCAATTGACAACTAATTAAAAAATAATATCTAAGTCGCGGTACATAGGTCGAGAAGGGAGTTTCTCGCCGAACATGATATATGTATTATCCTTTTTCTAGACTCTTCTTCGTTTACCACCGTCAATATAATTAATTAATCACAGTCCAAACACCAATCATAATTCTTCATCTAAATCATAAGAATTAAATTATCAACTATTGACTTAAATTATATATATATATATATATGAATCTATTAGTTTTTTAGTTAATTTAATTATTGGCTGGATTATACCATTCTGTTGTGTACCAGGTTTATCCAAACAAGCTTAGTAAAACCAATGAAAAGTAACATGAAAACAGTGTCGTTGTCTGGTAAGAAACTAACCTTGCGGGCCTTGAAACCATCATGGATGCTTTCACGGCCACCGTTCCAATGCACTTGTCGCTGATCGGTGACTTCACCACGTGGGCTGTTTCCGGTGATTCCCATGCAAAGTTGCATGATTTTCTCAGCTGCCTCCCTCTCATTCTCACTCTCTTTCATCAGCCTCTCAACTTCCGCCTTGGGAAGCCTGATTTTCACCCTCATTGCTCCTCCTCCACCAACTCCTTCTTCTTCTTCTTCTTCATCCCCCTCGGGTATCGCGATCGACGTCGGTTTCAAGAGCGTAAGATCCGACACCGACCTCCTCGACAACATCAAGCTCTCGAGCCTGTCTTTAGCGCTCATGGTCACACCCGACCGAACCCTCCTCGGAACCCTCTCTTTGGGAGCCTCGGGCAACACCACCAGGAAGTAAAGCCTCTTGGGCTCCAACCTCTGATGCGGCTGCAACGGCTTTGCTCGGGTACCGTAATGCTTAACCGCTTCCGATTCTAACAAAACATGCCCCGGATGATCTTTCAACACCTCCTCCGCCGTCACCGGCGTCTTCATCTTCATCGTTTCCCCGTTTATCTTCATCACTTTGGCCATCTTTTTCCCTCCCAAACTATTCCCCATTTCCCCCCACACAAAATGAATATCGTTTGGTAAAATGATGGGTTCTGTAATGTATATATGTATGTATGTATATATATATCGATGGTCAAAAAAGAGGGCAAAGCGTTTGAAAATCGTGGGCAAAGTTAATGTTTGACAGAGATAATAAAGTACGCAAGATATCGCTTTCAATGAAATGAATTTTATTACAAAACTAACTAAATTCCAGCATTTGTTCAGATTTTGAACATTAATTCGTCAAATATAATATAATCTAACGAAGGTAATTTAACCGTACGTTAGATTTGAGCTTCATATCATTGCTTCTGTAGTCGAAAAAGGTTTACGGTAATCACGGCTAGAAGAAGATTCAAACCGCACATGTGAAACACTGACTCTGACGCCCAAAACTGGTACGGCATGCAGAGACATTTTATATTTGAATGAAACAGTAGGTCTAAATTGACACTCCGCTCATCGACTTGGAAGTCATTTACTTGTACAATTTTATTTTTCTATTTTTCAATCAACGAATAAAAGTCTATATATACACCGTGGTAGATCCACATATACTTCCGAGTGGGCATGTGCCACCCTGAAATCCGAATTTCCTTTGATTAATTTCTTATTTTATTAACGATACCCACCCTAGAATTTTATCTGTGCCCACCCTAAAATTTTAATTCTGCTCCTCTATTCAAATTTTTTACGTTATTAGCCTATGTGTGTCCACCTCGAATATTGTGTGTGTATATATATATATTGAACTGAGAACTATAGAAGCAAAAAAGACTCCTGTTATCTTGTAACATTCTTCAATTATTCAAGATTCAAAACCGAAGTTGGTCTGAATTCCCAAATCGGTAAATGTACCATAGTCCCAGTTGTTGGCTTGATTTTCATCATGAGAATTCCAAGGTTTTAAGGCTTCTAGAAAATATGTATATCATATGCTTAAAAAATGAAAAAAAAAACAGTTGGTTTTGAGGAACAAAATTAATTAATATACTATTTATAAAGTAGTCATGCATATCCAAAACAACGCTTGGAAAACAGCCGTCGTCCTTAGTTGTTCAAAGACCATTTCCCATTGCTTTCAAAGCAAACAATGGACACATTTTAATCATAAGCAAAGTTCCATGCTCTTTATTTCCTCTACTTTGTTTATCAAAGCGTAATCTTAAAACCCAATACAAGTTTACCAGCAAGAGAGATCAAATAGAAAGAAATCCTCTTTAACCTAGGACGCCAGCTGAGCTTTTTACCCGCCCATCGATGAAAGAAATTAGGGTAAACTACGTATTTAGTCACCTACCTATTTTAGTATGAAAAGAGAGCAATGAGAATGACTGTGTATCTCACGCTCATCTCCCGACTTCTCACGTCTGGAAAGAATAGAATGGTAACTCTGTCAAACAATTAGAGTCGATCAAAAATAAATAAATAAATAAAATAGCGAACTGTCTAGTGCCACCGTAACGGTCAGAGCTGCTGTAATCGGCGAAGATGCTCCAACAATGAAGTAGCCTTCCTCTTGGCCCTCTCTGTCCCACTCTTTGTTAGCTCCATCAAGGCTGCGGCAGCACCGAGACTACATATGCAGTAAAGACTCTGTGTATCTCTTTTACACAAAGCAAGCAAAATGGCAACTGCATTCTCTTTGTTGCGGGGCAAACCAGTTCTTAAAAGATCGATTAAAACAGGTATGGTACTAGCCTTTACGATAGCAGCCTTAGCCTCATGGTTGCTAGAAAGAACCGAGAGTATTGTTAGAGCCATATCGACCATACAGTTACTTGAATCTGTGAGCATCATCAGCAGGGCAGTTACAATTCCGGCTCTCACAGCCCTGCCTTTGTTACCCTGATAAATGCATAGATTGAACAGAGCACTAGCAGCATCTTTCTTCCCTCTAGTGCTCCCATTTTGTAGCAAATCTACCAAGGCTGGTATCGCCCCAGATGCACCGATTATTATTTTGTTCTCATCTGCAAGTGACAAACTAAAAAGGGTCGCCGCTGCATTCTCTCTTGCTTCCATGCTTCCAGCTCTGAGGACTTGGATTATCGAAGGAACGGCACCAGCAAGCATAATAAGAGACTTGTTATTTTCAAAAATGGAAAGGTTAAGAATCGAAGTCACTGCATGTTCTTGTAACGACACATCATCTGTCGATAAAAGGTTGACCAGAACAGGTATCGCTCCTGCATCTGCAATTAGAATCCTGTTATCTGTGCTTCTTTTAGATAGTGACCGGATTTCAGCCACAATAGCCCTACGTTCCTCTAAACATTGACTCGATAATTTACAGACCAGAGCCTGGATGGCAGCCATTTCACCACTAACATCATGTAAAGACCCGTCATTCTTTTTAAGCCTACCATTTGTTAATCCGCTTGGCTGCTCAATATCATGTTTAGCACACCATTGAGTTATCAGACTTCTCAAAACATAATTAGGGGTTAGCGTTATATTTATTAGCTTTTGCTGAGTTTTCGGACATTTTGCATTGCCACAATCTATCCATCTCTGTATGTAAGGCCTCTCATATGTCTGTAAAATCAAGAAGAAGACGAATCAATAGACAAGACTTATAAGAGATAGCAAAAGGCAAAGGCTGACTACAGAAAAAGAAACCGAAATGCAAGCAGTAGTTTGGGTGAGCATATTACCTGTCCAGTGGACACAATCACCGGATCCCTCATTAGTTCCAAAGATATAGGACACAGAAAATCTTCAGGAATTACTAGTGCATCAGGCTTCTTTGTTTCTTTAGGACACTCAGTGGCCACATTCTCTAGCCCCTTAGGATCAATTTCATCCGATAGGCAAACGTCAGAAGAGGTTGAAGAGCTCTTCACTCTGTCCAATATCTTTGTTTTGGTATCTGCACCACAACTTTCTAGAATGTTATCCAGCTTTTCAGAAATTTCACTGTTGGTACTCCCACATTGTTTTCCCGGTGGATGAGACAATGCATTAGAAACTTTTTTTGAATTCAAAGAGCCGTATCTTTCTGTTGCTCTTCTCAATTGAGCTCTTACCAATGATACCTGAAAAAAGAAATTGGTGTTAAAAAGGCAAGTGAATATAGGGGGAAAACACAAATGCAGAAACATATAAATTCTGCAGCTAAACCTGTTCCTGAACTTCCTCAGAGATTTGGTATTGATCATAAGGGATTTTCCCTAAAGCTTTCTCCAGCTTCCATGTAACACATTGGAATTGGAAAGACACTCTTTCGGCACCTCCATCCTTTAAATCAAGATATAGCAAATCTTAGAGATTCTTCTAACGAAACATATTAAGGGAAAAAATTGCATACCCTCAATAAAATTCCAGCAACAGATGCTTTCCTTAGCCAAAAAAAGGAAATCCAGACTAAAATTAGCATATTCCAATGCGCAGCTAATTAATTAGAATTGCTACATTTACCCAGGAAATACTAACAATTGATCAACACTTTGATTCTGATTTGGGGAGAGAGTTGGTAGAAATTAATATTGACAATCTCAATAAATCGCAAGAATAACTCGAGTTCCCCAAAAATTGGAGCTATCTATCGAAGTTAAAGCAATTGACATGGAAGGAGAAAAAGTGTCCATGTCTATCAATTTCGCATAACAATTGACCTCATCGTAAAATAAAAAATGAAACGTATTAGTATTAAAATAGTAAAATAACAAGCATGCCTGCATGACAACATATCCACGTTTATAAAAACTTATAGAACCAATTAATCCAATCATAGAATGCTCAAAAGAAAAGAGACAGAGAGATGGATTCGTTACGGAGGAATCATCGCAATTGCGGGGGGAGGCGACGGACACGAGACGTTTAGCCGCCTGGAGAGCCACGGTAAGATCCCACGACCATGAAGAAGATGAGGAAGAGGAAGCACAGACATGGTCATTATCAGAGGATCCACCAGAATCTCTGATTTCCTCGAGCAAATGCGTGAAGAGAGCAATCCTCCTAACCAGATCCGTGCAATCCTTTTTAAAGATGGCGTAGGCGGCGTGAGTTCCGTCGGCTGCATTGGCGGAGACGATTTCGAGGACAAGGCTGAGCAAGAACGAGGGAGAAGCGCCACCGTCTTGAGGGGAGGCGGCTCCACCGGTCATTTTTTGAAAGCCAGATGTTGGCTCCTGTCTTGAAAGAGACGTCGATAAAAAGAGATTTTTCCAAGATAAATGATTGACGGAAATGCGAAAGCTGCACTCTCGCTGGAAAACGGTATAAAATATTATTAATAATTAATAAATAATTGGATTTTAGTGATTAACAGAGGGTAAAGCATTCTAGAGCTCACTTTTGTATTAATTTCATCTGCTTTTCGTCACTAAATATTTATTTGTTATGATTTGGTCACTTATAATTCAGGGTAGATATTTTACCTAACCCGATTTGTTCCGACCCTGTAGGGTTAGTTTTTTTTTTTAAATAGATTTGTGTCGGGCAGAATTTTTTTAATGATAAGATTGGATTTGATCAATTTTTTTAATTAATAACTAGTATTTGATCTATTACCGACTAATTCATATCGGGTACTGTAGAGGCGAGGCCGACCTTCCCAACCTAGTTTGCTCCATTCGCAAACGTCAGGATTCGAACTCCTAACTTAGTGCCTCATCTCACTAGATCAACTGGTTGTTGGTGGATTGAATCAATTTTGATTTAAGGTAAAAATATTTTTATCTATAAATTATATTAATTAACCTTTATATATTCAAAATAATTTTTAGAATACCCTTTACTTTATATCTTCTTTAATTAGGTCTTTATTTTCACACGTGTATCTCTATATCTTCTCAATTTTGGTGGTGGATGCTATCCACCATTGCTGCATTAGCCCATAGCAACAACATTTACATTCTGTGGATATATAAGAGAATTCGTAATTTAAATAATATCAAGTGTTATATTAATAAAATTATCTTTTTATAAGTGGAGATTAAGAGGAAATTAAGTGTTATATTATAGTTTAAATAATAAAATGAATTATATTATTTTAAGAGGAAATTAAATTATGATCACATGATTGAAAGATGAAATGAACAGCTATCATATCACAATATACCTTAAAATTAAAAGAGAGATTAAAAAATAATGACTTTCATTTGAGTGACCAAGAATTATTTTCTTGTAAAGAAATAAATAAGAAGTGTGTATGGTAGGGGTGTATACGAGTCGAGTCAAGCTCGAGTATTGCTGAGTTCGACTCGACTCGAAAACTTTAAAATGGAGCTCGACACAACTCTAAAACTTGCAAGCTTAAAATTTCTAAGCTCGACTCAAACTAGGAATCATGAACTGAAGCTCGAAAAGGCTCGAAATGATTTTTTTTTCTAAAACTTAACTTGGTTGAAGCCTCAAACTAAAACTCGAATCTGAACTATAAATACATGAAAATCTTATTGTATTAAAAAAAATCAACACATAAATTTTAATATTATTAATAATTTATTTTTTAAAAATAAAATCTTAATATATTATATTTTCGAGCTGCTCAAGAGCTTTTTGAGTCAAATATCAAATAGCTCGTTTCAGCTCTTTAAGAACTTAAGTCGAATCCATTTGATTCAAGTATTTATTGAGCTTTGATCAAATTGATCTCGAGTAATTCGTGATCTGTCTTGTCTCATTTACTACCCTATTGAATGGTCAAAAAGGTTTATACATTGAGCTGCTTAGTAAGTTCGTTGTGCAATGGGCCTTTCGGCTTATGCTCATCCACATATTATATTAGCCGATTATCATCAATAACTTGCTTTGAAAAATGTTGTTTAATTATAATTCAAAATATTTTTAATACACTCGATGATTATAAGATATATTTATTTATAATTTTTTAGTCATTGATAATATATGCATTCTGCGGACGTAATTGTTCGAAACCGTTCATTAATACTAAAATCAGTTAATAGATTTCATTATTACTCAAATCTAAATAGAATTGCAATTTAAAATCATAATATATAAAATAACTCTGATCGATTATGATAAATACAAACTAGCTTTTTTATTAGTTGATGATTGTTACAATGTAGTATATATTCATAACATTTTTTAAATATTGATAACGTATAAAGACTCTACAATTACAGTTGCTCGAACCTAAAATCTCTAGAAAAAAACAATATTCCCTTTAACTAGTGGAGATCACTTGATGAGCTCATTAAATACTAACTAGTTTAAATAAAACAAATATAAGAGATAAACATTTGTCACAGGTAAAAATCTTTTAAATAAGATTTTATAAATAATTTAACGCTTAAAGATAAAAGAAACTCGTAATCGTCTCAATTGTCACTCCTTTTCAAAATTTAGCCTTCAAATTATATATATATATATATATATATATATATATATATATATTTTGTGATTCCAGTTTAAAGGCTTCGTCTTGACTAATCCATACTGATCACTGTCGCACACCTGATTTTGATGAGTGAGTCTCTCAATAGGGATTTTTTGCATACACGGAGACTCAAACTCAAGACCTTACTTAAGTAATATCAAATTTTTTACCACTTGAACCAACTCATGTTGATAATTGTCATGAATTATATTAATGGTGTCCTTTGACTGATAAAAATTATCGTAAACTGTTATATATTGCTATCTATGTGATAATCCACGTGTCGATGATAATATGATAGAAAGATTTAATTAATGTTTTGGCCGAGTTTATAAACATAATTAACTTAAAGCTCGGCAGTTGATATAATATTTAAATAAAAATAAAAATAAATTAAATTTTTTAAAAATATAAAATTATCAAAATTTTAAAGTATTGAAAAATCATTAAAATATAAATACTATTGAAAAATCCGATGCTAAACAGTAAACAATAAATTATTTTAGAAAATTAATATTTATAAAGTAATAAAAAAATTTGCTCGTAATGAGAAGGTGTTTAGCACTAAAGGATTTTCTTTAAAAGATATGTTGTTCTTTCCTAAAATTCGAGCGCTGATTTGGATCAAAGCATTGGGCGACAAGGTGGAGCTGTGTAAAAAGTAGTTGGTTGTCCAAACCATGTAATTGTTATTCGTTTTGCAGCAGTGAGCAACTTGGATTAGTTTGGGCGCCACCTTCGAATGATTTCATGAAGTTTAATGTTGATGGAAAATTCAAGGACAAGATAGCAGGATGTGGGGGAGTCCTAAGATCAAAAACTGGGAATGTCAAAGCTCTTTTTTCCGGCCCTGCTGCATGTGAAGGCCCGAATTTTACTGAATTGTTTGCAATTAAAATAGGACTAAAAATCTGTCAATAAGCTGAATGGATAAGGAAAGCGTTTCTTATAGTGGAGTCCAATTCGTAGATGGTTCTAAACTGAATTTCAAATTCTGATTGAGAATATGATTTTGGTGGTACATTTTTGACGAAAAAGACGACATGATATGTGCAATCGAAGGGGTAGATTTTGTTTACACGCCTCGAAACCAAAATGGAAAGGCGGGTCATCTAGCTGAGGAAGAGATTGCAAGACGAGAGTTATTTAAAGCTTAATGGGACTGATTTTGTAGAAACTTTGTCTATTACATCATGGTTTTGTTGCCTGTTTGTGAAGATTGTCGTATTGCTTTCTTGCATATTGCGTAGGTTTAAATTTTGTGCTGTCTTGATAGGATAGTGCTATTGTCTGCTATTTTCTGTTGTATTGTATTGCTTTGTGCTGTTCTGCGTTGTATTGAATCGGCTACTTTGGATGTTGTCACCTAGTTTTGGTGGGGTATCGTTTCAGATTTTGTATTATGTTCCTTGGAGAACAAATTATTTATTAGGATACTTCTTAATTGGTGTAGATCGAGGTTCTGTTTATGTTGTCAGGTTGAATTTACCCTTTTTTCCTTGTAGGTTTAGAAATGTTTTCAACAATGCATTCTTCCTTTGTGGTTTATTAACAAAATCCTTTCTTGCTAAGTAAAAAAAAATGAAGATATACAAGATAACAAATAAATGTCATCTTGATCAGTTGCGATGATGTCAAATTCAGCTATGAAAAAAATAAACGAAAAGAACATTCAAAAGATATGTAACTCACTCAATTTTTATTTTTATTTTATTTTAATTGATTAACTTGATCAATTTTGGGGACCAATTTGTAAGATTATGAGGATTTTAGTATAGTTTACAAAATTCTTATAAGTTTAGGGACTTAAACTTGAATTTGACCATCTCTTGGCAACTAAGAAAAATAATATTAACAGGTGATTATGGTGGTTTAAACTCGTGACCTTGGGGTATAGATGCCTATGCCTTAGCTATCAAGCTAGGCTATTGTTACCAACATGGAATGCTTAAAATAACTCTTAAGCTATCCAGTTAGATTATTCCCCAAAATATTTTCCTTAATCAGATTTAAGCCAAACTCTAAAATAAAGAAATTCCCAAATTTTCATCTTCCTCTGTTGCTGCCCCTCACCGTCAACCATCTTTGACTGTCGTGTCGTACACCTTCACCATCGACGTGACTATCGACACTGTGTGATCAAAACCTCGGTTCCCCTCATTGAGATTTATCGTCGTTGGTCGTAGAAGAGTTCTCAGTTGTTCATAAAAAAACCAAACCACCGTTGTTTTCTTCATTTTCAGACCGATCCCAACGACCTAATGCCTCACAGCCTCCATTATCAAAATCGTCGCACCCTTCTGATCAAAACCAAGTCAGATTTGTAGCTTCGCCGTCACACCTTCTCTGATCGACGTTGGATAAGCTTCTTACCTCTCTTTCTTAAATTTTTCTCTATATTTTTGCTTGATTAATGGATTGTTTTTTAGTTGAATTGGTGAATAAATGCTTGGGGAGTAATCGAACAGTCGTTGCAGGTCGTTTTAATGTCACACGCGCTGCCACGCATCGCTCTGGTGCGTGGGCTTCTTTGTCGGTTGAAATTTTTAGATGTTGGTCCGAGTAAATTCGGACTGGATCGAGTTAACTCGGACCGAACTGAGTCAACTTGAACCGATATAAGTTGACCCAAACCGATCTAAACCGTAGACTAGACAATTGAATTTGATCGAACTTTGACCCACATAGTTAACTTTGACTAGAATTGACTTTGATCAAGGTTGAATTTGACTAAAAGTTTATTTTTCTAAAAATTCATATTTTATGTTTTTCGAAGTTCTGATTTCACTTTTACGACCAAATTTACCAAATTCTAACATGAAAACTTCCAAATCAAACGTTAAATCCCAAGCAAACAAATGTATTTAATTATTTTATTTAAGCACATATAAATTAAGGATAAGGATTGATTTATAATGTTGTTTATTGAAGATACTCGGTAGACTTTTAGGATTGATTTTTTTTGCAATGTATGTTCCCTGTGTGTTATATGACTGATTTATCTATTTTGAAATATGATTGTTTATCTTATTTAATTTATAAATTTTTTATCTGATCAATATCCTAATTTTCTTATTTATCGTTTATGAACTATGTTTGTCCGATACATGTTCTCTGGTTACCTATTTTTACTAAAATATATAAATAGATTATTTATAGAATCCTAAAACTATGGTTTACTATCTGAACTGTTTTTATTGAGGTACTCTTTGGGATGTATTTTGGAGTTTTGAGGTTAAGCTACGATCAAGTTGGTAATATTTTATGGATTTAAGGGTGGCCCTCTGATAGGCCCCCAAGGTACTCCCTTAAGTTAGTTCCCATATCCTTCGGGTATAGATAAGTTTTTATGGATGCAGTTTTGGGGACTACATTTTGATATACGGGTTTATCATACTTTACTGAACTTTTTTTTTTCCTGAAATCATCAATATGCTTTATTATGCACTTTATTGGAACATGCTGAGCTCCCTAGCTCACTCCCTCAAATTTTCTCTTTTTAGATACTTTTGGTTAGACACCCTCGGACTTGACACTTAGATGGTCGACACATTCAGTATCATATTTTGTTGTGATGTTTCTATCTTCCATACTGTCTTTATTTTAGGTGACAAGTGTCTATTTTTATACATTGCTTTTATCTTGTATTTTATTTTGTTACTGATATTGTGTTATTTTGATATTGGTTATTTGATGTTTTATATATACGCATGAGATTTTATGTTTTAATAATGTTCATATATATTATGATTTTAAAATATCGAAGAACGTTATGAGAAATTTAATATAATCCACGAGATCTAGTCGTAACGTATAAATAGACATAATTATTATAAGAAGAAAAATACTAATAAATATCAACTATCCGCATCCAATACCAAAACTGTAATTCAATGAAAGCATATTACTTTTAAGAGTGTTTTTAAGGAGACTGTAATTCATTATACACTAATAATGTATCAAGTGCAACTCGTTTAAACAACATCTCTTGCTATAAGATGAAAGACTTTCTTCCACTTTCTAACACTATTTAAAATAATATTATTCAAAGGAGCTGTTACTTAGATTCATTTCGCAAGTTCATTTATTCATACTCGACATGCTTTAGAACAAATATATGTTTTTTTTTTTATTTTAAATAAAATGACGGTAAAATTCAATTTGAGGCTTTAAAGTTTTCAAATCTTCTATGTCATCGTTAAACTAAGAAATCATCAACAATTTGTTCGTATAATTATTTTTTAAAAATGACATTAGATTAATATAAATATAAATATTAACATTTAAAACAGTTTATTTCAAAATGAAAACCGTTTAGATTTTTGGTGAATATTTTAAGCGTAATTTTTCACCTGATTCAGTTGTTGAGTGAACCTTTAAGAAAGAATTTTAATTAATTACCGACCTATTTTGGATAATTTACTAATATAATTTACAGCATAATCCCAATATAGGAATCAAATTGCTGAGGAAATTTACAACATGAAGAGCAGATAGTTATTGATTAGACAAAGCAATAAATTAAATTAAACCATGCTATGTCATGCCATGTTTGTAGTTGTAATAGCATCATATATATATATGATTTGGTGTGATATAGTATAGGTCCTCTAGTTTGTTATACTGTTTCCGGTTTTTCCCTCATCATGGTCAAGTTTATCAACGTTCGCAGCTGAAACACTGATGGTGAGATCCAGGTTCAAATCAGGGAGCCGATTAGCGTTGTCCAAGCAGCTTCCGGCATCGGAAACTTGATCATTTTCAAGTTGGAATTTAGCCGGCGGATGAATATTAGCATCACCGGATAATATTCCAGTTGCACCATGTGGGATTTGAGGGCGAGGAAGCAGATTGCGAGTCATTAACCGATGGTTATTCGGATCGACACCCATGTTTACGAGCTTCCTTCTTAAATGAGAGTTCCAATAATTCTTCACCTCGTTGTCGGTTCTTCCCGGCAACCTTCCGGCTATCAACGACCACCTGAATTATTTCACGACAGTGAAAGAATAGCAAGTTATTAAAGCTTATATATCCAGATTGAAACATAGATATGCTGAGCATAATATTAGCAATTTTCTCAAGAGTACTAATTAAAACGAAGAAGAAAAATGGGAAATCTTTTAAACACGAGCATTAATAAATATTGTCTTCACTTTCCCTTTTCACACATTGTACTTGCATTCATAATACAAGAGCAACAACAAAACTAAAATAAACAATGTGATAAAGTAGGAATAGACATAGGGGAGCAGCCCGAATAGCTATTGAAAATTTTAAATTAACATATATTTTAGATATTTCTCTTGTATTTTCTACTCATAATCTATTTTTGATCTTAGAATTTTAAAAGTTTATCTTTCTAGTATAAAATTATGTGTCCGAGAGAGAAATGGCACCGGTTGCCTAAGAGTGCGTGAAGCTTAATAATGAGATCCTCTTCATCTTCAGCAAAGTTGCCTCTTTTAAGGTCTGGCCTTAGATAATTTATCCATCTAAGCCTGCAACTTTTCCCACATCGAAGTAGCCCTAAAAGAACACAAAAAATACAAAGCTTAGCATAATTTATGTTGCATTTTAAATCAAACACCCCAAGATTAATTAACCTGCAGCTTGAGGGAGAGTACGCCAGCAGCCTACACCGTGAATTCGGATGTAATTAGAGAGTTTCTCATCTTCTTGCTTTGACCAAGCCCCTTTATTCGTGTCTTGCTTATCACAGCAAGGCTTCCTCATTGTCTCCTTAATTAAAAACTAAACCCTAAAAACTGATACAATATTAAGATAAAAAGAGAAAAGGAAAAAAATGTATATAGCCAGAGATTGGAGGGTATATGTTAAGGGTTGTTTCTTCTTCTTCTTCTTCTTGCTGCTACACAAGATTTTGAAATAAGGACATATAATAGATAAAGGGAAAATTTGTTGTTGGAGGGGGGTTGAGTTGACTGGTGGTTTGGTCATGCATCGTTTGCATGTTTCTGTTGTGCTTCAAACATAAAAAGGGTAAACAAGACTTTCATACTTCAACTATCACTTTTATTGTGTTTTGGTCTCTTAACTATGTTTTTTTCAAAACTATACCTACTTTAGTTTCATTTTAGACACCCACTATTAAAAGTTAATAAAAGTACTGTTGATGTGACACTTTTTAACTTTTTTCACTAATGATATGACATTATCTTATAGTAACACATCAGCATCATTGTTAATTTTTCTAACCGTAGGTACCAAAATGAAACAAAAACTAAATATTAGGTATAATTTCAAAAAAATAGCTAGATGACCAAAACAAAACAAAAGTGATAGTTGGAGTACTAAGCATGTAGTTTACCCTAAACAACCCTAAGGAGAAGTTTGACTAGGATTTTTATTTTGATTTTTGTTAGTTGCTGTGAAGTATTCGTCTTCCACCCAACATCCATCCACCCATAGGAAGATTGGTTAAAAAAACAAAATATAATTAGAAAAATGGACAAATCATAATATACGTATTCATGCAAGTATAAATAGAAACTTGGTTGATTGGCCAAGGATCAGTGGCAGAAGCAGTAATGGAAGCTGGGATTTGGCACCATCACATGTTCTTTAAGTTGACTGATAGTTTTTTCTTTTCAACATCTTAACAAACAGTCTCTCTCTAATTCTCCTCCTTATCTTTATCTTTTTTTTTTCTATTTTAATCACTTTTATAAAGTTGTGTTCTTTTCAAGTGAAAGCCATCAGAAAGAATGGGGAAATTTTCTGAGCATAGATAACCGAAAATTCTGATGACATATAAGATTGTTCTTGTTATCGTTGAGTTAATATAATCTGTCGGTCCAATATTTAAAACTCTGATATTCAACTCAAGGTCGTCCTTATTTCGTTCATAGGAAAAATTCCTCATTTGAATAATAATTTTGACCTTGCCGTTCGGTCAAGGGTTCATCCTTTGGGGAGATTTTTCACAGTGATTAATTGGATTTAATAGTTGTAGAGTTTTTTCACATGTTTCTTGGAGAAGATTAGCTGATTCAACGCATCAAATTGTGTGTATCAATCTACTGGTTCATCACATGCTTTCTTCTTTTTTGAAAAAAAAAATCACAAATTTTATTAAAAAAATATCTAGAATTATGATGATAAGTTTACCGTCGTAACATTAAACTAAATATATAATTAAGATATTTTTTTGTAACTATTGACAGAAGAAATTAATCATTTAAAATCACACAAGAATCATTTAAGAAAAATGTTAAAAACCTAACTAAAAAACTCGAACAAAATATAGATACGAACAAATCTTACTGTATCGATACACAAACTACAAAAGGGAATAAAACTACTAAAAGACCATCAACATATTGACATATTCAAATCTAATCAGAGAGTTTAAAAAAGAGACGATTAGCTTTATACTCAGTTGAGATAATTTCAAATTCAACCCTAAACATAAATAAAACAACGACCAAATGACTTATAACAAAGATTAAAAAACATATAAAAAACAAAGAAAAATGTATTATAAAGATAAAAGAAATTCATAAAAATAGAACTATTAACATAAAAAAAATAATGATATAATATAATAATGTAACAGAAAAAAAAGTATCAACAATGACTATTAGCATCAAAATTGATGTTACTCCTTGTCAATTAAAGATGAAGCAAAAGTCTAAGGTGCGCTAGGTTAGAGTTGATCACATGTATTATCTTTAAGCTTTCTCAATGTACTAATTTTTTTTTGCCTTTCCACTGTAATAATTTGATAAATCAATGAACTTGTGCTGAAGGTACGAATGATAGACTAATTTTTTTATATAATCATTTGTATCTGATCCATTAATCATCTAATTTTGATCGAATGTTGCAGAGGTGAAATTGAAATTCTAAACCCCGTTTATTCCATTCGTAAATATTAAGTTTCAAACTCTTGACTTTATTTAAAAAATCTAATATCTTATCTCATTAAATCAACTGATCGTTTATAATAATTGACCAATTTTAACGACGTTTAAGGGACAAACGGAACTTTCAAAGCCCGTTGATCTTCTTTTGGACGAGGGGCTATATTATTTATACTAATAATATTATTTCTAAATATAATAATGGATGATTTTACCTAGTATTTCTATTAGGTTTATGGCATCATTTGTATTAAAATATTGGGTAAAATATGTATTTATTACTTAAATTATCGGTTTTGATCTATTTTATTATTTAAAATTTTAATTTGTTTCAAAATTATATTTAAAATTTAGTTTTTGTTTCATTTTAGTACAAGTTCAAAATTTAACGTTAATTTTTGGAAAAAAATGAAAATTTAGACACTGAAACATACTAAAATTAATAGTCTAGATACTAAATACGTTAAATTTTTAACAATTAAATACTAAAATAAAATAAAAAAACTAAATATTTTTTATATAGAGTAACTCACGAACTTATCTTATCTAATTTACAACCTACTCACAGCCGTTAAAATATGGTCAGCCAATAAGATCGTGCATGTCTGTACCAATTTTACCCTGTCAGATTCGTTTGTTTTCAGTAAAAGGATGAATGACAAGTTAAGTTTCTCAATTTTTTCCTGTTTAGTTTCTAAATGGCTTAATACAGTTTAGGTGTCTAAACTTATTTCAAATTAACTTTTGAGGTCTAAATATGTTTTCGTTAAAAATAGGTATCTAACATTTTCTCCATTATATTTTTAGGTGTTTATCATTATTTTTTATGGCTTAATAGAGTTTTAGGTGCCTAAACTATACTTCAAATTGACTTTCAGTGCCTCAAGAATTTTTCGCTAAAATATGTGTCTAACGTTTCTAACTCTACACTTTTAGGTGCTTGGACTGTAACAGTCCTTAAATTTGGTCATTATATGACACGTGTCACTTATAAAAAAATTTCAAAAAAAATAAAAATATTTAATATTATAATTTTAAAAAAATCTCAAAATTCCACCGCTGATTGGCTACTGTCGAGACGTGTCAATCATCGTTGACACCATCAGAATCCTTTCACCGCCACGACCAAAATCCATTCTCTCACCCACCATGAAACTGTGTCGATCGTTATGAAAATCGTCATGAATGGTGGTCGGTTTTCTAAGTTCATTTTTCGACAATTCTGACGGCTACAACTAGTTTTACATTACACGACCGCTACCACTGAGTTCCTCGCCCTGCTTCGAAAAAAACCCAGTCAATGGTGACCTTTTCATCGGAGGTGGGTGATGTGAGGAAGAGAGACGATGCAGGGGTTTGGATTTTTTGAATTTTTTTTTAAAAATAATATTTTTATTATTAAAAATAAAAAATATAACGGCAGACACCTAAAAGTATAACAAAGAAAACATTAGACACTTAATTTTATCGAAATTTTCTTTAGGCACCAAAAGTAAATTTGAGGTATAGTTTAGGCACCTAAAAGTGTATATTTTTTAATTTTTTTTGAAATTTTATATGTGTGACATGTGTCAGATAATGTCCAAATTTAACGGATGTTACTGTCTAAGCACCTAAAACTGTAACGTTGGAAATATTAAACATATATTTTTAGCAAAAAGTTCGTTAAGAACCAAAAATTAATTTGAGGTATAGATTAGACACCTAAAAGTATTAAACCTTTCTAAAAGATTATTTACTCCTAAAATGATCCTTATTTATAATTTAATCCAATAGTTTTATTGTTGATAAAATACTTTTATTTAAATTTTAATATTAAATAAAAAAAATTTATTTTTAAAAAATAATTATTTTATGTATGATTCATGTTTAGAATTCATTAATATATCCTCCAATAATATCATCTTTAAAGTTTAAACTTGAATCTCTCTTCAAAAATACACGATTTGAGAATTGACATTTTTTACGCATTTGTAATATTGAAAATACCTACTTGTATATAAGGGTAAATTACACGTTTAGTATTTAAAGTATTACTTTTCTTTATTTTAGTACTTAAATTTTATCTTTTTCAAAACTATACCTAACATTTACTTTGAGTTTCAATTTGACATCTCACCGTTAAAAAATTAACAAAGATGCTAATGTAACATTTTTTTATTTTTTAATGATGATGTGTCATTACCTTATACTGATACGTCAACATCACTATTAAATTTTAAACGATGTAGTATCAAAATGAAATCTAAACTAAATGTTATGCATATTTTAGAAAATAAAATAAAATTTAGGTACCAAAACATAACAACAAATAATAGTTTAGGTACTAAACATATAACTTACCCATAAAATAATTATATAGTCCAATTTTTTTACAAATATTGTAATTATTTTTTTAGTAAAATAAATAAATTCTATAAACATCACAAGTGAATATTGATTAAAAAAATTAAGGGTAAATTATGTTTTTAGTACCTAAAGTGTCAGTTTTGATTTTTTTAGTATCTATACTTTAATTTTTTTCAAAACCATACTTAACATTTAGTTTTTGTTTCATTTTAGTACTTTGCCGTTAAAAACTTAATGAATGAGCTCGCCGACCATGGCATTTGTTGGCCTATGAAGCCCAAACTTTTCATCTCGCACCTTTTCAACCCCCTGAACATGATTTCGACCTCTGTTTCACTGAAAAATACCTCAATCTCCCCAAATTGACGATTGACTTTGACTTCTTCATCCTCTGATCTCCATCATCAACTGTCTGATGGGCTTGAAATCGAACTATGTTGGTCGACTCGTCATTCTCTCGTGATCCACCGTTCGGATAAAACATTTTGCAGGTGTCATTTTCTCATAAATGAAAAAGGGCAGATATCTGAATGCAAATGGCTTAGTATTCAATATTTTACCTTTGATGGTGGAAGATTTGTTATTACATTTAGGGGGTCGGCGATATTGTTAAAAGCAATAATTTCCAAGTTTTTTTGCTCGCTGTCACTTTCGATTTTACTTTTTACCAATTCTTCAGTGCTGCCATTAATCGTAAGATGGTGTTGTCCGAAATTGTCTCCTTGTTTGTGGATAAATTACCAAGCTCTATTCACTGGAAAGGCTTATGGCAGATTATGGGCCGTTATGGTGAGGTGTTGAGTGTGCATCTCCCTTTGAAGAGGAGTTGATCAGGTTTTAAGTTCGGTTTCGTTAAACTTGGCAATATGGAAGAAGCCGAAAGAGTTAAGGAACGGTTGAATGGGCTTTTGGTGTATGGTAGTCGCATCTCAATGAGTTTTGCAAAGTATTCTTCGATGGTTCCGAAGGATATATGTACGCATTGTAAGCTGTCATGGAAAGGTGATAGAGTAAGCCCTACCGTAAATGGTATTTCCAAAAGGAAGGAGGCTAGTCAAGTGTGTGTTTCCAGAAAGGAAGTTTTGGGGCATGTGGATGAGGATGAAGTTAGTAAGTTAAAGAGATGTTTGGTGGGAGTTATGGCTGGTGTTTGTAGTGTTGGGAGTATAGTTGACAGACTACATTGTCGACACTCATTTTTTCATCTCGTTTTTTTTATATATTTATTGTTATTATTACTTATTATTATTACATATTTTGTAGTCCAATTACAACAAATCCAGGAACCCAGAAAATTAATTCGAATCAACCCAAGCTCGGATATGACCCATCAGTCATCAGAGGTGCATGTGTGCTTCATTGCTGTTTTCATTCACGCGTATGAGCTGCCACCAAATGTCCTGCAGCACCATCATATAAAGCACCCAAATCTTCAGATAACGTCATTACATACGCCAAATATTTACCTGCTCCCATCAAACCTTCACCAAACACAAGGAAATTAAAAGAAGATGACAAGAAGATTCGGTGAAGAAGAGGAAATAAAATTGGGGTCTCTCGACGAGAAGGAAAGGGGAATGAAGAATAGAGAAAAAAACACAGAGATATTTGACTCCCAATATTCAATAGCCAATCAGTGTAAACAAAGGGTTTCACTCCCTTCATTTTCGAATTATCAGAAATCAATAGCGAGGTATATTTTTGAATTTATTTTCGTCTTCTAGTATACAGTGTGTGTTTATAGTAAAAACACGAATAAAAAATAATACAAAACAGTGTACGTTGGTTCATTTCCTTTTATGAAAAGAACAAAACCCGAATGCCCTTTCCAAATCTTCTATAAAAATCAATCCATGCAAGAGTTTTTGTATATATATTCTAGAAATTAAGTAGTACAAGCAATTTAGTATTTTCATTTATTTTATTAACGATCTAAAACAAAAAGGCAGTAGCAATTTTCGAAATCAAAACAAATAGAGAATAGTAAGAGTTGAGTTACCTCAGTCGATCGAGTCCTTTGGTGGTCGGGGTAAGTGTGTCATCCACGTTTGGTAGTCAGCTGAGCGTTGATGAATATTGGTTTCCCTTAGTTGTCATTCGGAGCTCTGCATGTGAGTTTGTCGGTCACCGGAAATGGGAAAATAGGGGCTGTTTGGTTCATATTTCTTCGGTTTAGTAGGGCTTGTGTTGTTGTCTAGGGTGGTTTAGGTTTTGATATTACTATGGAGTGGATTTTTAAGGCTAGAGAGAGTTGAACCACCGTTCATGGTAGTGGGTAAGGGATTTTCGGCCATTTCAGCCGCATAAAATAAGAGGGAAAGTAGAAAAATAGAAGAGTGATGACCAGAAAAAATTTACCCGTCTCTGATGGTTAAAGGTTGTGAGAGATTAGTGGCCATGAGAGGAGGATTCTTGTTATGTCTTATCGATGAAGAAGAAGATAGGAGGAGGGACATAGAGAAGATAAGCGGCGCAGAGGTGTTTTACAAATTAAAAATTAGGGCTAACTGTCTCATAAAATAATATATATAAATGACAATGTTTAGTTTTAGGTGAAATACGTGTGTGTGTGTGTGATGAGTGGAGTAGGTTATTTGCTATTTTAATTCTTATATAGCAATTTTAAAGCTTTGATTTTTTTTGGGCAGTAGGTTTATGTTTATTTTTTAAGTGTTGCATTTCATATTATTTTAATGTATGGTGTACATATTTCTCTTGCATTTACATATTATATTATTAAATATTATTTTTAACTTTAAGTAAATAATATTAATAGTATATTTATGGTTGTTAATTGATTGATTGCATGTTATTATAATTATAATAGGTCTATTTATTTATTTTTATATGTAATTATATGTGCACTTTAGACTTTATTCAAATGGGTGACATTTTTTAATTAATTTTTGCATGTTTGATTTTTTTAAAATTGTATTTAATTTCATCCATAATTTAATTTGCATGTTTACTAAAGTAAGTTGTATTTCCATGTTTGAATATATATTATATTAGGTACTTTATTTTATTGTTATTATATTAGGTATGATTGTTTTTAATGATCTCATATATTTTTGTTTAAAACATGTAATTTTGTATTAGGTAAATGCTTGTAGTAATCCTTTACTTTATTATATTATATTGGGCTAATAATTGGTTGTTAAATACGTGGCATATTCATATATACAATACATATGATTTTTTTTTATCAAGATATGTCATATATATATATATATATATATCCTTTTGTAAATAAATATGGTATGAATGCTTTGTATAGCCTTTATTAAATAATTTAATATACATATGTAGGTGTATTGACCATATAATGTTATTTAATGTTTTGTTTTCTTTCCATGTTAATATAATATATATATGTATATTCTTTTATTAATGAAATACATTAATCATGGTTTCCTTTACCTTTTATTAAGGAATTTAATATTTATATGTATATGTGATCATGAATTTAACATTTCTTCTCTTTCCATGTTAACGTGATATATATGTGTATATATTAATATGTATTTAAAAAAAAAATTGGTTGATATCTTAGTATATATACAAAGTTACTATTTTTGTATATTTCTTTGCAAGTATAGATATATTTTATTTGTACGTTAACCTCATATGTGTAACTTGACTCGAATAGAAATAAATTGACTAAGGGTAATATTCGAGCATTTTAATATTATTAAAAGAAACTTTGTAATACATAAATATTTAATCCATTTTAAGCATTAAATATTAATACTAGAACTTACATTTTAGATTTGAGTCTATGTGTTAATTTTCATAATTTGACACTTTAAGTTAGAAAAGACATTAATTTACTTTTAGTTTAATTAGGACAAATAAAATTTTGTTTGATTGCATTGTTTTTACAAATCTAAGGCAATGTTCACTTATTAAGGAATTAAAAGTATATCTCCTGCGATCGTGCTCAGGGGGTGACTACTAGTAATTCCCTGAATAAGTCAACATCCTTTTCAAAACTACATCATGTTTTCTAAAAAATAAGGCAATATTCGGTTATTAGGCACAATAGTTGATCTCCCGCATTTACGCTCGGGGGTGAATGCCATCTGTCTCAATAAATGAATACCATTTTCAAACTTTGCATCCTTAATGATTTTTAAATGAAATAAAGATTGAACTCCAAATTTCTGATTTTTAGTATAGTGTAATCAACTAGGTACCAATTTTTAGGCGCTTGTGGGGGTGTTAATCCTTTCCCACACATAACTGACTCCTGAGCCTGATTTCTGGATTTCCGCAGACCCTAAAACTTGGTGTTTTATTAAAATCACCCGATTTTTACGGTGTTCCAATCTCACCTTAAATGATTGGTGGCGGCTCCTTCACCTTTCAAAATGATTTTCAAAGAGAAAACCCCTGAGTCGGTATCTGTCTTTCACCCACGGGGAGAAAAAACGGTTACGACAGCTTGGCGGCTCTGCTGGGGACCTTTGTTTTTTAAACAAATTGAGAGTCGAGCCACGAGTTAGTTACCCTATATTTATTATTTGGAAATTACGAGTTCGATCTTGTTTAATTTACGGTTCATTATGTTATTTTAAAAAAAAAAATCTCTGATTAATGCTTGCACTTCTGTGAAATATTTAGAATTGTTGCATATCATAGCTCTAAACCGAGCTTAATCCCGGTTTACCTAAGTAAGGAGAAACGTCATACCTCACGAGGAGCATTGGGCTTCCTTGTGTGGGTCTGACAAAGTATCTCTCGAAAACACCCTAAGTTGCATATCCGGATATCAGTTACGAGGTACGCTTTTAGTGGTGTTATCCCCTGAGCTGAACCCGATTCGCAAGTCTGTAATGGGCCAGAATTGGGGTCAACCTTATCAGGTTGTAAAAATAGCTTGGGAACATTCGCTAGAACCCAACCTCATATAGAGAATTTAGTAAGTCTACCTCGTTAGAGCTATGTGGATAACCTAGGAAAAATAGAACGCATGCGGTTAGGACCATTAATTTCCTTTGTATGCTTTATTTTTTTAGTCTCAACTTTAAGTCATTTTTAAGATTATATATATATATATATATATATATATATATTACTAACCATTTCAACTAACTTGATTTTTGTTGTCTTGTTTCTACTAACATTGATTTTCTTTTGTATGCTCTTATTGCATTTTTGCATGTATCATTGTCATATCACATCATTTCATAAACGGTATTGATTCTCAGATTACCTAGTTATTATAAAAAGAGCTTAAGGCAATAATGTCTTCCGATAGGGCTGAGAATGCAATCAGTGTTCAGATCTGGTTCGAGTATGGGAAGACGCAATTCAGAGACATCCTTGTCACTATCGAAGAATCAGTTTTGCCAGAGAAGGTAATTATCCGAGCCTGGTAGTACGCTCAGAGACTGAGAGATCAAAGAGATGAGGCTAACAAGGAATTAGCACAAAGGCGAGCACACATTAAGCAATTCGAAGCACATCTGTTTGGATAAGACTTTTCAAAACCCTTACAACAGTAATGAGTTCCTTCTTCAAAAAGAAAATGAGATATTAAAGAAGAAGACAGCGGAGCTAGGAGCAGGTTTGATCCACCCATTCGCACAAGAGGCTCAGGACATCATTTAAAGACAACATGAAGCAATGGAGAGAGCAATGAATCTGGCCCGCGATGTAGATCGCCAAGTCTATGAATTATCTGAAGAAGCGGTAACTTTAAGAGTTTTCGTGATTCTAGAAACAGAGGAAGAACGACGCATCATGGGATTGATGATAGAGCTCGAGAGATTAGTGAAGGGGGCAAGATTCTACGCTTAATTTCCATGTTGATGTATTATCTTTGCCTAAGTGCTTAGACATTGTGTGTTGTTGAGTACTTTCTATATAAACTAAGTTATTTTGGAATCAATATCGGGTTGCATTTGCATTTGCATTTTCATGTCATCCATGGGTGTTAATTCACAAGTGATTGACTAATAAGAAGGCTGGTCATAATGAGACAATAAATTCTTAACCATGTAGTCAAAACTGGGAAATCCAAAGATGTTCAAATGATCCATGAAGAAGGACATCTGATGAATCAAGAAATCTGAAGCTGATTGAAGACTTCCTTTAAAGGAGAAAAGGCCAAGATGTTTCCTCCGAAGATAGATATAGTCATACCAAGGACGAGAAGACCATTTCGCATTGGAAGTAAAAATGGAGATTTCAAGATTCAATTTAAGGACATCAGACACCATCAAATGTGGTAAAATACGTCGAAAACTTTGGGTGCAATGTTAGATTCCATGAAGAGTACGACTCAAAGAAGATGAAGAAATGAAAAATCAAAATTGTATTTTGACTATATGGTGTAATGAAATCTTGTTGTCTAAATGAAGGTTGTTCTATAGTGATCACTTTTGGAATTAACGCCTTGTGCATTTGCATTTGCATTTGCATTCACATTCTCATTTTGCATTAGCTTATTAATCTATTTGCTTATATAATAATTCTTGTCATCTTATTATCATTTTTCGTACTAATTAGTTTATATGTTGTTTTTCCTTTTTGCTTGCATCGCATGTTCATGACATAATCAAGGTGTTGATTTGTGAGTGGTCATCACATTAAAAGGTTTTCATTATGGACAAAGGGTTTCATGATCAAGTAAATTATAACACAGCTATGGAATGACATCCTGAAGAAACTCTAAGAATAGTGGTGAGATCTGCACCCAAAGATCATATGGCTGAGGAAGAGCAAAAGGAGATAAGAGAGTTGAGAGAGCATATGTCTAGGATGATGGATAATATAGATGCTTTGGCCAAAGGAAGTGAGTCTTCTACAACAGAAAAGAAAGAGCTCAATGAAAACAATCTTGAGGTGTCAAATATGCAAGAGATTACTTTAGAGCCTGTTGATTTTAACCAGTATGAGGAATCACACACAATCATTGTTCGTATCAACAAGCTGTTTGGAAACGCCAAGGAAATAGTGGAAACTATAGAAGTTCAGAAGGTTGAAAAGAAGTCATGTAGTCGAAATTCGGTGATATTTGATAGTCTACTCCCGATATCAGGGGAAGTAAAACAAGAAACTCCAGTCCAACCCAAGTTGATAGGTGGCTCTCGTTGTGATTTCATCCCAATATCATACAAGGAGTTGTATGATACATTGTTAGAAGCCCGAGAAGTGGCCCCGCATTATGTGAAACCTCTACAGCCTCCATATCCAAGTTGGTATGACATCGACATTCGTTGTGAATATCATGCTGGAGTTCAAGGACATTCTATTGAGAATTGTTCTACATTCAAACGTCGAGTCCAACTTCTTCTAGATCATGGGGTATTGGAGTTTGAATCGAAAAGACAACCTAGTTTGGTAACAGATTATCCTGTTGAGTTTGAACTAGAAGTGACCAAAGGTAAGGGTATCAGTGGCGGCATTCAGGAAGAGGATTGTTTGCCAAAATATGAAGCTCAAATTCGTCATTTAAAGAGCGAAAATAATAAATTGAGCAGCGAGATGGAAGCCATGCGAGATGTTTTTCGAAGGATCAGTCAAGCATTTAAATTTGCTGGTATAGGAAATGTCCCAGATGAGTGGATAACAGAGGTCACTAAACTGAAAAATGACGCTGAACAATGGAGAAAGAATTGCAAGGTGCACGAAGGTCAAGCCGAGAAGTTGTTGATTTACAGATTGTAGAAAGAAGGCGCAATAGAGTTGTTGATAATTTGGGAAAATATCAAGCCGAAAATCAGACGTTGAATTTGTCCATAGCCAACATGGAAATTTCATATCAATGCCACAAATGGGAGAATGAAGCTGAGCTAGAAGCCACTAAAGCCAAGAACAAAAAGTTGATGAAGATTATGGATAATTGTAGTGATCATATGCAAGAGCTTCATAACCACAATGACTTTCTTACGAGGAAAAATGAACAACTTCATTTACAGCTCCAAGAATTGACACGTAAGATAGAGAAAAGGGACAATGTCATGAAAGAAGTTATGATCCAAGCAAACCATTTGGCTCACAAGTTGATTAATCTAGCTGGTTTTGCAAGAGAATTGAAACAGATTGACAACTCAAAACCCGAGAATGAGTGGAAGTTAAATTGGCTTTTGAATGAGATAGAGAAGTTAGGAGTTAAAGCTATTCCTTATGTTTAAAATTGTTTGATATATCAAAACTTTTGTGTTCAATGAAAGTTGTTTTAAGGTGGTCACTTTTTGAATTAACACCTTTTGCATTTGCATTCTGCATTGTATTCATTCAAGCATTTTGCATAATCACTCATAAACATGTAATTAATCTGTGGAGGATTCAATGAAGTGGTTCTAACCACGTGATACCACATGGAAGCAAGAAGCTAAAATAATACAGTGGGAACTTTTTTAGTCGGTTTTAGGACTGAGCCTTTTAGAATGATCTGAGAAAAGAGTCCCTATATCCTGAGGGCTACGATGTTGATCTCGTGTACAGTTACCACATAGAAAGCTCATGACATTCCTCCGAAAACTGTGAGGCACTAAAGCACAAGATCCAGAACTTGATTGATTCAGGGGTATGGACAATTGAAGAAAATGGGGGCATTGCATCTACCATTAGCATTGAGAGCATTGTTTTGTTTGAACATGTTTTTGTTCTGTCTGTCATATTTTTTTAATATTTTAAACGACTAAACTTACGCTACATTCTAAGGTTGAGTAATTGAGCAAATTTTAATCTTTAGTTCTTCGAATATCGAATGAATTAAGGATTCTTTTAATTCTTCAAGAATTGTAGATTTTTAACATATGACAAGATTAGACCTTTCTTATCCTCTCCAAAAAAAATCCCTCGATTTTTACCCAGAATAATTCATGGAGATACAAAGAGTCATACCGATACATTTGAGTCAATAAAGTCACACCATCGTCTTTTTAGACGCAACACTGACATCTGTATACCAATAAAACCTAAGGCATTAAGTTGTTCACTTGAGCATGAACCTTCCTATCAGAAGACACAACGTGGGGCATCTCGCATCGACTTCCTGAAGATGAACCTAAACAATTGAGACATGCTGGGAGCAAGAAGCAGAAAGGAGAATTACTTCGAAATAATTCTATCATGCATTAATTATATTTTTTTCAAGTGAATAGAATTAATCCTGAAAATCTATCCCTATGTGGATACTTCTTTTGAAGGACTTATGTGTATGAGATGATGAATGGCTTTGTTTCATTTATCTATATATATATATATATCCCTTGTTGTCCCCTTTTGAGCATATAGTATTTTTTTCTGATTCAACCCTAACCAAGGATCACCCCCACACTGGGGGACAAGGTGGAAGAAATCTGCTCACATGTGAAGACATCAATCCAGAGGAGATGCCAAAAGGTGAACCAAATGTCAAGTGCGAAGATCCAATCAGAACAAAAAGAGAAAAGAAAAAAAAGAAACAAAAAGAGAAACAAAAAGCAAAAAAAGAAAAAAAAAAGGGACGATAATCGAGTCAAGTATCGCATCAAGCTTCAAACTACGAGATTGATCAAGCACAATCATTCAGAATCACTTCACTAGAAGATCATATAGCATCAAGAGAGAGACATACGAGCATATTCAAATTGAGCAAGCGAGGATTGAAAGTATCAGAAGGAATTGATCCTTGGTTCAATACCCTGAAATACTTGTTTGAGCCTATTTATCCTTTTCTTTGATAACCATGAACCATGGCCTACATTACGTGCCTTAAAAGTCCCTTCTAATCATACATGAATTTTTGAACAGAAGAGACTATCTTCAGATTTCATCCCGCCCATCAGGATTAATATTTATTTGCAAAATTTTTTCTAAAATCTTTAATGCATGATAGAGAAAAATGACAAAGGGAAGGGGGGTTCAAGATGTAAATTCTGAATGACGTCTTGAAACCAAATGAGGATTCGAGTTGAAAACCTGAAAAGACAGCTCGAATATAAAGATGGTACAGCTAAGGCGATCACACAAATTCCTTGATAAGGCATTGCACAATGCGTGACCATGAGATATGGGAGTCGGCAAACACTTACAGTAGACGAGCATACAAGTTACCCTATCAGATCAGTGAACATCAAAGAAATAAGAAGGCCAAACCATTGACCAAACACAATAACTTGAAATTCTTTTTATCCTTTCCTTACTTAATCATTTCCCAAAGATAGCTTTGATCTTGACACTTGTCAAATAGCTATAATTTATTGAAGGATTAACAATGTAATTAATTCTTTGATGTCCAATGAACTCTAGTTTTATCATTCGTCTCAATTATGAAACAAGGAAAGGGGCAATATTTTCAAAACTTTTTTATCAAACATTTTTCAAAACTCTTTGACTTGATGTTTTCAGATCTAAAAAAAACACTTTTCAAACATGACAATCTCTCTAGAGTGGATCTTTGTATTTGACTTGTGGCTCCCAGACACAAAAGTTCATATTTAGAATCAGTGTTGAAGCAAGCAATGAGGAACAATGAGACATCGATAAAGATTCAATAACAAATGTTGGGGCATATTTAGAGATTCAACATCGAATATTGGGGCATATTTGGGGATTCAACATCCTGATGCAAATTATCAGATCTTCTGAAGGCATTTCCTCCACATGTAGGAACAAGTAGACAAAGCACGAAGAGATAAAACTAATTCATGTTGCATACATCTTAGACATACTTAAGATCATCATATTCATCATTTTTATACATATTTTTGCAGCTTTTAGAGTCAAGTTTCAAATTCAAGAATAAAGATACTCGATTCAAAAGCACATTCAGAAACTGATGGTGAATGCTCAACTTCACAACGAATGATATTCAAGTCAAGGCTCAACTTCACGACGAAGGGGCCATCCACGATTTCAACTCCACGACGGAGGATATCGTACCAACGAAACCATGATTTCAACTCCATGACGGAGGATATCGTGCCCACACATTCACGGTTTCAACTTCACGACGAAGGGAATCGTACACACAAACAACATCCATCTATAGATTGGATTTCAACTTCATGACGAAGGATGTCCAACTCAAAGAATGAGTGTCTGTCAATAAACTTCTCAGTTTCAAAGTCAATTTCAACTTCACGACGAAGGATATTGGACTCGAAACAGCACAAGCTTGGATTTCAACTTCATGACGAAGGATATTCAAGTCAAGGCTCAACTTCACGGCGAAGGGGCCATCCACGATTTCAACTCCACGACGGAGGATATCGTACCAATGAATCTACGATTTCAACTCCACGATGGAGGATATCGTGCCCACACATCCACGGTTTCAACTTCACGACGAAGGGAATCGTACACACAAGCAGCATCCATCTCTAGATAAGATTTCAACTTCACGACGAAGGATATCCAACTCAAAGAATGAATGTCTGTTAATAAACTTTCCAGTTTCAGAGCCAATTTCAACTTCACGGCGAAGGATATTGGACTCGAAACAGTACAAGCTTGGATTTCAACTTCACGACGAAGGATATTCAAGTTAAAACTTCATAGAAGTGAAGCAAATCCATCAGTAAGTCTTTCGAGCATGATGTTTAAATCCTTCGGGTCATCAATAAGTCTTTCTAGCATGGTGTTTAAATCCTTTGGGTCGTCTATAAGACTTCCGAGCATGATGCTTAAATCCTTCGGGTCATCTGTAAACCTTCCGAGCATGACGATCAAGTCCTCTGGGCCATCTTAAGCCTTCACCAAAGAGTAGTGAAGCAAATCAATCTTAAGCCTTCACCAAAGAGTAGTGAAGCAAATATAAGATTTTATATTCCCTTCAGAGTAAGCGAAACAAGTCTCTCTTTTCCAAGATTTGATATTCCCTTCAGAGTAAGTGGAACAAGTCTTACCACGATTCAATGGATCAACTCTCCCAGATCTGATATTCCCTCAGAATAAGCGAAACAAGTCTCTCTTTTCCAAGATTTGATATTCCCTTCAGAGTAAGTGGAACAAGTCTTGCCACGATTCAATGGATCAACTCTCCCAGATCTGATATTCTCTCAAAAGAAGCGGAACAGATCCCTCTTATCCAAGATTTGATATTCCCTTCAGAGTAAGTAGAACAAGTCTTGCCACGATTCAATGGATCAATTCTCCCAGATCTGATATTCCCTCAGAAGAAGCGGAACAGATCCTTGTTTTTTAAGATTTGATATTCCCTGAGTGACAGCGGAACAAGTCTTGCCATGATTCAATGGATCAACTCTCCCAGATCTGATATTCCCTCAGAAGAAGCGGAATAGATCCCTCTTTTTCAAGATTTGATATTCCCTGAGTGACAGTGGAACAAGTCTACCCTGATTCAATAGATCAACATCCTCAGATCTGATATTCCCTGAGTGACAGCGGAACAGATCCCTCATCATATTTCAAACCATGAAGTTGACTAGACGAAAAAACGCATTGTCTTTTCATCTTTCCCCTATTCTTGTTGACACAAGAATGAGCAAAGAGGGGTAGATGTCGACACTTATTTTTTCGTCTCGTTTTTTTTTATATATTTATTGTTATTATTACTTATTATTATTACATATTTTGCAGCCCAATTACAACAAATCCAGGAACCCAGAAAATTAATTCGAATCAACCCAAGCTCGAATATGACCCGTCAGTCATCAGAGGTGCATGTGTGCTTCATTGCTATTTTCATTCATGCGTATGAGCTGCCACCAAATGTCCTGCAGCACCATCATATGAAACACCTAAATCTTCAGAGAATGTCATTGCATACGTCAAATATTTACCTGCTCCCATCAAACCTTCACCAAACACAAGGAAATTAATAGAAGATGATAAGAAGATTCGGTGAAGAAGAGGAAATAAAATTGGGGTCTCTCGACCAGAAGGAAAGGGGAATGAAGAATAGAGAAAAAAACACAGAGATATTTGACTCCCAATATTCAATAGCCAATCAGTGTAAACAAAGGGTTTCAGTCCCTCCATTTTCGAATTATCAGAAATCAATAACAGTTAATTGAGGTATATTTTTGAATTTATTTTCGTCTTCTAGTATACAGTGTGTGTTTATAGTAAAAACACGAAAAAAAACAATACAAAACAGTATACGTTGGTTCATTTCCTTTGATGAAAAGAACAAAACCCGAATGCCCTTTCCAAATCTTCTATAAAAATTAATCCATGCAAGAGTTTTTGTATATATATTCTAGAAATTAAGTAGTACAAGCAATTTAGTATTTTCATTTATTTTATTAACGATCTAAAACAAAAAGGCAGTAGCAATTTTCGAAATCAAAACAAATAGAGAATAGTAAGAGTTGAGTTACCTCAGTCGATCGAGTCCTTTGGTGGTCGGGGTAAGTGTGTCATCCACGTTTGGTAGTCAGCTGAGCGTTGATGAATATTGGTTTCCCTTAGTTGTCGTTCGGAGCTCTGCATGTGAGTTTGTCGGTCACCGGAAATGGGAAAATAGGGGCTGTTTGGTTCATATTTCTTCGGTTTAGTAGGGCTTGTGTTGTTGTCTAGGGTGGTTTAGGTTTTGATATTACTATGGAGTGGATTTTTATGGCTATAGAGATTTGAACCACCGTTCATGGTAGTGGGTAAGGGATTTTTGGCCATTTCAGCCGCATAAAATAAGAGGGAAAGTAGAAAAATAGAAGAGTGATGACCATAAAAATTTTACCCGTCTCTGATGGTTGAAGGTTGTGAGAGATTAGTGGCCATGAGAGGAGGATTCTTGTTCTGTCTTATCGATGAAGAAGAAGATAGGAGGAGGGACATAGAGAAGATAAACGGCGCAGAGGTGTTTTACAAATTAAAAATTAGGGCTAATTGTCTCATAAAATAATATATATAAATGACAATGTTTAGTTTTAGGTGAAATACGTGTGTGTGTGTGTGATGAGTGGAGTAGGTTATTTGCTATTTTAATTCTTATATAGCAATTTTAAAGCTTTGATTTTTTTTGTTTGGGCAGTAGGTTTATGTTTATTTTTTAAGTGTTGCATTTCATATTATTTTAATGTATGGTGTACATATTTCTCTTGCATTTACATATTATATTATTAAATATTATTTTTAACTTTAAGCAAATAATATTAATAGTATATTTATGGTTGTTAATTGATTGATTGCATGTTATTATAATTATAATAGGTCTATTTATTTATTTTTATATGTAATTATATGTACACTTTAGACTTTATTCAAATGGGTGACATTTTTTAATTAATTTTTGCATGTTTGATTTTTTTAAAATTGTATTTAATTTCATCCATAATTTAATTTGCATGTTTACTAAAGTAAGTTGTATTTCAATGTTTGAATATATATTATATTAGGTACTTTTATTTTATTGTTATTATATTAGGTATGATTGTTTTTAATGATCTCATATATTTTTGTTTAAAACATGTAATTTTGTATTAGGTAAATGCTTGCAGTAATCCTTTACTTTATTATATTATATTGGGCTAATAATTGGTTGTTAAATACGTGGCATATTCATATATACAATACATATGATTTTTTTATCAAGATATGGCACACACACACACACACACACACACACATATATATATATATATATATATATATATATATATATATATATATATATATATCCTTTTGTAAATAAATATGGTATGAATGCTTTGTATAGCCTTTATTAAAGAATTTAATATACATATGTAGGTGTATTGACCATATAATGTTATTTAATGTTTTGTTTTCTTTCCATGTTAATATAATATATATATGTATATTCTTTTATTAATGGAATACATTAATCATGCTTTCCTTTACCTTTTATTAAGGAATTTAATATTTATATGTATATGTGATCATGAATTTAACATTTATTCTCTTTCCATGTTAACGTAATATATATGTGTATATATTAATATGTATTTTTTTTTTTAAAATAATTGGTTGATATCTTAGTATATATACAAAGTTACTATTTTTGTATATTTCTTTGCAAGTATAGATATATTTTATTTGTACGTTAACCTCATATGTGTAACTTGACTCGAATAGAAATAAATTGACTAAGAGTAATATTCGAGCATTTTAATATTATTAAAAGAAACTTTGTAATACATAAATATTTAATCCATTTTAAGCATTAAGTATTAATACTAGAACTTACATTTTAGATTTGAGTCCATGTGTTCCTTAATTTTCATAATTTGACACTTTAAGTTAGAAAAGACCTTAATTTACTTTTAGTTTAATTAGGACAAATAAAATTTTGTTTGATTGCATTGTTTTTACAAATCTAAGGCAATGTTCACTTATTAAGGAATTAATAGTATATCTCCCGCGATCGTGCTCAGGGGGTGACTACTAGTAATTCCCTGAATAAGTCAACATCCTTTTCAAAAATACATCATGTTTTCTAAAAAATAAGGCAATATTCGGTTATTAGGCACAATAGTTGATCTCTCGCATTTACGCTCGGGGGTGAATGCTACCTGTCTCAATAAATGAATACCCTTTTCAAACTTTGCATCCTTAATGATTTTTAAATGAAATAAAGATTGAACTCCAAATTTCTGATTTTTACAAATATTGTAATTATTTTTTTAGTAAAATAAATAAATTCTATAAACATCACAAGTGAATATTGATTAAAAAAATTAAGGGTAAATTATGTTTTTAGTACCTAAAGTGTCAGTTTTGATTTTTTTAGTATCTATACTTTAATTTTTTTCAAAACCATACTTAACATTTAGTTTTTGTTTTATTTTAGTACCTTACCGTTAAAAACACAATGAATGAGCTCGCCGACCATGGCATTTGTTGGCCTATGAAGCCCAAACTTTTCATCTCGCACCTTTTCAACCCCCTGAACGTGATTTCGACCTCTGTTTCACTGAAAAATACCTCAATCTCCCCAAATTGACGATTGACTTTGACTTCTTCATCCTCTGATCTCCATCGTCAACTGTCTGATGGGCTTGAAATCGAACTATGTTGGTCGACTCGTCATTCTCTCGTGATCCACCGTTCGGATAAAACATTTTGCTGGTGTCATTTTCTCATAAATGAAAAAGGGCAGAGATCTGAATGCAAATGGCTTAGTATTCAATATTTTACCTTTGATGGTGGAAGATTTGTTATTACATTTAGGGGGTCGGCGATATTGTTA
The DNA here is from genome assembly GCF_006381635.1 of Hibiscus syriacus. Lineage (NCBI taxonomy): Eukaryota > Viridiplantae > Streptophyta > Magnoliopsida > Malvales > Malvaceae > Hibiscus > Hibiscus syriacus. Next base: position 11,836,143 of record NW_024062733.1, read on the forward strand.
AAAGCAGTAATTTCCAAGTTTTTTTGCTCGCTGTCACTTTCGATTTTACTTTTTACCAATTCTTCAATGCTGCCATTAATCGTAAGATGGTGTTGTCCGAAATTGTCTCCTTGTTTGTGGATAAATTACCAAGCTCTATTCACTGGAAAGGCTTTTGACAGATTGTGGGCCGTTATGGTGAGGTGCTGAGTGTGTATCTCCCTTTGAAGAGGAGTTGATCAGGCTCTAAGTTCGGTTTCGTTAAACTTGGCAATATGGAAGAAGCCGAAAGAGTTAAGGAACGGTTGAATGGGCTTTTGGTGTATGGTAGTCGCATCTCAATGAGTTTTGCAAAGTATTCTTCGATGGTTCCGAAGGATATATGTACGCATTGTAAGCTGTCATGGAAAGGTGATAGAGTGAGCCCTACCGTAAATGGTATTTCCAAAAGGAAGGAGGCTAGTCAAGTGTGTGTTTCCAGAAAGGAAGTTTCGGGGCATGTGGATGAGGATGAAGTTAGTAAGTTAAAGAGATGTTTGGTGGGAGTTATGGCTGGTGTTTGTAGTGTTGGGAGTATAGTTGACAGACTACATTGTCGACACTCATTTTTTCGTCTTGTTTTTTTATATATATTTATTGTTATTATTACTTATTATTATTACATATTTTGCAGTCCAATTACAACAAATCCAGGAACCTAAAAATTAATTCGAATCAACCCAAGCTCGAATATGACCCGTCAGTCATCAGAGGTGCATGTGTGCTTCATTGCTATTTTCATTCACGCGTATGAGCTGCCACCAAATATCCTGCAGCACCATCATATAAAGCACCCAAATCTTCAGAGAACGTCATTGCATACGCCAAATATTTACCTGCTCCCATCAAACCTTCACCAAACACAAGGAAATTAAAAGAAGATGACAAGAAGATTCGGTGAAGAAGAGGAAATAAAATTGGGGTCTCTCGACCAGAAGGAAAGGGGAATGAAGAATAGAGAAAAAAAACACAGAGATATTTGACTCCCAATATTCAATAGCCAATCAGTGTAAACAAAGGGTTTCACTCCCTTCATTTTCGAATTATCAGAAATCAATAGCGAGGTATATTTTTGAATTTATTTTCGTCTTCTAGTATACAGTGTGTGTTTATAGTAAAACACGAATAAAAAATAATACAAAACAGTGTACGTTGGTTCATTTCCTTTGATGAAAAGAACAAAACCCGAATGCCCTTTCCAAATCTTCTATAAAAATCAATCCATGCAAGAGTTTTTGTATATATATTCTAGAAATTAAGTAGTAGAAGCAATTTAGTATTTTCATTTATTTTATTAACGATCTAAAACAAAAAGGCAGTAGCAATTTTTGAAATCAAAACAAATAGAGAATAGTATGAGTTGAGTTACCTCAGTCTATCGAGTCCTTTGGTGGTCGGGGTAACTGTGTCATCCATGTTTGGTAGTCAGCTGAGCGTTGATGAATATTGGTTTCCCTTAGTTGTCGTTCGGAGCTCTGCATGTGAGTTTGTCGGTCACCGGAAATGGGAAAATAGGGGTTGTTTGGTTCATATTTCTTCGGTTATTAGGGCTTGTGTTGTTGTCTAGGGTGGTTTAGGTTTTGATATTACTATGGAGTGGATTTTTATGGCTAGAGAGAGTTGAACCACCGTTCATGGTAGTGGGTAAGGGATTTTCGGCCATTTCAGCCGCATAAAATAAGAGGGAAAGTAGAAAAATAGAAGAGTGATGACCAGAAAAAATTTACCCGTCTCTGATGGTTGAAGGTTGTGAGAGATTAGTGGCCATGAGAGGAGGATTCTTGTTCTGTCTTATCGATGAAGAAGAAGATAGGAGGAGGGACATAGAGAAGATAAGCGGCGCAGAGGTGTTTTACAAATTAAAAATTAGGGCTAATTGTCTCATAAAATAATATATATAAATGACAATGTTTAGTTTTAGGTGAAATACGTGTGTGTGTGTGATGAGTGGAGTAGGTTATTTGCTATTTTAATTCTTATATAGCAATTTTAAAGCTTTGATTTTTTTTGGGCAGAAGGTTTATGTTTATTTTTTAAGTGTTGCATTTCATATTATTTTAAGAGAAAATAACCTCAGTGACAAAAAATCCCATATAATATACGATTTTAACCAACTTTTTCCGGATTTGCCAAAATGACCAACAAAATCGCAATGCGATCGCTAATTCGCAACGCGATCTCCATTATCGCAATTTCGCGTTGCATTTTCGCAATGCGATAGTTGAAAATCGCGTTGCGATGGTCTACAGTATCGTTGCGATTTTCCCAATTCGCAATGCGAATAAGTAAATCGCAACGCGAATTGGGAAATTCGCAATGCGAATAAGTAAATCGCAACGCGAATTGGGAAAATCGCAATGCGATACTGACTATCGCAATGCGATAATAAAAAATCGCAACGAGATACTTACTTTCGCAACGCGATACTGACTTTCGCAACGCGATTTACTTAGCGCCATTCGTATTAACGCGTATTTTTTTTTTCAAATTCCAAACACGTATTTTTTCTAAATAAATCGGAAAATGAACCGTCCACAGTAATCGCACGCAACTCATAACCTCAAACCCAAAAACACAACACTCAGTCCCATCTCCATCTCTCACTCTCTACGGCGAAATCCGTCCCCATCTCCGAAGATTTCCGTCCCCATTGCCGGCGAAATCCCTCACAACCATTCACAGTCAAAAATCCCTCACAATCATTCAGAAATGGAAATCAACCTCCGATGGTTAGTTTTTTTTATTTTTATTTTGAAATTTTTGCATTATTTTAGGTTTTTCATATTGAGATTGATGATAAGTTTACTGGTAATTTCAATAATAGATTAACCATTTCACTTAGATTTCTTATTAAATTCATTCGATTGCTGCCAATACTGCTAAATTGTTTAGCCTGTGAAGTTAGTATTTGTCTTTGCTTTGTCTTTTGGTTGAAGTAATGCAGAAGAAGAATAGTTTCGAGAATGAGAATCGCAACGCGGAAATGACTATCGCAACGAGATAATCGCAACGCGAAATAAAAATCGCAACGCGAAACCAAAATCGCATTGCGATTTTCATTTCGCATTGCGATTTTCATTTCGCGTTGCGATTTTCATTTCGCGGTTGCGATTTTCATTTCGAGTTGCGATTGTCTGGTCGCGATAGTCATTTCGCGTTGCGATTCTCTCGTTGCGATAGTCATTTCCGCGTTGCGATTCTCATTATCTCGTTGCGATTTTCATTTCAACCAAAAGACAGAAACAGTGTTGCAAATTTTAGTTTCAAGAATAAACTACTATTTATGTTTATTGTTTTGTTTTTGGTATATCTTGACAGTGTAATTTTTGGTATATCTAACTTGGTATGTTTATTGTTTTTTTGTAGAAATTTTTTTCGGCTTCATTGACATTAAGGAATAAAGTTAGCCTAACCACTACAATTGCTTCGAAGCTTTCACCTGCACAAAGAAAATTGTTTGAAGAAACCTGCTTCGGGCCATGGCTGAGAGTACAGCATCCGGGTGGAGATGCTAGTTTGACCCATTTGTGGCTTCAGACCATGACTAGCGATCTACCTGACAGTATACAACGTGGTGAGGAAGAGATATGGTTTCATTTTCCACCGGCGTATACTTGTTTTGGGCGGAAGGAGTTCTGCTTAATCACTGGTCTACGATTCGGACACGATGATGTAGGCCGGTACACTCGTCATATCACCCGCCCATCATGGTTATCCAAGGTTTTTCCTGATGAGTCAATAGAGAAGCCGAACTTACACGTCGACGACATGAAGAAATTGTTTAATAAGAAAGATGGTTTTACTCGGATGAATGACGTCGATGTTGTCCGAGTATGCCTTCTACTACTTTTGTATGCCGGCTTTCTAGGCAGAGAGGCCAGACAACCTATTCCTCAGGAGCTAATATTATTGGTAGAGGACCTAAATGCATGGAATCTGTTTCCGTGGGGTTCGTATATATGGAAAGCTACCTGGACTAAGTTGTCGTCTGCCTTTGATGACCGCAAAAGTTTGCGGGGCGATGGGTCGAAATACACTTTGTCAGGCTTTGTTTGGGCCTTTAAGGTAAGAATTTCTATATAATGTTTTCAAAATTATAATTAATTATTTAACAATTACTAATGTTTGTTATTATATTGTTTGTAGATTTGGATATTCGAGGCTTTCCCCAGCATGCGGACATATGCATTAAAATCCTCAGATGATATTCCTAGGGCTATTTCCTGGAAGAGGAAACGTATGTTGGATTGGGAAGACTTAATACCATATGCGACAATAAATAATGTAAGTTAACACAAATACTATCATATATAAACAAGTTATTAATAGTAGACGTTTAACTTTGTTTTAGTTTTTATATTATTAGGAGGCCAACACTCCATTAATGAGACTGACACCCACGGAGGCTGAGCTTGCCACTGATTGGTGGCAAGCTAGTCAGCATTTTTTTGATGGCACGAATGATGAGCAGCCTCCACTTCCTCCACTTCGAGAGCCATCACCTCACCCAGAGCCATCACCTGATCGACCCGACTATACACCTCTACAACGAGAGCCATCACCTATCCCGTCACATCATCGAGTCTCTTCTCCACCATCACCTCATGATAGGCGACCGACAAAGATGCCACGACTTCTATCTCCATGTTCTCCACCTCCACGGGATGAGTCAAGGGAGTTACGTGATGAGGTCAATGCCTTGCGTGAGGAGATCGGTACTCTACGCGATAACGATGGTGCATGGCGTGTGGAGGTGTCTACTTTACGTGGTGAGGTTGCCGCTCTACGTGAGATGGTAGTATCGTTGCAGAATGAGGTTCATACTCTACGCAACGAGGTAAGTTTAAGATTTTCCATATTTAACTTGATGATAAATTTACTCGTAATTTCACTTAAATTAACCATTTCACTTAGATTGCTTGGTAAATTTATTCGGTTGCTGCCAAAACTGCTAAACTTTTTACTTTAACACTGTGAAGTTAGTATTTGTCTTTTTTTGTCTTTTGGTTGAAAGTTTGAAATATATTTATCTTTGTTTTCACTGTTTAAATATCATGTCTGTTTATTTACTGATATTTGTATTTTTATTTAGCGGACCGATAAGGTGGATGCTTTACGTCGGGTTTTTCTTGCACGACAGAGTTCACGCATCAGACGGCGTGCACGTGCTATTAAGTCTCCGTATACCCCAATAGTGCGAAGACACCGCAAGAAGAAGCCCGACTCGCCTATCATCCCTCAAGAGTCCACTCCTATCGTTGAAGAGGCCCCTATCATTCCTCGAGGGTCCCCTCCCACCGTTCAAGAGGCCACTGTCATCGTTGAAGAGGTCCCTCCCACCATTCAAGAGCCCGATTCACATGACGTCATATGTAGGATTCTTGAGAAACCCTCTGACGTGCCGGACATGATGGATTCAAGTTGGCTCTCGTATGAGTTACCGGCCAGTACCATACCGGTATCTGAAGAGGAGAGGAAACAACTACCGGACACAATTCTGGATAACACCCTTTGGGCTAAGACCGCAGTTGATTTTTATCTACATGAGCGAAGCCAGGGGTGTTTCACTGACATATGCAAGCTCAATGATGATATCTATTTGTTGCTTGATCGGTCTTGGTGGGGCGTATTATTAGGGGTCGAAGACAATGGCTATTTCGATGGAGGGGTAAGTCTTATATTTTTCTTATATTTTTATTTGATTAATTTGTTTAAAAATTAATGTAATTCACTAATATATGTATTTTTTTGTAAAATAGCATATCGATGCGTGGGTGTCACGTCTACTAATAATTAGGAAACTTAAGGAAAATAAAAGAAATACACGGTATATAATAATGACGACGGCTTTTAACGCAGTTCACTTGAAGAATCAACGAGATGAATCATTTGCGTTGGGCAATGGACAAGCTAAACTTTATCCTGCATGGTGGGAGGTCGATAAGGTTAGTGTTTATTTTAGATTGAGTTTAAAGGTATTCATAAATAAGTGCGCAAATGAATGAATTATTACTTATGATTGCAGGTGTTTATCCCTGTTTTGGAACGTAACCATTGGCTTCTCGTCGAGTTTCAGATCCCATCCCTTAAGGCAATAGTATATGACAGCATGATAAATTACATATCATTGGCTGATTTAAGAGATATTATTAAGGGATGGAGCTCTTATTTGGCTAAATACTTGGATGCGATAAATTATTGGACTCGTTCTGGAAACAAGAAGCCAAAGAAGCTCAATATTACAGTTAGCAGAGACGAGACCGCACCACAACAAACGAAAGGACCCAGAGGGGATTGTGGTCCTCTCGTATGCTTGGCGTTGGACCGTTTGATCACAGGAAGTATAAAGTATCTACCTCCCACCGATATAGATAGAGCTGCAGTAGGCTTGTGGTTTCGACATTAAATGGCTAGATCGATATATACGAGACGCTGCCTACCTGCATCCGCGTTATAAAAATGTCCATAAACAATTGGTATGTTTATAGGCTTGTGGTTTGAAAATGTTTGGTTAAGTACCTAGAATTCAATAATTTGCTGTTTGTAGGTTTTAGATGTGTAGAAAGTGTTGTTTGAGCAAATGTTTGGTTTATGCAGGTTAATCTCAGAAGTGAGCTGCGTGAAAATGATGTATGGCTGCAAAAGTTGATTCAATAGTAGAAGTGTTATTTTCTCTAATAATTATTGCTTATTTTTTGATTGTTTAATTGATTTGTAAAAGGTGATTTGTAAAAGTTGATTTGTTTAATTGATGTTAACATAATTCTTATTTGTACTTGTTTAATTGATTGAAATGTAATGGTTGATTTTGTTGATTTCAATATGCATTATGTTGAAGGCAAAAAGTACTATCGCAATGCGAAATGAAAATCGCAACGAGAGAATCGCAACGCGAAAATGAAAATCGCAACGCGAAATTAAATTCGCGTTGCGATTTTCATTTCGCATTGCGATTCCCTCGTTGCGATTTTCATTTCGCATTGCGATTCTCTCGTTGCGATTTTCATTTCGCATTGCGATAGTAATTTCCGCGGTGCGATGGACATTAAGATGATTGCCTATTAAGTGATAACAACTGGAACAGATCATAGCAATTTTCAAACTCAAGTTACTAATACATGCCTAACTGAAAATGTTAACAGTTCACACAAAATCTACATAATACAACGTTTGCATTTAAAAATCACCTAAGTTAACAGATCCAAAAGGTGAAGCCAGTTGTGATTGGGATTTTAAAGATGATTTCGATTTTGATTGCCTTTTTCTTGACACCATATGAGCTTTGGATTTTGATAATGATCCATATTTTGGTAGAGGACAAGATGATTGTGATGGCACTGGTGATCCACATGTCAACCTTGTATGACCACTTTCCTTGCACCGACTACATGTCGATCTCTTCTTCTCTTCACCCTTAGACGGTATACGATCGTGACTTTTTGGTCGGCCAGGTAGCCTTCTGTCCATGGTTGGTGGCAAAACTGTTTGTAAGTCATCTGGTATGTCCCACTCAGAAGGATGTGAAATAGGGTAGACAATCTCGGCATAAGTCTGTCGATATACTTCTGTAGTGTAGCAATCCATAGCGTATGTGCTTGAATCATCTTGGTTTAGATGAAGAGCAACTTTTATAACATGGCCACATGGATAACCAGATGTTTGCCATTTCATACAACTACACGTCCTTGCATTTAGATCGACAAGCCCATTTAAGTTATTATCCAGTACTTCAAACAAAGTGTTTGAACATGGTTCAACTCTCCATGACGTTGACTTCATAACACGTTTCGTTATCTTTTTTTCAGTCCATGGTGTAACACGATGTTCCAATGTTCCTGTAAATTTAAATAAATAATACTTAGTAAAATATATCCCAATGTTCCTGTAAATTCAAAGAAATAATACCTGCATGGTTTCTTTTCTTGTAGTACCACTGTTGAATAGAGGCTCGAAAAAACTCCATTAACATAGTAATGGGTAATTTCCGGGAATGACGACTCAGAGCGTTAATTGATTCTGCACTATTAGACGTCATGAAACCATATCTTGCTCCAAGTTGATGTACTCTTGACCATCTTTCAAACCCGACATCTTCTAGTGTTTGAGCACACTGAGGCAAAACACGTCTTAAACAGTTTATATGCTTATTGAAATCCACTTCCCGATAAGCCTTTACAGCCTTCCAGTATGTCCATTTGTGCTTTTTTATACCAGCAGACCTTGATTTTAGATTTCTATACAAATGAACACCACAAAGTCCATGAAAAGTATCTGGGAAACACCTTCTAACAGCGTTGTCAATTGAGTTTGCCCTATCGGATATGATTGTCAGATTGCTAATAGGACCTATGCAATCCCTAAGATGCCCCATAAACCATGTCCATGAATCAGAGGTTTCAGATTTGCCAACCCCGTAAGCTATTGGCAATATCCCATTGTTAGCATCCATGGCTACTGCTAATAAGTTTACTCCAAGGTATCGACCTTTCAAATGTGCTCCGTCAACTATAATAACTGGGCGCATGCAAGTAATAAACGAACGAATCTACAAAATAATATACACAAGAAATATAATCATTTAAATTTTAAATGCATGTAACTAACAGAAATGAGTCAACAGAATTATATTGATTTACTAACCGCAGGACCAATGGCGATAAACAACAACTCAAAGCGTCCATCTCTATCTGTTTTGATATGAGTTACCGACCCAGGATTTTTCAGCTTTAAATTATGACAATAAGCCGGCAGTTGGGCAAACGATGCTTCTGGCGACCCCCTCAACAATTCCAAGGCATAACATTTGGCTCTCCAAGCTTGAGAATATGATATACTAATCTTGAACCGAGCATTCATGTCAGTCATAATTTCATGTCCCTGATATACCCTGCCATTCAAAAACATTAACTCAGCCAGAAAACCACCCAACACTTTTTTGTTTGCCTGTCTATGGTGAGGAAAAACTTGGGTTCTTGAACATGTATGTTTATCAATAAAGGTCCTAACTTGAAACATTGCGCAATCTTTTATCCTCTTTGCAATCATACGCCACGTACAGTTTTTGTCAATCGTACACCTTGTTTCGAAACGATCTTTTCTTGATTTGTTAACTTTTAGTTGATAGCCATCTTCCACACATTTCGTATACAAAGCTATCTTCAAGTCTTCCTTTGTATCAAAACAATCATCTTTCTTGATACGAATAACTTTTGTGTAACAATCAACTGCTTTCTTTGCCAACTCTTCTTCCGGTAACTGAAGTAATTCTGGCATATTCCAGTTATACTCCCGTGGCATTTTCTTTTCTTCGGGGACTTTTTCTTCTTCTTTTTCTTCTTCAGGATTATATGAATTACAGAATGGATGTTCAACATGTTTATTCACAGTCGTAACTTCCTCCTCATTATCATCAACAACATCTTCCTCGACAACGGGTGTTTCATCATCAAAATTCGGGTATTGACCAATATCAAAATCATTACACGCAGGGTCTGTTTCTTCTTCTGAAACATCATCAAAATTCGTGTATTGACCAATATCAAAGTCCGGGTATTGACCAAGATCAAATTTCGAATACTGACTAGTACTCACAATTTTTTCTCTTGGCTCATCATCGTCTAATTGGTCAATACGAAAACCGGAATTTGGTGCTGAAAGTTGATTTGGATTTGGATTAGAGAAAGGCTGTGGGTTTTGAGACCCACTTAGTTGATTACTACCCGCTACTGACCCAACAATACTACTTCTAGGTTCAACAACATACAATGTAACATCATCACTTGAAACATTAATGTAAGCAATGAATCGTTCAACATCTTCATTGTCGGTTAACAAATAAACTTTACCATTTCTCTGATAAGATAGCCTAAATCCACTTAGGGGCTCTAAATTCAATTTTTTTGAAACACGTAACATTAGGGTTTCATAAGTTAACTTCTTTAATGACAGTTTTAGTTGAAGATTCATGTGTAAAGGCATATATTGTAAAACACCATGAACATTCTCCCATGACCCTCCAAAACACAAATCTATCCAAACATGATCAACATTAGATGATTTCATGGTTGTAACTAAACAAACGAGATGCGAAACTAAGACCTGTTGCCGGATGGGGAAGGATGTCGTTGGATATTGGAACGGATGTCGCCGGAGAGAGTGATAGATGGAGATGGAATGAGTTGTGATTTAGGGATTTAGGTTATGAGTTGTTGCTGCTGCGTATATATACATACACAAAAAATTTAGCTTGCGAAACTAAAACCTGTTGCGAACTTTGAAACTCGCATTGCGATTCTGTATTATCTCGTTGCGAAAGTCAAAATCGCGTTGCGAAAGGCAATCATTTGACCATCGCAATGAGAACTGCAAATCGCAACGATAGAATCGCAATGCGAAATGAAAAAGGCAACGAGGATTAACATGCATAAACTTTTAACAATTATTATTGAATTCTAGGTACTTAACTAAACATTTTCAAACCAAAAGGAGTATATATGTTAACAAAACTTGCATTATATGTATTTTATGTGTGCACTTTTAACATTTTCAGTTAGGCATGTATTAGTAACTTGAGTTTGAACATTGCTATGATCTGTTCAGTTGTCATCACTTATTAGACATTCATTTGACTATCGCAATGCGAAAATGGTTATCGCAACGAGAAAATCGCAATGCGAAATGAAAATCGCATTGCGATTTTCTCGTTGCGATAACCATTTCGCGTTGCGATAGTCTGTTTTGCCTTCAACATAAAGCAGATTGAAAATCAACAAATCAACTATTACATTTCAACACAAATTATGTACACATCAATTAAACAAATCAACATTTACAAATCATCTTTTACAAATCAATTAAACAATCAAAAAATAATAATAATTCTTATTTCTTCATCAATTATTGAATCAAGAATCAACAACTTTGTGACCCCGTACATCCATTTCACGCAGCTCACTTAAGGATTAACCTGCAGAAACCAAACATTTGCTCAAACAAGACTTCCTACACATCTAAAACCTACAAACAGCAAATTATTGAATTCTAGGTACTTAACCAAACATTTTCAAACCAAAAGGAGTATATATGTTAACAAAACTTGCATTATGTGTATTTTATGTGTGCACTTTTAACATTTTCAGTTAGGCATGTATTAGTAACTTGAGTTTGAACATTGCTATCACTTATTAGACATTCATTTGACTATCGCAACGTGAAAATGGCTATCGCAACGTGAAAATGGTTATCGCAACGAGAATATCGCAACGCGAAATGATAATCGCATTGCGATTTTCTCGTTGCGATTTTCATTTCGCATTGCGATTTCATTTCGCATTGCGATTTTCTCGTTGCGATAGCCATTTCGCGTTGCGATAGTCTGTTTTGCTTTCAACATAAAGCAGATTGAAAATCAACAAATCAACTATTACATTTCAACACAAATTATGTACACATCAATTAAACAAATCAACATTTACAAATCATCTTTTACAAATCAATTAAACAATCAAAAAATAATAATAATTCTTATTTCTTCATCAATTATTGAATCAAGAATCAACAACTTTGTGACCCCGTACATCCATTTCACGCAGCTCACTTAAGGATTAACCTGCAGAAACCAAACATTTGCTCAAACAAGACTTCCTACACATCTAAAACCTACAAACAGCAAATTATTGAATTCTAGGTACTTAACCAAACATTTTCAAACCAAAAGGAGTATATATGTTAACAAAACTTGCATTTGACTTACCAATTAACAATGGACACTTTCATAATGCGGATGCAGGTAGGCAGCGTCTCGAATATATTGCTCTAGCCATATAATGCCGAAACCACAAGCCTACTGCAGCTCTATCTCTATCGGTGGGAGGTAAAAACTCTGTGCTTCCCTTCGTCAAACGCGCCAAGCAAAGGCATACGAGAGGACCACAATCCCCTCTGGCTCCCGGCGATTGTTTTGGCGCGGTCTCGTCTCTGACAACTGTGACATTGAACTTCTTTGGCTTCTTGTGTCCAGAATGACTCCAATACTTAATCCCATCCAAGAATTTAGCCAAATGAGAGCTCCATCCCTTGAAAATATCTCTCAAATCAGACAGTGATATGTAATTGATCATGCTGTCATACACTATTATCTTTAGGGATGGGAGCTGAAGTTGGACGAGAAGCCAGTGACGACGTTCCAAAACAGGGATAAACACCTGCGATCATAAGTAATAATTCATTTATTTGCGCACTTATTATTTATTAACACCTTTAAAAAATTTAAAAATAAACACTAACCGTATCGACCTCCCACCATGCAGGATAAAGTTTAGCTTGTCCATTGCCCAACAAAAATGATTCATCTCGTTGATTCTTCAAGTGAACTGCGTGAAAAGCTGTCGGCATTATTGTATATAGCGAATTTTTTTTATTTTTCCTAAGCTTCCTTATTATTAGTAGACGTAACACCCATGCATCGATATGCTGTTTTACAAAAAAATACATATATTAGTGAATTACATTAATTTTTAAACAAATTAATCAAAATCATATATAAGACAAATATAGTCTTACCTCCCCATCCAAATAGCCACTGTCTTCAACCCCTAATAGCACACCCCACCAAGACCGATCAAGCAACAAAAACATTTCATCGTTGAGTTTGTTGATGTCAGTGTAACACCCTTGGCTCCGCTCATGTAGATAAAAATCAACTGCGGTCTTAGCCCAAAGGGTATTATCCACAATTGTTTCTGGTAGTTGTCTCCTCTCCACTTCAGATACCGGAAGGGTACTAGCCGGTAACTCATACGAGAGCCAACTCTCATCCATCATGTCTGGAACCGGTGGGGGTTTCTCAATACTTCGATATATTACCCCATGTGAATCGGGCTCTGGAATGGTGGGAGGGACCTCTTCAACGATGACAGTGGCCTCTTGAACGGTGAGGGGGAATCTTGAGGGAGAATAGGGGCCTCTTGAACGATTGGAGGGGACTCTTGAGGGATGACCGGTGAGTCGGGCTTCTTCTTGCGGAGTCTTCGCACCATTGGGGTGAACGGAGACGTAATAGCACGTCCACGCCGTCTGATGCGTGAACTCCGTCGTGCAAGGAAAACCCGACGTAAAGCATCCACCTTATCGGGCCGCTAAAAAAAATTAATACATAAATCAGTAAATAAACAGACATGATATTAAACAAAGACAAATATGTTTCAAACTAGCATTGTATTCACCTAAATCATTATTCTATCATAGTTCACAAAATGCTCAGATAACATTCCAGAAGTAAGCACTTATATAAACATTTAAAAGGACAACATATATAAACATTCCAGAAGAAGAATAGTTTACTTTCGCAACACGAAACTTAAAATCGCAACGCGAAATGACTATCGCAACGCGGAAATGGCTATCGCAATGCGAAATGAAAACCGCAACGACAAAATCGCAACGCGAAATGAAATCGCAACGACAAAATCGCAACGCGAAACACAAATTGCATTGCGATTTTCATTTCGCGTTGCGATTTTGTCGTTGCGATTTCATTTCGCGTTGCGATTTGTCGTTGCGATTTTCATTTCGCATTGCGATAGCCATTTCCGCGTTGCGATAGTCATTTTCGTGTTGCGAAAGTAAACTATTCTTCTTCTGCAAATTGAAACTTGAATGGATTGCATTACTTCAACCAAAAGACAAAAACAAAACCAAAAACAAATACTAACAAAAACAGATTGGCAGCAACCGAATGAATTACGAGTATGAAAAATCTTAAACTTACCTCGTTGCGTAGAGTATGAACCTCATTCTGCAACGATGCTACCATCTCACGTAGAGCGGCTACCTCACCGCGTAATGTAGACACCTCAACACGCCATGCACCATCGTCTTTGCGTAAAGTACCGACCTCCTCATGCAAGGCATTGACCTCATCACGTAACTCCCCTAACTCATCCCGTTGAGGTGGAGAACAGGGAGATAAACGTCGTGACATCTTTGCCGGTCGCCTATCTTGCGGTGATGGTGGAGAAGAGGCTCGATGATGTGAAAGAATAGGTGATGGCTGTCGTTGTGGAGGTGTATAGCCGGGTCGATCAGATGATGGCTCTAGGTGAGGTGATAGCTCTGGGTGAGGTGATGGCTCCCGAAGTGGAGGCTGCTCATCAACCGTTCCATCAAAAAACGCTTACTAGCTTGCCACCAATCAGTGGCAAGCTCAGCTTCCGTGGGTGTCAGCCTCTGTAGAGGAGTGTTGGCCTCCTAACAATATAAAAGCTTAAACAAAGTTAAATGTGTACTAGTAATAACTTGTTTATAAACATATGGTAGTATTTATGTTAACTTACATTATTTATTGTCGTATACCGTAGTAAATCTTCCCATTGCAAGGTTCGTTTCCTCTTCCAGGAAATAGCCCTGGGAATATTATTTGAAGTTTTTATTGCATATGTCTTCATGGCGGGAAAGGCCTCAAATATCCAAATCTACAAACAATATAATAACAAACATTAGTAATTGTTAAATAATTACTTATAATTTTGGAAACATTATATAAAAATTCTTACCTTAAAGGCCCAAATAAAGCCTGTCAAAGTGTATTTGGAACCATCGCCATGCAAACTTTTTCGATCATCCAAGGCAGACGATAACTTATTCCATGTAGCTTTCCATAAATACGAGCCCCACGGAAACAGGTTTCACGCATTTAGGTCTTCTACCAATTTGATTAGATCATTTGGAATAGGTTGTCTGGCCTCTCTGCCTAAAAAGCCGGCATGCAAAAGAATTAGAAGGCATACTCGGACAACGTCGACGTCATCCATCCGAGTAAAACCATCTTTATTATTCAAAAATCTTGTCAGGTCTTCTACGTGTAGACTCGGCCTCTCCAGCTCAGGAAAAACCCGGGATAGCCATGATGGGCGGGTAATGTGTCTAGTGTACCGACCTACATCATCGTGTCCGAAGCGTAGACCGGTGATTAAGCAAAACTCCTCCCGCCCAAAACACGTATACGCCGGTGGAAAATCAAACCATATCTCTTCATCACGACGTTGTATAGTCTCTGGTAGATCTCTAGTCATGGTTTGAAGAAACAGGTGTGTCAACATCGCATCTCCACCGGGATGTTGTACTTTCAGCCATGGCCCGAAGCATGTATCCTCAAACATTTTTCTTTGTGCAGGTGAAAGCTTCGACGCAATTGTTTTGGCCAGGCTGACTTTATTTCTCAAGGTCAATTGAAAAAGTTCTACAAAAACAATAAACATACTAAATTAGATATACCAAAAACTACACTGTGAAGATATACCAAAAACAATAATAAACATAAATAGTAGTAGTTTATTCTTCAAACTTAAATATGCAACACTGTGAATTTCGTATTTGTCTTTGTTTTTTGGTTGAAGTAATGCAATTCATTCAAGTTTCAATTTGCAGAAGAAGAATAGTTTCTGAAAATGAAAATCGCAACACGAAAATGACTATCGCAACGAGAGAATCGCAACGCGAAACTAAAATCGCGTTGCGATTTGCATTTCGCGTTGCGATTCTTGGTTGATTTAATAAGCAATCTAAGTGAAATGGTTAATCTATTATTGAAATTACCAGTAAACCTATCATCAATTTCAATATGAAAAACCTAATAATAATGCAAAAATTTCAAAAAGAAAATAATTAAAAAAACTAACCCTCGTTGGTTGATTTGGTTGATTTTCCATTTCTGATTGTGAGGGTGGCTCTGAGAGATTTAGATAGACGGATTTCGCCGGAGATGGGGATGGATTTCGTCGGAGATGGGTGAGAGAGTGAGAGATGGAGATGGGACTGAGTTGTGATTTTAGGTTTTAGGTTATGAGTTGCGATTACGGGATATACTGTGGACAGTTCAGTGTTCCAATATATTTATATTCATGTTTGGAATTTAAAAATAAAATACTTGGCCAGGATACTAATGGCGCTTTGAAAATCGCATTGCGATTATGTATTATCGCGTTGCGAAAGTCAGTATCGCGTTGCGAAAGTAAGTATCTCGTTGCGATTTTTTATTATCGCATTGCGATAGTCAGTATCGCATTGCGATTTTCTCAATTCGCGTTGCGATTTACTTATTCGCATTGCGAATTTCCCAATTCGCGTTGCGATTTACTTATTCGCATTGCGAATTGGGAAAATCGCAACGATACTGTAGACCATCGCAACGCGATTTTCAACTATCGCATTGCGAAAATGCAACGCGAATTTGCGATAATGGAGATCGCGTTGCGAATTAGCGATCGCATTGCGATTTTGTTGGTCATTTTGGCAAATCCGGAAAAAGTTGGTTAAAATCGTATATTATATGGGATTTTTGGTCACTGAGGTTATTTTCTCTTATTTTAATGTATGGTGTACATATTTCTCTTGCATTTACATATTATATTATTAAATATTATTTCTAACTTTAAGTAAATAATATTAATAGTATATTTATGGTTGTTAATTGATTGATTGCATGTTATTATAATTATAATAGGTCTATTTATTTAATTTTATATGTAATTATATGTGCACTTTAGACTTTATTCAAATGGGTGACATTTTTTAATTAATTTTTGCATGTTTGATTTTTTTAAAATTGTATTTAATTTCATCCATAATTTAATTTGCATGTTTACTAAAGTAAGTTGTATTTCCATGTTTGAATATATATTATATTAGGTACTTTATTTTATTGTTATTATATTAGGTATGATTGTTTTTAATGATCTCATATATTTTTGTTTAAAACATGTAATTTTGTATTAGGTAAATGCTTGTAGTAATCCTTTACTTTATTATATTATATTGGGCTAATAATTGGTTGTTAAATACGTGGCATATTCATATATACAATACATATGATTTTTTTATCAAGATATGGCATATATATATATATATATATCCTTTTGTAAATAAATATGGTATGAATGCTTTGTATAGCCTTTATTAAATAATTTACTATACATATGTAGGTGTATTGACCATATAATGTTATTTAATGTTTTGTTTTCTTTCCATGTTAATATAATATATATATGTATATTCTTTTATTAATGAAATACATTAATCATGCTTTCCTTTACCTTTTATTAAGGAATTTAATATTTATATATATATATGTGATCATGAATTTAACATTTCTTCTCTTTCCATGTTAACGTGATATATATGTGTATATATTAATATGTATTTAAAAAAAAAAATAATTGGTTGATATCTTAATATATATACAAAGTTACTATTTTTGTATATTTCTTTGCAAGTATAGATATATTTTATTTGTACGTTAACCTCATATGTGTAACTTGACTCGAATAGAAATAAATTGACTAAGGGTAATATTCGAGCATTTTAATATTATTAAAACTTTGTAATACATAAATATTTAATCCATTTTAAGCATTAAGTATTAATACTAGAACTTACATTTTAGATTTGAGTCTATGTGTTACTTAATTTTCATAATTTGACACTTTAAGTTAGAAAAGACATTAATTTACTTTTAGTTTAATTAGGACAAATAAAATTTTGTTTGATTGCATTGTTTTTACAAATCTAAGGCAATGTTCACTTATTAAGGAATTAATAGTATATCTCCCGCGATCGTGCTCAGGGGGTGACTACTAGTAATTCGCTGAATAAGTCAACATCCTTTTCAAAACTACATCATGTTTTCTAAAAAATAAGGCAATATTCGATTATTAGGCACAATAGTTGATCTCCCGCATTTACGCTCGGGGGTGAATGCTATCTGTCTCAATAAATTAATACCCTTTTCAAACTTTACATTCTTAATGATTTTTAAATGAAATAAAGATTGAACTCCAAATTTTTGATTTTTAATATAGGGTAATCAACTAGGTACCAATTTTTGGGCGCTTGTGGGGGTGCTAATCATTCCCCACACGTAACTGACTCCCGAGCCTGATTTCTGGATTTCCACAGTCCCTAAAATTTGGTATTTTATTAAAATCACCCAGTTTTTACGGTGTTCCAATCTCACCTTAAATGATTGGTGGCGACTCCTTCACCTTTCAAAATGATTTTCAAAGAGAAAAACCCCGAGTCGGTATCGGTCTTTCACCCACGGGGAGAAAAAACGGTTACGACATACATAATTGGCACTTAGGGGAAATTAAAGTTCAGAGACTTCGTGGGAACTCGTTTATGCTCTCCATTGAGGATGAAGATCTATTTTTCATGCTTGAAGACCTCCAGTGGTCTTACTTGAAGGAGATCTTCGTGGAGGTTATGCTTTGGACATAATCTTTTTGCCAAAATGAGAGAGTTGTTTGGTTAGAGATAGATGGTCTACCGTTGCAATGCTGGAATGTTGTCACCTTGAAGAGATTAGTTGGCTTGTGGGGTAGGTTTGAGGCTTTTGGAGAAAATGTTAGCCATAATTTAGATTGTGAGAAAGTCAATATGTTGATTTCTACTTCATCGGTTGATCGAATTAATGAAGTTGTAGATGTAGTGGTGGATAATAAGAAGTTTGCTGTCTGAGTTCTTGAAGTTAGGATGGTGGATCAGTCGTTAAATAATGTGTCTAAATCAGAAATTCTGAAGAAAACTGAGATTGAAGCTGAGAAAGTTGGGGTTAGGATTCGTGTTGCAGGTGTTTCCCCGGTGAGTTCTTTCGATGATCTATCAATGGCTTCTGGGTCGGGAAGTTCAGTTGGCAAGAAAGGGTCACCTTTTGGTGACAACCCTTTTGAGGTCACGAGCTTTGGGGATAGTCTTGGTTGTCGAATAAAGGCTAGTATTGGGAAGCAGACCGAGGTCGGGCGTGGTGTTGAGGAAGGTGGAGAGAATGTTGGCTTTCAAAATTCAGAACACTTTGATCACGTGGGGATGTAAGGATTGGCTAATGATGGGGTTATGATTAAGGCTGTAGAGTCAAAGGTGGTTTGTCCTATTATAGATAGG
The DNA here is from genome assembly GCF_006381635.1 of Hibiscus syriacus. Classification (NCBI taxonomy): domain Eukaryota; kingdom Viridiplantae; phylum Streptophyta; class Magnoliopsida; order Malvales; family Malvaceae; genus Hibiscus; species Hibiscus syriacus. The sequence continues at coordinate 11,855,097 of NW_024062733.1, forward strand.
GTTATAAAGTTGGGGGATAGAGCATTGGTCAGTGAAATTTGTTGAAGGTTCTCCTTAGATTGGGCTTTCTCTTGGGATGGGCTTACAGGCTGATATTTTGATGGGTGCTCATAAAGATACTTCGTTGGTTTCAGGGGGGTTGGGTGATGGTTTTCATTTGAATCCAGCTAACTCTCTGGAAGTAGACAATGCTAGAATAATGAAGGAATCTGAAAAAAAATGTTTGGGGGGAATCTTAGAGGATGTGTCGTGCTTTCCATATCTGTCTAGTAGGGATATAAAGAAGAACAAATTTGGTTCCATGCTGGATATCCAGGATTCAGTCCTCTCAAAAGTTGAGAGGAGTTGAAGGGATCGTGCGTTGAAAAAATCCAATTGCAAGAAGTCTGACCTAAATTCATCTGAATTATCAGGTAGATTTATTTCATATTTGGATATAAAGAGAACGTGGGTTGTTGCGTATGCTGAAGCAGAGGAGACTCTGTCAGTAGCTAAGTTGCTTGGAATTAAGTTTTTTGGTCCTGAAAGTAAGGTTCTCGAGGAGTTAGTGTCATTAGATTTGTGTTTAGGGTAGTGGGTGAGGTCTAGGGCATGTGTTAGGTTTTTTGTTTTGGATTTTTTAGGTTCATGTAGTGGTTTATATGGTGGTCCTGGAGTTTGGTTTTTAGGGGTATTTTTGAATCATTTTAGGCGTGCAGTGAGGGGTTAGGTCTCGAGAGTTTCTGGTTGTTTTGTCTTTTATGTGTGAATGTCGTGTAGTTACACTTTTTAGTCTGGGTTGAAGTGAGATGTAGTTTCTAGATTGGTTTTTGTGTTTTGGAGGTCGTTCGAACTGTTTTTTGGTGTGTCATTCAGTTTCGCTTTCTTGGCTTCAGAGGTGTTTTTTGACTCTGTTTTTCTCAGGCTGTCAGTGTTGTTCTTTAGGTTCTTTGCTCTTGAGGATGGTGGAGTGAGGGTGTCCCAGCTTGGTTGTAATTTATGGGTTTTAAGGTTGGAATTTTTGAGTTGTGGGTGCATTCTCTGAAGTGTAGGTGAATCTCTAGATGTTGAAAACATTTTTGATATTTCGATATAACAAATTAAGTTAAATGAATTTTAAGATTTTCCAAAAAGATTTTCTAAGTATATTCGATATAATTATTCGAATATCAAAATATTACTCCAAATCTTTCAAATGTTATTATTAATCCTTACTCAAGTGTAAAATTAAGTTTTAATCTTAAAATAATTTCAAAACAATTTTACAAAATATTTCGAACCATCTCAAAGCCAAAAATTCCAGATTGCTCAGAGGGAACCGATTCCCCCTGAATGGTTTGGCTCCGAGAATTCCAGTATGCTCGGAGGAAACCGATTCCCCCCTAGGGGGTACCGATTCCCCCCTGTGTAACAGTCGAAATATTTGAATTTCACACTTAGGGAACCGATTCCCCCTAAGGGATATCGATTCCCCCCACGCTCTAAACTGTTTTATTAATTGATTTCACACTAAAACGGCTATATTATCTTCATTAATGATCCCCAACGTTCAGAAGTTCTTCAAGGTGTATTTAAGCAAGCTTAGAAGCCATTGATCAATAACAAGAAACATCAATCAATTAGAATCAAGAGAGAATCAAAGAGAAAGCATCAAACCTCAAGTTTGAGCATTTCAAGCCTATTTTTCATTTAATATTCATTTTGCTTTCAAGAACACTTATTGTGCTCAATTGTATTCATTCTTGAGTGTTTTTTTCTTTGTTCTAGAATTGTGCAAACAATCTACCTTGTGAGGATTTCCTTGTAAGTTTACAAATTTGTATTGTTCTCTTTGGGAGAAAGTGTTCTCAAGAATTTGGGTATAATTCTTGAGGGTTTGTAAGGTTACTCTTTGTCCTCAAAAGAAAGACAAATTAGTGAATTTTTGGAAAATCCTTAGTGTGTATAGCTAAGGTAGTGGACGTAGACTTTGGTTGAGAAAGTCGAACCACTCTAAATCACTGTGCAATTTCTTTCAATTTTCTGCAAAAGCTTCCACCAAACATTTTATTGCCAATTCACCCCCTCTTGGCCAATTCCGTCAATCGATTAAATCAACATTTGGTATCAGAGCCTAACTCATTTGAAGGTTTAATCGCCTCTTGAGTCAATTCGGGAAGAGTTACATCGATAATCAAAGTCATCAATGGCCTCTACTTCAAAGTTTGACTCCAATCTTGATTCGATACCTATAACATCCTCAATACCGGGTTAGTGATTAAGTTGTAAAGTTTCAGAATTTGGGGACTAAAGTATAAGAATGAAATAGTTCAATGCTTATTGGATATATATGATGAAGGTTAATTAGTAATTATTAAAGGAAATTAAGGGTTAAATGGTCATTTGACCAGCAAGATTTTTATATTCCTTTTTAAGGGTAATATAAACGTGGGATGTGTGAGAACTATCCAGAGTGCTCTTCTCCTTTCTTCTTCTTCATACGTGGGAGAGCAAGGCAAAGGTAAGTTTAATTTCAGTTGGTTAATTCTTGAGTTTTAAGCTTAGTTTTGATTCTTTGGGTATTAAATAAGCTTAAGGAAAGCTTATATGGGATTTAAACAATAAGATAAGGAAAGCTTAGTTTTAAGCTTAGTTTTGATTCTTCTTCTCCATATGAGTTTTAAGATGAAATTTTGATATGGTATGGTTGTTGAAGTTTTATGGATGAATTTGACTTGTCATCAATCTAATTAAGATATATGAAGTGTTAGAATGGGAATTAGAACACATTGAAAATTTGGTATGATTTTTGAATCTTATATGGATGATAGGATTTTGAGGTTTAAGATGAAATAAATGAATGTAGATTGGTTTAAGTATGTGTATTAGAGTTAAGAATGAAAAGGAGATGATATATGAAGTGTTTGAGTGGAAATGAAGTAATTTTCGGGTTGAAAATATGATTTCTGGGCAAGGGGAATCGGTACCCATTCAAGGGGAACCGATACCCCTTCAAACGACAAAATTCCAGAATGTCTTGAGGGAATCGATACCCCCATGGTAGGGAACCGATTCCCCCTAAAGAAAAATGTTAATATTGGTTTAATAAGTTCGTTTAAGTTGCTAGTATCCAATTACAAGGTGTAGGTATCTAATGATTGCCTCAAAATGTACATGTATGTAGATTCTACGCATAAAGCAACTCCGGAACGTTTGGCAAGTAAGATCGATCAAGGAAAGATAACAGATCGATAGTGACTAGTGAGGCCAGGTGAGTGCATATTCAATAGTATATGATGTGCGATGGGAATAAGACTTGCGATGAGTCTATTTCCTTAAGTGTTAAACATGAATGCATGATTAAAGGCATGAGTTGAATATGCATGTATGTATGCTTGATTATATGGATTGATCTGTTCTTTTAGGTGTTAGGTGAAAAAGTATAAGTGATTACATAAGAAAGGTTATGAATTATATGAGATATAAGCTATGTGATCATAGTAAAATATAATTATATTATTAAATGATAAGTGAAATAAACTAGATAATACGGATCTATAGGATGAAGTGAGAATAATACACTAACTAGGAGATTTGAACATAAATGATAATATGAACATATAAGAGAAGCTAGATGGGAAAGATTCGTATGTTTAAATAAAACTATAACCCATGGGTTGTATGATAGAAATTTATGAAGTTATATGAGAAGATTATAGGAGTTATATGAAATTGAATTAAGTAAACAGATTAGATTATATATATAAAGAAATAATAGAAGTGAGATGTGCTTATAAGTCTTCCATAGATGAATATGAATATGAATTATAAGAGTGCTATATGATTTATATTAGGATAAATCTTGAGGATATATATATATATATAGATAGATATGAAATGCAATGAAATGAGTTATATGAATACCTAATTATGTGATGAACTGGTGGATTACCTGAACATGTGAATATATATGTCTAAGAGAATGCATAAGATTAAGATATAAGCAATGTGACTATAAGTATATATGCTCTAAGTGATATGACTTATAGGTATTTCTATTATAATGTTACATGATATGTTATGTATGTTAAATGAATTATGTGAGGGTATAAGAAATGATATGAAATATATATATGAAAACAAGTATATGTTATGAGATAAGACCTATGACTATAAGCTACGTGAAGTGTTCTAGGTGTTTCTATATGTTATATGAAGTATATGATTTTATGTGAATAAGATATGATAAGTATGTTTACATGAATAAATGTGATTGGGTGAGAAATGATAGAAATTATATGATAACATGATATATGTGACATGTGAATTATATGGAAATGATCTACGTGGAAGTGAACTACGTGACTATGTGATAATAGGAAAAGAAGCTACGTGATACGTGATATGTGAAAGTGAATTACAAGTTTATGTGAATATCTGAAATGAAATAAATGATAACGCCCATGTTATGTGTCATGAGAGCTAGGGGTATAGTTGGCATGCCAAGAGTCGAGGGTCTACGCGGTTCTTTAGGACATATGTATATTCTTTGGAACATGTGTGAAGTCTTGAAAGACACATACTTGATCCCTAGCATATGTATATGATTCTTAAAGAATTCTATGTGGTCCTTATGGACATTATTATATGGCACTACGGTGCAATTCTACGCGGTTCTTCGGGACATATGTATATTCTTTGGAACATGTGTGAAGTCTTGAAAGACACATACTTGATCCCTAGCATATGTATATGATTCTTAAAGAATTCTATGTGGTCCTTATGGACATCATTATATGGCACTACGGTGCAATTCTACGGGGCACTTCGGTGCATTTATACGAGCTGTGGTGACAGCATAGTGCACAACCTCTATAGACTCACATATCGATAGTTCTCACATATGTACATGGGCTAATCCAGAGATATGAACAAATATAAGTTAGTGGTATGATAAATGCTATAGAAATGATGTGATGTTGTGTGTATAGTGTTTGATTGAAAAAGTATGTGATTATATGATAAACTGTTAATGATGAATTATGTGTATATATGTATTTACTGTAATTAATCTGATATGATGTTATACGATAGGAAAAATGCATGGAATTGCTATAACATGATAGAACAGAACATGTATGTATCGATATATGTTTTAAAGTGCATTATAAGTTGTTATGCCTCACTAAGTCTTCGACTTAGCGTGTGATTGTTTCACACATAGGTTTCGAGAGGAGTAAAGAGTGATGCGGAGCAAGACAGGTCAGTTTTCCTTACCAAAAGATCAGATCAGAAATATTTGACAAAGTATGTATTTGGTTATGTATAAAGTGTTGGCATGTAATAAGTCATTAAGTACGAGCACTCTGATAAAGTCTGTATTTTGTTTTAAATAAAGTTTTAAATTTCCCGGGATTTTCTTAAGAGTCAAGGTTTGAAAAGTCAATGTGACACTTCGGACTCGTATCCGGGTTGGATACGGGTTGGGGGTGTTACATTTAATGGTATCAGAGCTATGGTTTAGCCGATTCTCGGCATAAACTGAAGTCCAAAGTGTCATAAAAGATGTACATGCCAACATAGATTGGAAAATTTCTGATATGATAGTGTAAGGAATATGTTGTCTTGCTAATAGAATAAGAATAGTTTAATACAGTAGAAATCCGATCGTGATAATTTCGAAGTAAGTGAAAGGTGATATTCCTGATTGTGATAGCTATTCACCTGCCCTGGCCAGGCAGGATGAAGAGCGGACACCTCAGGAAATGCCTAGTAAGATCAAAAGTTGATTTCAGAAAGCTGAAATCATATCTGAATAATGATAGAAAATTTTCATCGTTTGGAATCGGAAAAACGATGTAGAGTAGTTTTGCTATTATGTGAATAAGATAGAAGATGGTGAACGGGTGTCACCATAAGAATGTTAAAAAGATCTAATGACGTGATAATTACGTATAGAAGAACTCAAGGATAAGTGCATCAGTGACAAGCGTATAAGATGTATATGTCAGAGCTTATGAGTTTGAAACGAAGTGATAATATTGCGCATAAACAAGAGTATGGTTATGATAAAGGGTTTGCAGTTAAGATGGAAAGAGTTAGCATTGGCTAACTAGAGTATGTGATAAAAATGTACTGGAATTATAAGATTATAAGATATTGTCAGGATATGATAACCAGATCTGCAATGGATCTGGATACAGTTGCATATTTGGATCATAGTAATGTGGTATAGTAAAGCAAAAAGAAGTAAGAATTTGTATATTTAAATAAAGCTGAGGATTGATAAGAAGAGTTTGAGAATATGTATATCGATGATCAGATTATAGGACACAGGAAGTCAGAATGTTGAGTTTGAATAAAAGAAATTTCGGGATATATGAGAATAGATGTGTAATTGATAAGTTGAGTAAGCGAATGTTGAGATAATTTAGACTGGAAAGGATGTATATGATTGGTATAATAGGGCTTGTGCCCTAGATTGAACGAATGTTATTATCTAGCTGTCAGAGTAAAAGTGATAGAATTATAAGATAGAAGGAAAAGATAAAGTTGAGTTAATTGATTATGATACGAATTTGAATATGGTTGTATATTCTGAGCAGATAGCTATGATGTAGAAACTGAGATAAGTATTTGCATGGAACCTTCAGGAAGAAAAATACAAGTATAAGAATGATAAAGAATGAAGTTATTTATAAGAAATGGGTTGTCAGAGTAATGAGAATTCAATGAAGATTGATACATAAAGATGAGTATAAGTGATAAGACAAGAGTATGTGAATATGAAAGGAAATATATGATTTATGTATAAGGAATAAGGAGTAAAGAAATGAAAGGGATTGATTTAAAAGAATCAGATACGATAAATATGGAAGTACAGAGGACAGTTTTGATATAGAGTGATGAGATGAATGTTACTGTCAACGTGATGAGTGACATTATATGGAATTTTAGAAAGGTCAAAGGAAAAATGCATAATTGAATGAGAGAAAAGACAACAATGGATTGGTATTACTGGTTATTGTTTATATGATAAACAACAGAAGATGAAGGTATAAACGAAAAAGATAGTCGGAAAACTAAAGGATTAAAAAGTAAGTTTCTGATGATGACAAGAAAGAATAAGTCAGGGAAGCAACATAAGAACATTAGAAGATATGTTCCTATTAGGATGTGCAGTGAAAATTCGAGGATGAATTTTCTTATAAGGAGGGGAGATTTGTAACATCCTCAATACCGGGTTAGTGATCAAGTTGTAAAGTTTCAGAATTTGGGGACTAAAGTATAAGAATGAAATAGTTCAATGCTTATTGGATATATATGATGAAGGTTAATTAGTAATTATTAAAGGAAATTAAGGGTTAAATGGTCATTTGACCAGCAAGATTTTTATATTCCTTTTTAAGGGTAATATAAACGTGGGATGTGTGAGAACTATCCAGATGCTCTTCTCCTTTCTTCTTCTTCATACGTGGGAGAGCAAGGCAAAGGTAAGTTTAATTTCAGTTGGTTAATTCTTGAGTTTTAAGCTTAGTTTTGATTCTTTGGGTATTAAATAAGCTTAAGGAAAGCTTATATGGGATTTAAACAATAAGATAAATGAATTATGAAGGAATTTGCCATATGAGTTTTAAGATGAAATTTTGATATGGTATGGTTGTTGAAGTTTTATGGATGAATTTGACTTGTCATCAATCTAATTAAGAAATATAACGTGTTAGAATGGGAATTAGAACACATTGAAAATTTGGTATGATTTTTGAATCTTATATGGATGATAGGATTTTGAGGTTTAAGATGAAATAAATGAATGTAGATTGGTTTAAGTATGTGTATTAGAGTTAAGAATGAAAAGGGGATGATATATGAAGTGTTTGAGTGGAAATGAAGTAATTTTCGGGTTGAAAATATGATTTCTGGGCAAGGGGAATCGGTACCCATTCAAGGGGAACCGATACCCCTTCAAACGACAGAATTCCAGAATGTCTTGAGGGAATCGATACCCCCATGGTAGGGAACCGATTCCCCCTAAAGAAAAATTTTAATATTGGTTTAATAAGTTCGTTTAAGTTGCTAGTATCCAATTACAAGGTGTAGGTATCTAATGATTGCCTCAAAATGTACATGTATGTAGATTCTACGCATAAAGCAACTCCGGAACGTTTGGCAAGTAAGATCGATCAAGGAAAGATAACAGATCGATAGTGACTAGTGAGGCCAGGTGAGTGCATATTCAATAGTATATGATGTACGATGGGAATAAGACTTGCGATGAGTCTATTTCCTTAAGTGTTACACATGAATGCATGATTAAAGGCATGAGTTGAATATGCATGTATGTATGCTTGATTATATGGATTGATCTGTTCTTTTAGGTGTTAGGTGAAAAAGTATAAGTGATTACATAAGAAAGGTTATGAATTATATGAGATATAAGCTATGTGATCATAGTAAAATATAATTATATTATTAAATGATAAGTGAAATAAACTAGATAATACGGATCTATAGGATGAAGTGAGAATAATACACTAACTAGGAGATTTGAACATAAATGATAATATGAACATATAAGAGAAGCTAGATGGGAAAGATTCGTATGTTTAAATAAAACTATAACCCATGGGTTGTATGATAGAAATTTATGAAGTTATATGAGAAGATTATAGGAGTTATATGAAATTGAATTAAGTAAACAGATTAGATTATATATATAAAGAAATAATAGAAGTGAGATGTGCTTATAAGTCTGCCATAGATGAATATGAATATGAATTATAAGAGTGCTATATGATTTATATTAGGATAAATCTTGAGGATATATATATATATAGATAGATATGAAATGCAATGAAATGAGTTATATGAATACCTAATTATGTGATGAACTGGTGGATTACCTGAACATGTGAATATATATGTCTAAGAGAATGCATAAGATTAAGATATAAGCAATGTGACTATAAGTATATGTGCTCTAAGTGATATGACTTATAGGTATTTCTATTATAATGTTACATGATATGTTATGTATGTTAAATGAATTATGTGAGGGTATAAGAAATGATATGAAATATATATATGAAAACAAGTATATGTTATGAGATAAGACCTATGACTATAAGCTACGTGAAGTGTTCTAGGTGTTTCTATATGTTATATGAAGTATATGATTTTATGTGAATAAGATATGATAAGTATGTTTACATGAATAAATGTGATTGGGTGAGAAATGATAGAAATTATATGATAACATGATATATGTGACATGTGAATTATATGGAAATGATCTACGTGGAAGTGAACTACGTGACTATGTGATAATAGGAAAAGAAGCTACGTGATACGTGATATGTGAAAGTGAATTACAAGTTTATGTGAATATCTGAAATGAAATAAATGATAACGCCCATGTTATGTGTCATGAGAGCTAGGGGTATAGTTGGCATGCCAAGAGTCGAGGGTCTACGCGGTTCTTTAGGACATATGTATATTCTTTGGAACATGTGTGAAGTCTTGAAAGACACATACTTGATCCCTAGCATATGTATATGATTCTTAAAGAATTCTATGTGGTCCTTATGGACATTATTATATGGCACTACGGTGCAATTCTACGCGGTTCTTCGGGACATATGTATATTCTTTGGAACATGTGTGAAGTCTTGAAAGACACATACTTGATCCCTAGCATATGTATATGATTCTTAAAGAATTCTATGTGGTCCTTATGGACATCATTATATGGCACTACGGTGCAATTCTACGGGGCACTTCGGTGCATTTATACGAGCTGTGGTGACAGCATAGTGCACAACCTCTATAGACTCACATATCGATAGTTCTCACATATGTACATGGGCTAATCCAGAGATATGAACAAATATAAGTTAGTGGTATGATAAATGCTATAGAAATGATGTGATGTTGTGTGTATAGTGTTTGATTGAAAAAGTATGTGATTATATGATAAACTGTTAATGATGAATTATGTGTATATATGTATTTACTGCAATTAATCTGATATGATGTTATACGATAGGAAAAATGCATGGAATTGCTATAACATGATAGAACAGAACATGTATGTATCGATATATGTTTTAAAGTGCATTATAAGTTGTTATGCCTCACTAAGTCTTCGACTTAGCGTGTGATTGTTTCACACGTAGGTTTCGAGAGGAGTAAAGAGTGATGCGGAGCAAGACAGGTCAGTTTTCCTTACTAAAAGATCAGATCAGAAATATTTGACAAAGTATGTATTTGGTTATGTATAAAGTGTTGGCATGTAATAAGTCATTAAGTACGAGCACTCTGATAAAGTCTGTATTTTGTTTTAAATAAAGTTTTAAATTTCCCGGGATTTTCTTAAGAGTCAAGGTTTGAAAAGTCAATGTGACACTTCGGACTCGTATCCGGGTTGGATACGGGTTGGGGGTGTTACAATACCCGTCAACAAGCCTCCTTTATTCAATGGGGCTAATTATGCCTATTGGAAAAATAGGATGATGTACTTCATTCAAGCAAGTGACATGGGAGCATGGAATGTCGTAGAAGAATGATACTTCAAGCCTCTCACTCATCCAAGATTATGGAGTGAAGGAGAGACAAAAATGTTCTAGCTCAACTCCAAAGCCATCCATATCATATTTTGTGCTCTTGGACCAGATGAATACGGAAGAGTTTCATCTTGTACAATCGCCAAAGAAATATGGGACAAACTTCAAGTCACGCATGAAGGTACCGATAAGGTAAAGAAATCTAAATTAGTATTCTAACGTATAGCTATGAAAATTTCAGGATGAAACCAAATGAAGATATCAAAGCTATGACGGATAGATTCTCAACAATTGTCAATGGTCGCAAATCATATGGAGAGATCATTTCAAATGAAAAGCTTGTGAGGAAGTTAGTCTACTCCCTCCCAAAGTCATGGCAATCAAAGAAGACGACAATCATCGAGTCTAAGGATCTAACATCCTTAACTCTTGAAGAGCTAATCGGTTCACTCCTCACTCATGAAATGATGCTTGAAGATAAGGTGGACCTTGATAAGATTGAAGAGACACCAAAGGAGAAGGAGAAGAAGAAAAACATTGGATTTGCTCTCAAATCCACAAAAAATGAGAGTGACTCGGATGAAGATGACGATGACGAGAAAATGGCATTGTTTGCCAAACGGTTCAGAAAAATGATGAGACCTTACCGAGGAAGAAAATTCAAAAGAAATGAAGGCCTAAAAAATGAACCAAAAGAGAAGGACCCGATCATTTGCTATGAATGCAAAAAGCCGGGGCATGTCAAATATGATTGCCCACAATTGAAGAGAAAGGGTCAATCAAAGAATAAGCACAAGGCTCATGTGGCTACATAGAGCGATGAAGAAGGTTCTAATGAAGAGGAACAAGAAGTAGCAAACTTGTGCTTAATGGCATTCGGGGAAGATTCTAAGGTAACCTCTAACTCATCTGATTTTGATGATTTATCCTATGATGAGTTATTAGAGGAATATAATGGGTTGGCTATGGATTATGAGAAATTGTTTTTAAAATATAAAAATGATGTTTCAAAATTGAAAAATGAAAATAAACTCATATCCAAAACCAACAACGATCTTGAAAGTAAAATCAAAGATTTGCAAATCAAACTAGAAGAGTTTGAAAAGAAAAATTTGGATTTGTAAAATTTACTTTCAAAGGTCAATGATGATTATCAAAAGAAAATTGATGATCTTAAAACTTCTTATGATAAAGTTGGAACTAAACGTTTTGAAAATGGAGAAAATTCAAAATCAAACTTTGTTAGAAAAAGTTTTAAAAACTACAATCATAGAGGTCCTCAAAGAACCTCTAATGGAAAAATCGTTAGAAGTATATGGGTTCCTAAAGAGCTCATTACTACTAAAGATAAGGATATCCTACACAAATGGATACCTAAGGGGACTAGGATTTTGGAAACTAATGAATATGGACCCAAAAGAATTTGGGTACCAAAAATTAGAAATTAATCTATGTTTGTAGGAAAAGGAGCATTGCTACAAGGCACGGGAAACAAATCCAAATTCATGGTACCTTGATAGTGGATGCTCAAGACACATGGCCGGAGACAAAAACTGGTTCATTGAACTTAACGCCAAAAATGGAGGAGAAGTGACTTTTGGTGATAATTCAAAAGGTCACATTGAAGGTATTGGTATTATTGGTAATACCTCTTCCATACAAATTAAGAATGTTTTATATGTGAATGGATTAAAGCATAATCTATTGAGTATTAGTCAATTTTGTGATAAGGGATTCAATGTCATGTTTGATATTAATGGTTGTAAAGTCATTGACATTGCATCTAATCGGATTATGCTTGTTGGTCATAGAATAGGAAACATATACATGGTGCATTTAGATTCTATTGATATGACTAATTTGTGCCTAGTTACTAAGGATGAACATGATAGTTGGTTATGGCATAGGAGACTAGGACATGCTAGTATGAGTGTTTTGCAACGGCTAACTCAAGGTAATTTAGTTCGAGGGTTGCCTAAGCTTAAATTTGATAATGATAAAATCTATGATGCTTGTGCTAAAGGAAAACAAAAGCGAGTTTCTTTTAAATCCATTAATGACGTATCAACTAGTAGAGTATTACAATTGATCCTTATAGATCTTTTTGGGCCAACTAGGACTACTAGCTTGGGTGGAAAACAATATGCATTTGTCTTGGTAGATGACTACTCTAGATATACTTGGGTTCTATTCTTAAGTACTAAAGATGAAGCATTAGAAAAATTCATCACGTTTTCAAAAGTAATCCAAAACGATAAAGGTTACTCTATAACTAGTGTTAGGAGTGATCATGGAACTGAATTTGAAAATCTTGGATTTACTGAGTTTTGTAATTCTAATGGTATTAGTAACAATTTTTCAGCACCTAGAACCCCTCAACAAAATGGAGATTTTGAGAGGAAAAATCAAACTTTAGAAGAAATGGCTAGAACCATGCTTTATGAAAATAATTTGCCAAAATATTTTTGGGCAGAAGCCACAAATACCGCTTGTTATGTTGTAAATCGAGTAATGATTAGGCCAATTTTAAAGAAAACTCCATATGAAATTTTCAAAAATAAAAAGCCTATCATTAGCTATTTGTATCCTTTTGGATGTAAATGTTTTATTTTGAACAACGGTAAAGAAAACCTTGGCAAATTTGATGCTAAAAGTGATGAAGGAATTTTTCTGGGTTATTCCTTAAATTCTAAAGCTTATTGAGTATTTAATAAAAGAAATTTAGTTGTAGAAGAGTTTATACATGTTGTTTTCGATGATAATCCCCTTCCGAGGAAGGATTCTTGTGTTAATGATGATGTAGGTATTATAAATACAAATGACGTTAGACATGACGTTGGAGAATCATCATCAAAAGAAGAAACGAAAGATGAGGAAACTCATGATCCCCTCGAGAATCCAACCATTGAAGAAATGAAAATATCTTATCCAAGTGAGTACAACTATGTCAAGTATGGTGAGATTATAGGTGATCCATTCAAAGGGGTAACAACTCGATCTTCTCTTAGAAATATTTGTAATTATGTTGCATTTATTTCATGCATAGAGCCTAAAAATATTAAAGAAGCATTAAATTATGAACATTGGATTATGGCTACGCAAGAAGAATTAAATCAATTTGAGAGAAGTAAAGTATGGACATTAGTTGAAAGGCCTAGTAATAAATCTACTGTAGGTACTAGATGGGTATTTAGGAATAAGCTTGATGAGAGTGGTAATATAGTGAGAAACAAGGCTAGACTTGTTGCTCAAGGGTATACTCAAGAAGAGGGCATAAACTATGATGAAACATATGCTCCCGTAGCTAGGATGGAAGCAATTAGAATGTTATTAGCATTTGCATGTTTTCATGAATTTAAATTATATCAAATGGATGTTAAAAGTGCATTTTAAATGGTTTTATAAAGGAAGAAGTGTATGTGGAACAACCTCCAGGTTTTGAAGATTCAAAATTTCCAGATCATGTTCTTAAATTGACAAAAGCACTTTATGGTTTAAAACAAGCTCCTAGAGCTTGGTATGAAAGATTGTCAAATTTTTTTAATTGAAAAAGGTTTTTCAAAAGGGAAGGTTGACACTACATTGTTTTTAAAGCACAAAGGTAAAGATTTATTAGTAGTTCAAATTTATGTTGATGATATAATATTTGGTTCTACTAATGATGTTCTTTGCCAAGAATTTTCTAAGCTAATGCAAAGTGAATTCGAAATGAGCATGATGGGGGAACTCTCATTTTTCTTGGGACTCCAAATCAAGCAAAGAAAAGATGGCATCTTCATCAATCAAGCTAAATACGTCAAAGACATGCTTAAGAAGTTTGGACTGGAAAATGGCAAACCTCATGAAACTCCAATGAGCTCTTCAACAAAGTTTGACTTAGATGAAGGAGGTAATGTGTAGATGTTAAATTATATAGGTCAATGATTGAATTTATACTTTATCTAACTGCAAGTAGATCGGACATTATGTTTAGTGTTTGCTTATGTGCTAGATTTCAATCATGCCCTAAGGAATCACATTTACTAGATGTTAAGAGAATCTTTAGATACCTTAAGGACACTCCTAGTTTAGGACTTTGGTATCCTAGAGACTCTAGCTTTAGCTTGCATGCTTTTTCTGATACGGATTATGGAGGATGCAAATTAGATAGGAAAAGCACCTCCAGTACTTGCCAATTCCTTGGAAATATGCTGAATTCTTGGTTTTCAAAGAAACAAAATTGTGTTGCATTATCTACCACTGAAGACGAATACATTTCAGCTGGTAGTTGTTGTGCACAAGTTTTATGGATGAAACAACAACTTTTTGATTATAGAATTGAAGTTGGTACCATTCCTATCAAGTGTGACAATACTAGTGCTATTTGTCTCACTAAAAATCCCATCCAACACTCTAGAACTAAGCACATTGAAATAAAACATCACTTCATTAGAGACCATGTCACTAAGGAAGATGTAGTTCTAGAATTTGTTGATACTTTGCACCAATTAGCGGATATCTTTACAAAACCTTTAGACTAGGAAAGATTATGGACACTTAGGAGAGAATTAGGTTTGACCAGCCTATCTTCACTTAGTGTTTAAAATAATTTTAGCACTTTTAAGACTAAATGAAAAATGCTAATTTTTGATTGCATTCATTGCTATTAGTTAGGGGGAGTTTATGATTCTTGATGAAAAATTAATTTTATGTTCAAATATCGTTTAAAGAATAATTTGATTGTTTGATCATGATTAATTTTCAATATATGAGTTGCCAATACCACTAGAGAAAATTAATTTAGCATTTTGTGTGTTTAAAATCGGATTTTAGCATTTTGGTACAGAGGGAATCGATACCCCCATGAGGGAACCGATTCCCCCTTTGAAGGGGAGCCGATTCCCCCCACAGGGGAATCGATACCCCCTGGGGTTCTGGATTTTAACATGGGCAGAACCCTTAAAACCTCAAACCCTCTTTTTCTCTCATTCACGCCGTTTCTCCTCCTCTACTCTCTCAAATTTCTATTTTGCCTCAGATCAACGATTTTAATCGGAATTCACTTCAAACATCATCTTCTAAACCTGCTAGCATCATTAAAATCGTGCAAACAACATCAAAATCCACTCAATCTCATCTTTCAAGGTAAAATTTTCTAAACTCTCTATTTCATTGATTTTGAACATAGGACTAGGTTTAATTAGTTCTAGGTAGAAATAGTGATCGGTCATTGATTGTTTAGTGATTAGAAACTAGATATTACAACTAATTTCATCAAAAACACAAGAAATTTCCAAAATATTTAAAATTTTCGAAATAATAAAAAAAATTGTTTTTCAAATTATTGTGTTTTGATTGAATTATGTTGTTGTTATGAAAACTATACATATATTGTTTTTCAAAATCTTATTTTTCAATAGTTTTCAAACACTTTGCCCATTAGAATTGAATTAGAGAACATTGAAATATTGAGGACTCAATTGAGTTTTGGGATTAATTGAATTGCATACATGTGTTTTCTAAATTGCAGGTTATCCATCCTATTCTGATTTCCTAAACCATGTCCAGTCCTAAACGAGCTAGGTCATCATCTAGTCGCTCACACCATCAACCAAATCCTCCTCCTATTCCTGAAATTCCAATTCCTAATCCTAATCCCATTGATCCTAATTTGACTATCCAAAACTCGTGTTTCAATCATCCTGGTCCTAGAAATCATTCTTTCTGGTATTATCAATATTTCGACTCTTACAAAATTAGAGAAGAACGTATCCCTTCTCGTCAAGCTATGTTAGATATTAATTTTAAATATCTTCCACTTTTACAAGAGTGGAAATTTGATAAACTTTTTGATCTTGAACCCATTGTCTACTATCAACTTGTTCGTATCTTCTATTCTAATACCGTTTGTGTTAAAAACCGAACTGAAACCGAAACCATAGGAGTTCGTTCCTACCTCCTAGGACAATTCTTATATATTGACTCGGCTTACATAGCCAATGCATTCGGATTAGATAATGATTGTATTTCAAATGAAAAACAAATCTTAGGATCTCGATATAAAAGAAGGGATAGTGCAAGTGTCTTAGACCTTCATGAACGTTTTCTTCGTCTAATGATTTCTTGGTGGTTTCTACCATCCGGAGGTCGTTATTCTACTTTTAGAGCCTTGGATCTTTGGTGGTTACATTGTTTCGAAAACAGTATTAAAATAAACCTACCTTAGATCATCTTTGCTGAAATTATTGAAACCGTAAATCTTGTTCCTAACAAGAAAGTCTGTTCATCTCTAGTTTACGGTTGCATTTTGAGTAATCTTTTTTCGAAATCCGGGCTTAGAGTAGGTCTAGATGTCTCCTTTCCTCTAAAGAAACAAATTAATCTTCTTTCTTTAACGAGAGCGGGATGGATAAAGGATAAGGAAACCGGTGAATGGGTTCGATCGTCTGAACATACTCCGGGAGCTAGTTCTTCACGAGCTCAACCAGAAGCTGACGACGATCCCGAGCTTCAACAATTAATGCAAGACATCGATGAAGCCGAAGATGAGCCTGAACAACCCGAGGAGCAAGCATAACAAACGCATCAAATGCCTCCATATTTTCAATCCTTTATGGAGACATTCGATTTCCGACATGCTACCATGGATTCACGCTTTACTTCTATAGAGTCCCATTTATCCACAATGGGAGCTCAACAATTAGAAATCCTCTAAGAGATGCGCACAAACAACGCTTCGATGAATGAACGTATTGATGCACTCTCACACGATATGGCCGCTATGCGAGCTCGTTTTCCTCCTCCCGATCCGGATGTTTAATTCTGTGTTTAACTTTAAAACTTTGAACTAAAAGATTATTGTTTCAACATTTTGAATATTTTGGATTTTTTGATTTTGTGGATTGTTAGACTTTGGATTTGTTTGGATGTTTGAATTTATATATTTGGTTTAATTAAATTTATTGCATCATTTACAGCATGTTAGATATATGACCAATTTTGCCATATCACATTGTTTATGAATATTGATTATGAAACTAATGGCTAAAGTTTCTCTTGATTGTTATCTTAGCAGCTTAAACTATAATCAAATTGGCTAAATGATTTCAAAAACCTTGTTTAAAATCTTTTACGAATCTTTTTGATTTAACAAAAAGGGAGAGAAGTGTTAAATATTTTAAATGGGAGAAGTGTTAAAGTAAGGGGGAGTAATTTTTCAAAAACGTCATTTTTGATTTCAAAATCTTAAAATTACTAAAATGTTTTGTTATATCAAAAAGGGGGAGATTGTTGAAAACATTTTGATATTTTGATATAACAAATTAAGTTAAATGAATTTTAAGATTTTCCAAAAAGATTTTCTAAGTATATTCGATATAATTATTCGAATATCAAAATATTACTCCAAATCTTTCAAATGTTATTTTTAATCCTTACTCAAGTGTAAAATTAAGTTTTAATCTTAAAATAATTTCAAAACGATTTTACAAAATATTTCGAACCATCTCAAAGCCAAAAATTCTAGATTGCTCAGAGGGAACCGATTCCCCCTGAATGGTTTGGCTCCGAGAATTCCAGTATGCTTGGAGGGAACCGATTCCCCCCTAGGGGGTACCGATTCCCCCCTGTGTAACGGTCGAAATATTTGAAATTTATACTTAGGGAATCGATTCCCCCTAAGGGGTACTGATTCCCCCCACGCTCCAAACTGTTTTATTAATTGATTTCACACTAAAACGGCTATATTATCTTCATTAATGATCCCCAACGTTCACAAGTGATTCAATGTGTATTTAAGCAAGCTTAGAAGCCATTGATCAATAACAAGAAACATCAAGCAATTAGAATCAAGAGAGAATCAAAGAGAAAGCATCAAACCTCAAGTTTGAGCATTTCAAGCCTATTTTTCATTCAATATTCATTTTGCTTTCAAGAACACTTATTGTGCTCAATTGTATTCATTCCTGAGTGTTCTTTTCTTTGTTCTAGAATTGTGCAAACAATCTACCTTGTGAGGATTTCCTTGTAAGTTTGCAAATTTGTATTGTTCTCTTTGGGAGAGAGTGATCTCAAGAATTTGTGGTATAATTCTTGAGGGTTTGTAAGGTTACTCTTTGTCCTCAAAAGAAAGACAAATTAGTGAATTTGTGGAAAATCCTTAGTGTGGATAGCTAAGGTAGTGGACGTAGGCTTTGGTTGAGAAAGTCGAACCACTCTAAATCGTTGTGCAATTTCTTTCAATTTTCTGCAAAAGCTTCCACCAAAATTTTTATTGCCAATTCACCCCCTCTTGGCCAAAATTTTTATATACTAATATTCATACAAATTGGCCAACAACGAAAACCAGGTCTACTGATGCAACACAAACGAGCATAGACAAATTTTTATTACCAAAATTTTTATATGCACATATATCAAAAAAAAATTAATAGGAAAGAAGATTATTATTAATAAGATACGAAACCAAAATTTCTTTCAATTTTGTTTCTTTGTATGAATATATGTGCATATACTAATTGATATAGGATAAGTTTTGTGTTTTGCTTTATTTTATTCAATGTGTTGAACAAATTAGTGTTATGGATATTGGTAGTTACCTTTTACTTAGAATGCATATAAATTTTGGTATTTTCATATTAGTTACCTTTTTATTAGGATACATATTTTCAAATATCACCTAAAATGTAATAGATGACTCAAGATAGATTAAACAGATTAACAATTCTAAGCATCGAAAGTCAATTTTTACAAAGTCTTGATTATCGTAAAATAATAGAGGTTTTTGCTTCAAAAAATGCACGAATGCATAATTTTAGGTGATATTTGTAGCTTTGTAGGTTTTGGTTTGTATTAGTATTGATATTGTTTGACTATAATTTTTATTACATTTTTGTTTTAAAAAAATTATTTATGTTTTGTCTATTATACGATACAAGTATAGAGGCGTAAAATTATTATCTCACCCAGGGTCAGGGCCGGTCTAATGAGTTTTAATGCACTGGACGAGATAATAATTTTATGCCCCTATATTTGTACCGTATAATAGACAAAACATAAATAATTTTTTTTAAATTTATGTTTTGTCTATTATACGGTACAAATATAGGAGCATAAAATTATTATCTCGTCCAGAAACAGAGCCGATCCAATGAGTTTTAATGCCAACTTCATGGTACCATAGATTTCCAGGCTGTTGATTATTGTTGTAGTGGTAAGTCCTCTTAGTCCAGGTGGGACCCTTCTCTTTGAATCCAGCAGTGAACCACGAGTTCGCGTTCCCATCATTGGCGGTTCATGGATGCCTCCATGTAGGTGCAGTGCACTACGGTGGGGATTCCAGTCTTGTTGGCAGGTATGGCAGTGGGGATTGTCAGATCCCATGGCAGTATGTGCTTCGGAGGGAGATGGTTTGTCCACGTCACGTAAATGTCGACACCGTGAAGTGCCTCGATGGCCAAGGACCGTCGCAGTGCGCCTTGAAAGCGTTGGAGGCAAGTCGCTGTGGAATCTCTGCAATCTCGAAAACTGATGAAGAAAATGGTTTCTTCCTCGAAGTAACCAACAACTCACAGAACCGTAGAAATAATGGGGGACTGAATATGTAGTTTACCCTAATATTTTTCTATAGGATGTGCATTTTTACGTTGTCATTATTCACTGCATGCTTAAAAGTAAATAAATTAATAATAAGAGGAAACCATAGCTAAATTCCATTTATGATGTTACAATGCACAGTCTTTGTTATTATCAGAAAAGAGTACCTTGTATTATTCGGGTGGAAGATAAGTTCGAAAATCCACCCTGCCGGCTCCGGCGAAGAGGAAAAGAATTCATTGATTTCGCTCCCTTCATTAGAGTTTCAACTTTTTAACATTAAAACTTGTTCCTTTTTACATTACGTATATGGAAATATCATTTCTCAGGATTACGGTTTATAAAATACTTGATAAAAACTTTTTAAAGTTAGGATTTGAATGTTATATTTTCGTTTTAAATAAAAGAAATCAAATAAGTCAGGACCATATATTTTGTTCTTACCCAATGGAATGAGCAAAAGAATTTATTCCAAATCAATGAATTAGTTGTTGGGGAAATCGGGTTATTTCCACACGAATGTAGTTTTAAAATTGACCTAAAATGTCAAGATCAAAACCACCAAAGGTTGCACAGCGGATAAACCTGTCAAACTATTGAATATTAAAACACAATGGAAAAACCGAATAAAAAAATAAAGGAGAGAACAAACCAAATTTACGAGATTCGACAAGAATGTTGTCTACTCCTCGGGTACCACACCGGATGATAACTTCACTATCAACAAATATTACAACAAATGGAAATCTTTAGAATTCCCCAAGTGAGAGAATGAAGAAAACAAGAGGAAGAGCTAACTTGTTTTTGGGATGATTTCTAATGGAAATACTTAGGCCTATTTATAGTTAAGTTTTAAGGACTAAACTTATAAATAACCTATTATTTTAGGGATAAAATATGAAATTCCCATGTTCAAAGTTTGGCCACCAACCAAGATGAAATTTCCAACTTGCCAACTTAATTTCAAGCCAAATATAACAAATCTCCACATTGGCTTGAAATTACCAAGCATACTCAACTTCTTCAACTCCCCAAATTTATAGTGCCTCTAATTGCGCTCACAAGCGCCACACACCCGAAGGTGTTCATACTTTCAGGATGTTAATCAAGTTCAAACAATGATTGAACTTGATTATTGTTACCACCTTGGTCATCATATCTGCAAGATTTTCTGATGTCGCAATTTTCTGAAGTAGAATCTTTCCTTCTTTAAAGATTTCCCGCACAAAGTGATACCTCACGTCGATATGCTTAGTCCTTGAATGGTAGACTTGATTTTTCGCTAAGTGAATAGCACTCTAACTGTCACAAAAGAGACTAATGTAACTTTGAACAACTCCCAAGTCTTGCATCAACCCGTTAAGCCAAATTGCTTCCTTTACAACCTCTGAAACTGCCATGTATTCTGCCTCTGTAGTAGACAAGGCCACTGTAGATTGCAATGTAGACTTCCAACTTACTGGGGCTTTAGCAAGAGTAAACAAATACCCAGTAGTTGATCGACGCTTATCCAAATCACCAGTATAATCGAAATCAGCATATCTAACCACACACTGTTCAAGTGTTTCATTATGTTCAAAAACTAAACCAACATCTACGGTTTGTTGGAGATACCGTAGAATCCATTTCACAACTTGCCAATGTCCATCTTCAAGATCATGCATGTACCTGCTCACAACTCCAACTGCTTGTGAAATGTCAGGACACGTACACACCATTGCATACATTAAGCTCCCAACTGCATTAGCATATGGAACTTTTGCCATATACTCTCGTTCTTCGTTAGTTTTAGGAGATAATTGAGAACTAAGTTTCAAATGAGAAGCCAGTGGGATACTTACATGTTTGGTATTTTCATTCATGCCAAAACATTGTAATACCTTTCTTAGATATTGCTTATGTGTTAAACAAAGCTCCCCTCTCTGTCTATCTCTGCTTATCTTCATACCAAGAATCTTTTTGGTCTTACCTAGATCTTTCATCTCAAACTCTTGATTCAACTGAGCCTTTAATTTGTCTATCTCCTTTTGACTCTTCGAAGCGATCAACATATCATCAAAGTACAAGAGAAGATAAATGAAAGATCCATCTTTGAGCTTTTACAAATACACGCAATGATCATATTTGCTTCTAGTGTACTTTTTCCTCCTCATAAAGCTATCAAATCGCTTGTCCCACTGCCTCGGAGATTGTTTCAATCCATATAGCAATTTGTTCAGTTTACAAACCCATTTCTCACAACCACCATCTTTGTATCCTTCTGGCTGAGTCATATAGATCTCCTCTTCTAAATCACCGTGCAAGAAAGTCGTCTTTACATCAAGTTGAGCTAGCTCCAAATTCAACTGTGCTACCAAGGCCGACAATATTCTAATGGAGGAATGCTTCACAACAGGGGAAAATACTTCATTGTAGTCGATTCCCTCCTTTTGAGCGTAGCCTTTAGCTACCAACCGTGCCTTGTAGAGAACATCTTTCTTGCTATGAGATCCATCTTTCTTTGCAAATACCCACTTGCATCCAATTGCTCTTTTACCTTTCGGTAATTGTGTCAGTTTCCAAGTGTTGTTCTTTTGGAGAGATTGCATTTCTTCATCCATGACACTTTTCCACTTATCACTTTCCAAGCTTTGTATTGCTTCTTGGTAAGTGATAGGGATATCACCATCAACAACTGGAAGAGCATAGGCCACCATATCAACAAATCGAGCAGGTCTACGAATTTCTCTCCTTGGCCTTATAACTGCAAGTGGTTCTGGTGTCTCAAATGGTTCTTGGGTTTGAACCTCTTCATATTTTGATTCTTCTATTGGAGTTGAAGAATCAACTGCATCAACTTCTAGGATCATCGTCTGCTGAAACTCCACCTGTTTTGGAGTATGCTCCACCTGCTGCGGAGTACTACTTGTCTGGACAACTTCATTTGTTACATTCTTTACTAGGGAAGATTCATCAAAGGTAACATATCTGCTACAAATTATCTTCTTGGTGTCTAAACACCAAAGGCGGAATCCCTTCACTCCATGGGTGATTCCCATAAAGAGAGCCTTCTTTGCTCTCGGATCAAGCTTGGATTCCTTCACATGATAATAAGTAGTGGATCCAAATACATGTAAGGAATCATAATCAGTAGCAGGTTTTCCAGACCATACCTCCAATGGTGTTTTTCCTCCTATCGCTGATGACGACAGACGATTGATGAGATGACCAGCGTATGTCACAGCCTCAACCCTAAATGCCTTGCCTAACCCAACATTAGATAACATATATCGAACTTTCTCCAATAGTGTTCGATTCATACGCTCTACCACCCCATTCTATTGTGGTGTATTTCTAACAGTGAAGTGTCGAACAATACCATATTCATGGCAAACGTCAAAGAATGGGTCACTTTTATATTCCCCTCAATTTTGCGTCCTAAGACGTTTGATCTTTCTACCAGTCTGGTTCTCGATCATATTTTTCTATTTCAAGAAAATTTGAAGCACTTCATCTTTAGACTTCATCGGATACACCTAAACTCTTCTAGAAAAGTCATCTACAAAAGTTACAAAATAATGGTTTCCTCCCAAAGAAGATGTCTTTGAAGGACCCCATACATCTGAGTGACTATAATCCATAATACCTTTTGTATTATGTATAGTGGTGCCAAACTTTACTCTCTTCTGCTTTCCCAGATCACAATGCTCGCAAAAGTTCAATTTGCAAGCCTTTGCACCTTTCAACAATCTTTTCTTTGCCAGAATTTGCAAGGATTTTTCTCTAGCATGTCCCAACCGCATATGCCACAACTGGGTTATGTCCAAATCATCACCTCTGGAAGCTGCTGCAACTGCTCCAATAATTGTACTACATTGGTAGTAATTCAAATTATTTTTTCTGATGCCCTTCATCATCACAAGTGCGCTATAAGTGACTTTTAAAACTCCATCTCTGATAGTGACTACTGAGCCTTGGATTCCAAGGCTCCCAACGAGATGATATTTTTCTTCAAACTGGGCACGTATCGGACATCCGTCAAAACTCTGGTTGATCCATCTTGATTCTTCAATCGAATTGAACTTATCCCAATAATTTTACAGGCATTGTCATTGCCCATATAAACAACTCCTGCATTTAGTTCTACTAAATCGGAGAACCACTCCCGATTAGGGGACATATGATAGGTGCAACCCGAATCTAATATTCATTCATCTAAATGGAATGTTGTTGATGAATCAACCAATGATATGTCAGAGTCATTTGCATCATGCTCTGCAACACATGCATCTGGAGCAGCTTTTCCTTTCTTCTTCAGTTTCAGACAATCTTTCTTCTAATGGCTTTTCTCATGACAAAAGGTACATTCATCTTTTCCCAGTCTGGACTTCGACTTTGATCTCCCTCTCCACTTTGGCTTTTGACTTTTCGAGTGACCTCTTGCCACTATGGCCTCCGCTGCTTCGTACTTGCTCTCCTTCTTGGTTTCTTCCTGAGCTCATAACTATACAAAGCAATAGTTACATCTTTAAGGGCAACATTATCCTTACCATGAAGTAACATTGTCTCAAGGTGCTCAAATTCATCTGGAAGAGATGACAACAACATCAAGGTCAAATCTTCATCTTTAAAGGTTTCATCCATGCCCAATAAGTCTGCCACTAGCTCATTGAACGCAGTGATGTGTTCATTCATACTGGTGCCTGGTTGATAATCAAATCTGAACAATCGTTTCTTCATGTGGAGACAATTCTGAGAGCTTTTCTTTAGGAATTTTTCCTCCAATGCTTTCCACATCTTACTTGCAGAAGTCTCGTTCTTGTAACCATACTTATGCTCCCTGGAAAGACAAGATCGAATCATGTTGCACGCCAAATGATTTATTGTTCCCCATTCTTTCTCCTCCATATATTCGGGTTTTTCTTCCTCAATGGTGATGTCTAGACATTGTTAGAATAAAGCGTCTAACACCTCGCCTTGCCACATACCAAAATGACCGGATCCATCGAACAACTCCACCGAGAAATTTGCATTTGACATCACCCTCCTCATCGGTCCAGATGAAGAGCTTGATGTTTCAACTGAACCGTATTTTGGCATTTTAATTCTAACGAACAATATTCAATATCACGAACTGTATCTTTTCAACAACGAAACCACCAGGATAACCTCAATCGAAGCTCTGATACCAATTGTTGGGGAAATCGGGTTATTTCCCACACGAACGTAGTTTCAAAATTGACCTAAAATATCAAGATCAAAACCACCAAAGGTTGCACAACGTATAAATCTGTCAAACTATTGAATATTGAAACACAATGGAAAAATCGAATAAAAAACAATAAAGGAGAGAACACACCAAATTTACAAGGTTCGACAAGAATGTCGTCTACTCCTCGGGCACCACACCGGATGATAACTTCACTATCAACAAATATTACAACAAATGGAATTCTTTAGAATTCTCAAAGTGAGAGAATGAAGAAAACAAGAGGAAGAGAGAACTTGTTTTTGGGATGATTTCTAATGGAAATACTTAGGCTTATTTATAGTTGAGTTTTAAGGACTAAACTTATAAATAACCTATTATTTTAGGGATCAAATATAAAATTCCCATGTTCAAAGTTTGGCCACCAACCAAGATGAAATTTCCAATTTGCCAACTTAATTTCAAGCCAAATCTAACATTAGTGACATACTTGTTTTTCTTTTCTCTACCCTTTACCTTAAACTTCTCTTTAATTGAGATGCGAAGTTGAAGGTGACATTTTTCTGGATTACCGAGAAAAGAAATGTTTCTGTTTCTAATATATTGATTTATTATATTTAATCGCCAGATCATTAACTCATGTTAGTTTGATGATATTACGTGTTAATAAAAAAATATTAATTTCAAATTTGATACCTGAACGAAAGCTTTTCACCATCTTCAAAAAATCTAAACCCTTATCTATAGAAAATATCTTCTTCTCTAATTCTAACCTTCATCCTTGTTGTCGTTGTCATCGTGGCTAACCATAGATTACCAAAACAACCACAACAGGTTAACATTTATCTCAAGTTGGACAACGATAGGGTATATCAGTTTGAGATGGGGCATATAAGGAGATGTGCAACGGACAAAGGTTGAAGAGGGTGTGGTGCAGGGGTGGATGCACTAAGCTTCGTAGGGTCTAAGTACATCCCCATTATTTTGAAAAAATAATTAAAAATAGTTTAACGAGTTAAAGAAAAGCTAAAAAAATAAAAATATTGCATACTCATTATTTCTAAAAAAACGACTCCCATTTTTAAATTTATGAATCCATCACTGGTGTGGAGGCGCTGAAATTTGAGTTTTGGGCTCAATAGAATGTGGAAGGAAGGAGTAGAGAGGTTGTTGGTTTTAGTACTAAAGATAAAAGGGCGGCACAAAACATTATGAAGCAAAGATTGTCCAAAGATTTTACGATATTGGATTACAAACTCACAAGAAAAGGCGGCGCTGGTGCGTTTGATGGGTTGGCAGGTGGAGCTGTGGCTACCGAGATAGCTCCCAACCTATATTGAGTTCATTTTTTGTAAAAGATAACACAAATAACGGTTGGATGTAGCCTCCAAAACCCTATAGGATTAGTCCGATATTACTAACCCGAAATTTAGGGCATTATAAGCAAGAAGATCAATAGGCTGTGTAAGAAAATCAGAAGAGAAATTGTGTTTTCGAGGGTTCCGGAGGTACTACAAGAACTCTTTGTTTTTGTAGAGAAATCTTCAAACTCCATGGTAGTGTTCCTCATGCTTCTGATGCAAACAAGCTTTACAATATTCGTATCACAAGCATACACACATTTAGTATTTAGGAATTGTTAGATTTTAATAAAAAATATTTCTTCATATCAGTTTGATTTTTAAGAATAAGCTTGAATAATGTGGTGTAAGGGTTTCCTCTGAGTTGGTGGTGGAGGTGCTTTCTCGGGTTAGATATAATTTTTTTAATTTTTATCTAATTTTTATATATATGATTTTTAAATTTTAGAAATAAAAAATAAACTTGAATTTTTGGACATGAAGCAATCGAATATTTTGAATGATAAATAAAAGATTAAAAAGTTTTTGGAATAGATTAGATATAAAATCATTGTTCAAAAACATATTTGATATTTTCGGGACCAAATTGTTATTTTTGAAACTTTAATGGAAAAATGAAAACTTACATAAACATTAGTGATCATTTATGTAATTTACTCTAATTTTATAAATTCATTGTATCATGTCACCCATCTGTCAAAGATCTAACTACAGTTAATCTTTAGTGACTACATCTTAATTAAATAAAAATAAAATGATTAAATATTAATTAAATAAAAATGAAAGTGACTAGATATTATGTTTGTTGAATTCAGTGAATAAAAATGTATCAAACTTAAATGTAATTTGCTCGTTTGGGAGACTTGGCGCATCCACCTGTGTCAGTCATGGCACCCTGTATTTCCTTTTGCAATTGATGCTGGAAATTTTTGTGATATGCATTGGTCACAGAACATATGTAGTAAAGTTGAATAGATGGTAGAGTAAAACTATTATTATTTCAGAAAAAACATTTGTTGTTAGAAATTTTATCGTTGCCTACTTGAAGGAGAAGAAGAATGGAAGATACTGCTTGTCGTAACCGGTTTTCGCCCGAGTATGAATTTTTTTTATTTGACGGGAAAAGTGATGTGAATAAATAGTTTTAAAATGTTTTGGGAGTCATCATCGGCCTTTTAGGTCAGGTAGGTCGAATACCTAAAGATTACCTTTTAAAAGAGTTTAAAAAAAACATCAGTTAAAAGATAAACTGGTCTGCGTTTAACCAAAAATTCATTCTTTTTAGAAATAAAAAGGGATTCGTGGTCGGTTACGTTTAGGGAAGGATTAGCACCCCTACAACGCCCAAAATTGGTACTTATTAATTATAAATTGTCTCTATTATTGAAAATTTAAAAGTTCAAAAATATATTTAATTCATAATTCTGTTATTTTTATAATTTTAAGAAAATATATTAATTTATGTATATAAATAAGATATTTATTTATTTAGAAATATCAGAAAAGGGCTTTCAGGTGCTTTAAGACAACTCTTTTCTTCTATATTAAAAAATAAATAAATATTAATAAAATATTTCTTTTAAAAATTAATATATATTTTATAAGATAAAAAATATCAGAAAACAGACTTCTAAGTGCTTTAAGACAATCATTTTCTTTAATATTATTAAAATAGGATCATTATTTTATATATTTTTTCTATAAAAATAATTTATAAAAAAATAAAATAAATAAATATTATTTACTATATACATATATTAATAATAATAATATATTGCAAATAAATATATAAAATTAAATCAACTACTAAAATAAATGAAATTAAAATTATATAATAAAAAGCTAATGATTTTAAAGCTAATGACTAAATTAGAATATATTAAAAATAAATATCTAATTCGTAATTAAAATTTCAGTGTCTAATTATGCTATTTTACATATTTATTAATTTAGTGACTAAATTAAAATTATGTCAAATTTATATACTAAATTAAAACAATTTAAAACATGCTTTCGAAATTAAAATTAAAATTAAGAGGGCTAAATCCGTTATTTTACCTAATATATATATTAATGTTAATGACTAATTTATAAATTAAATAAAATTAAGAGATCAAATTAAAAAGTTCATAATTTGATTTCAGTGACTATAATGGAAAATTAAAAAGCTATTGGGTTGCGGACAGGGTTTGTCTTTTAATTAATTACACACAGACCCCTCCCCAAAACGACGTCGTTCGGGGAGGGGTATTTAACCCTGAACCGAATGGCCTTAAGGCCATTTTCTTTTTTTTTTCCTTCTTCCTCTCTTTCTCTCTAGACTGAGAGAGTTTTAAACTCTCTTGCCTCTCTCTTCAAACCTCCAAACGGAGGTTGGCCGGCCACCGGCTGATAGCCATACTCCGACACCAACACCACCGCCGGCCACCATGGGTGGTGGCCGGAATATGCAAAAATACCCTAATCTTAAAGATCTACCTGCCATGAACCCGAATCTAGCCTCCTTTTATCCTAAAACCCCTTAGATTTTCTTAAATCTAAGAAAATACCTTTGGTATTTTCGGTTCTCCAGCAAGATGTGAAGGCTCCGATGATCGCGTGTCTCTATTGGTAAGCTTCTCTCCTTTTTCTTTCTTTCTGTTTTATGGATTTTGGTGGTTGTTGTGTTATTTTTCTCTGGCTTCTTCCTTTTTTCCTCTTTCTTTGCAGGTTCGGTTGATGGCTTTATAGCCATCACCGGCGCTTGTCTCGGACCGGGTAAAAGGGTTGTAGTTTGGTGAGTCACCAAACTATAGTGGTGACTCACCGTAGCCCTCAACGTGGACGGTTCTCTTCAATTCTTCTGGAGGCTTCGTGGCAGCGGCTGAGCGGCGTTGAACGTGGCGGTGGAGACAACAAAAGCGGCGGCTGGGACGTGGCCCTAGGGTATCATACCCTAGGGTTTGCATCTGGAGGTCCTTGGACCGTTGGATCAAGGTCTGATCCAACGGCTGAGAGAAGAACGGCGGCTGAAGCTGAGATCAAACCATAAATGGGTTTTAGGGTTTTTGTTAGGTTCGGGCCAGTCTGTTGGGCCTGCAATGTTATTTGTAATTATTTAATAATAATATATAATAATAAATAAAATTATAATAATATATTAATAATAATATTAAAAACAAATGGGTAAAAAAATTAGTATCTTCAGCTGCCCCTCTTTGCTCATTCTTTTGTTAACAAGAATAGGGAAAAGACGAAAAGTTAATTTTTTTTATCCATTTGACTTCACTTGATTATGATGGAAATGTTGAACAAATTCTTCTTTGGGATTAGTTCTTCTTATTATGAATTTTTCCACTAGGGATGACAATTTATCTCCTTCTGTGTTATAATCATGTAAAGGTTGAATAAGTTCTGCTCCTTATTCTTCAGATGAGTTCTTCTCATTATGAACACTTCTGAAAATGTTGATGCTGGTCTATCTCCTTCTGTGATAGAGTCATGCAAAAGGTTGAACAAGCTCTTCTCATTATGAACTTCTTCTTCCTCTTCAGATAAGTTCTTCTCATTATGAACTTCTCTGGAAAAGTTGATCCATCGAATGATGAATTCAAACAAAAGGTTTGACCAAATTCTTCTCATTATGAATTTCTTCTTCCTTCTTCAGATGAGTTCTTCTTATTATGAACTCTTTCTGGAAAAGTTGATGTTGATCTATCTCCTTCTGTGATAGAGTCACAAAAAAGGTTGAACAAGCTCTTCTCATTATGAACTTATTCTTCCTCTTCAGATAAGTTCTTCTCATTATGAGCTTCTTCTGGAAATGTTGATGTTGATCTATCTCCTGTGATAGAATCATACAAAAAGTTGAACAAGTTCTTCTCATTATGAACTTATTCTTCCTCTTCAGATAAGTTCTTCTCATTATTAACTTTCTGGAAATGTTGATGCTGATCTATCTCATTCTGTGATAGAATCGAGCAAAAGGTTGAATAAATTCTTCTCATTATGAACTTCTTCTTCCTCTTCAGATAAGTTCTTCTCGTTATGAACTTCTCTGGAAATGCTGAACCATCGAATGATGAATTCGAGCAAAAAGTTGAACAAGCTCTTCTCATTATGAACTTCTTCTTCTTTCTTCAGATGGGTTCTTCTCATTATGAACTTCTTCTGGAAAAGTTGATCCATCGAATGATGAATTCAAACAAAAGGTTTGACCAAATTCTTCTTATTATGAATTTCTTCTTCCTTCTTCAGATGAGTTCTTCTTATTATGAACTATTTCTGGAAAGTTGATCCATCGAATGATGAATTCAAATCTTTTCTAAATTCTTTGAATTTCCTATCAAATATTTAACATGGATAAAATGGATGAAAATGCACCTATTTTACAAATGTCTAAAAATGATGCATGAATGTTAATTTCATCTTTATTTAATTTCAAAGAGGTGAACTTAGTCTTTCTTCAATTGTGTAGAAATCCAATAAATATTTCCTCTTCGAACGGAGAATCTATCATCTTTGAAGAGTGTAGATGTAGATATGCCTGAATTTTTGCATGATGTCACAAAACCACTTGAGAATAAAACTCAATAGTATAGGCTCTTGAAAAGCCCGCACTCATGCAACATGTTGATTCTGATAACTACTCATCTGACTATGAAGCTATCTTTCAGGGTGATTTCACATATATTGATAGTTCTTCTGATACCGAGGAAATCCTGAATTCTGATTCTGATGAGGAGAGTAAACTGTTATACTTGACGAAAATGGGATACTCAAATGCTAAGTCTTCAATAGTCATAGAGATGTGGTCCTGATTCATCAATTGCAGAGTTGACAGATTTTATATGTGCTGCTCAAATGACTAAGATTGTTGACGCACTTTTTCCGGTAAAAGATAGGAAGCCATTATCCAATGATCCCAAGTATAAGAAAAGGCGAAACTTGGGCTATGATTTTCTTAGAAAAAGAAGAAGCAGAGGTAGCTTGGAAAGAAGCTTCTTGATGAAGACAATCATGCAGTTCATCTTCCTAATCCAATGATTGGTTTTGGAGTTCCTACCGAACCAGATCAGATAACTCAAAGAACACTTCCAGAAGATGCTATTGTGCCTTCTTATTTCTACCATGATAACGTGGCGGTTGCTCCAGTTGGTGTTTGGACCAAAACATCACAGTACTTATACGATGTAGAGCCAGAATTTGTAAATTCGAAGCATTTTTGTACTGCTGTATGGAAAAGGGCTATATTCATAATCTGTCAATTGAGAACAAATTTCTTCTTGTTCCGTTTCCAAATAACTCTATGATGGTAATAATTTGTTTGCTTTTCAACAGTGATTGCAAACGTTGATAAGACTTACTTTGTATTCCATGCACTTAAAAGTATTAACATAAATTGATATTCATAAATCTTTAGCTTATTTCAAAATTATGTTAATCCATTTACAAAATAAAAGAATAAATTGAATTTCGAAAATAAATTAAATTTCGAAAATAAATTAAATCTCAAAAAAATAAATTGAATTTAGAGAAAATAAACTTAGAAATTATTAATAAATAGATAGAATTATATTCAAAGTTATGGCAAGCATAGGAATGATAAAAATTCAAATGACTCAACAAATTATTAGCATAAGTATTTCTAAATTAATCAAATTGATACAATTTAGAGCACTGATGTAAGCTAATGTCTGTAAGATTTCAAGCGTTGCCAGAATGCTTGTAGATGTAAAGTTCCTCCCAAATTATCAAACTCTTAAGAGGGTTCAATTGCCAGATGCCTAATATCAATATGCATTTGAGCCGCCCTTTCAGGTTTTCAACTCAAATCCTTCCTTTGGTTGCAAGACGCCCTTTGCGGGTTTTCATCTTGACCCTCCTTTTTTATTTTTTTTATTTTTTTTCTTTCTTTTTTCATTTCATTTTTTTTTCAAGCATAATATTTCTTGACATAATCTGAGTTTATTGGGTTTCTCAGAACTTTTCCATCCATTTCTGCCAAGATCAACGCTCCTCCGGAAAAGGCCTTTTTTTACAACGTATGGCCCTTCCTAATTAGGCATCCATTTCCCACAGAAATATTTATATATAGGCAAGATATTTTTTAGTACTAGATCACCCTCTTGGAATTCTCTTGGATGTACTTTCTTGTCATGAGACTTCATCATCCGTTTTTGATACATCTGTGTATGGCAAATAACTTTAAATCTTTTCTCCTCAATAAGGTTCAATTGATCAAATCAAGCTTGGATCCATTCAGATTCATCCAATTTTACTTCTCTCAAAATTTGAAGTGATGGAATCTCAACTTCAATTGGTAAGACTGCTTCTATCCCATAGACTAAAGAAAAAGGCGTTGCCCCAGTAGATGTTCGAACAGTAGTTCAGTATGCATATAAAGCAAAAGGTAACTTCTCGTGCCAATCTTTGTAAGTTTCAGTGGTCTTTGTAATGATTCTCTTGATGTTCTTATTTGCCGCTTCAACTGCCTCATTCATCTTTGGACGATATGCCACTGAGTTTGCATGTTTGATCTTAAACTGTGCACAAAGTTCGGTCATCATTTTGTTGTTCAGGTTCAGAGCATTATCTGTAATGATCCTTTCTGGTAGGCCATACCGGCAAATTATTTCTTTCTTTATGAATTTGCAGACTGTGGACCTCTTAATATTGGCATATGAAGCAGCTTCAACCCACTTGGTAAAATAGTCAATTGCCACAAGGATGAAACAATGTCCATTCGATGCTTTTGGTGTGATTGCCCCAATGACGTCTATTCCCCACATAGAAAATGGCCAGGGTACTGTCATTACATGTAAAGGAGATGGGGGTACATGAATCTTATCTGCATATAACTGGCATTTATGACATTTCCTTGCATAATCAATGCAATCTGTGTGCATGGTAGCCCAATAATATCCATATCTCATTATTTTTCTAGCCATGGAAAGACCATTTGCATGTGTTCCACATATTCCACTGTGTACTTCCTCAATGATGCTTCTGGCTTCGCTATTATTTACACATCTCAATAGCATTTGATCATTGCTTCTTCTGTACAAAATCTCACCATCAAGAAAGTATCCAGTAGTCATTCTTCTCAATGTTATTTTATCAATTGCAGATGCATTTTGTGGATAACTTTGATACTTGATATATTGCAAGATATCATAATACCATGGTTTATCATCTGCCTCTTCTTCCACACTGTAGCAATATGCAAGAATTTCATATACTTGCATTTTGATTGGCATTATATCAACTTTATTAGTTGCCTAAAACATAGCAGCTAATGTAGCCAAAGCATCTGCCATTTGATTTTCCTCTCGAGGGAGATAATTGAAGGTGACTATCTCAAATTCTTTCACTAATTCGAGGGTAAAATTTCGGTATTCCAACAATTTAGGATCTTTTGTTTCCCATTCACCTCGTAATTGATACACCACTAACGATGGATCTCCATATATCTTGAGATATTTAATTTTTCTTTCTATGGCTGCTTTCAATCCCATGACACAAGCTTCATATTCCGCCGTGTTATTGGTGCAAAAGAACTTCAGTCTGCTTGTAAAGGGATAATAAATATTTTCTGGAGAAATTAATACTGCCCCGATTCCTCGTCCCAAGGCGTTGGATGCTCCATCAAAGTAAAGCTTCCAAGATTCATCATTTGTTCTGACTTCTTCATTCTTGGATATGAACAACAAATCTTCATCTGGAAAATTAAAACTCAAAGGCTGATAATCATCTGATACACGACTGGCCAGAAAATCAGCTATGACACTTCCTTTTATCGCTTTTTGGTTGACATATACAATATCAAACTCGGATAATAACATCTGCCATCTAGCCATTCTGCCTATCAAAGCTGGTGATTCCATTAAGAATTTCAAAGGATCAAGTTTGGATATCAACCAAGTAGTATGATATAACATGTATTGTCTGAGTCTTCGAGTAGCCCACACCAAGGCACAACATAATTTTTGTATTGGTGGATATCGAATTTCACAATCAGTAAATTTCTTGCTCAGATAATAAATGGCTTTTTCCTTTCTTCCAGATTCATCATGCTGTCCCAGTACACATCCCATCGAATTTTCAAAGACTGTCAAGTAGAGAATTAACGGTCTATCAGGCATTGGTGATACTAAAATGGGGGCATTGGATAAATATTTCTTAATAATATCCAAAGTTTCTTGACATTCATCATTCCAGACTTCAGGATTGTTCTTTCGAAGTATTTGAACACTGGATCACATTTGTCAGTTAATTGAGAAATGAACTGAGATATATAATTTAATCTTCCCAAAAAGCCTCGAACTTCTTTTTTTGTATTGGGTGGTGGAAGATCTTGAATTGCTTTTACTTTATCTGGATCAATCTCGATTCTTTTTTTGCTGACCACAAATCCCAAAAGCTTTCCGAAAGTTACCCCAAAAGTGCATTTAGCAGGGTTGAGCTTTAATTGATACTTCCTCAATCTCTGGAAAAGCTTTCTCAAATTTTGAATATGTTCTTCTTCGGTTCGGGATTTGGCAATCATGTCATCCACATATACTTCAATCTCTTTGTGCATCATGTCATGAAACAGAGTTACCATGGCTTTGATACGTTGCCCCTGCATTTTTCAATCCAAATGGCATTACTTTATAGCAGAATGTGCCCCAAATGGTTACAAATATTATTTTTTCCATGTCTTCAGGGTTCATTTTTATCTGATTATATCCTGAAAAGCCATCCATGAATGAAAACCATGCATGTCCTGCAGTATTGTCCACCAAGGTATCTATGTGGGGTAATGGAAAGCTATCTTTCGGACTAGCTTTGTTGAGATCTCTGTAATCCACACACATTCGAACTTTCCCATTTTTCTTTGGTACTGGAACAATATTGGCTACCCATTCTGGGTATTTGGCTGCCTGTAGGAAACCTGCATTAATCTGCTTCATCACTTCCTCTTTGATCTGCAACAACATTTCTGGCCTCATTCGCCTGAGCTTTTGTTGGACCGGTTTATATTCTGGACTAATTGGAAGTTTGTGCATCACTATATCTGTACTCAAACCAAGCATATCTTGATAAGACCAGGCGAAGATATCTTTGAACTCTTGAAGGAGATTTATCAATTCTTGTTTTATTTGGATTGTCAAAGTAGTACCAATTTTCACCTCTTTCATTTCTTCATCTGTTCCCAGATTTACAGTCTCAATCTATTCTTTGTGAGGTAAAATCTGTTTATCTTCTTTTTTTACCAGTCTTAATAATTCAGTAGGAACATCACATTCTAGTTCATCCTCACACTCATTGATTTTCTCCAGACATATGGGCTGCTCTAAATTTATCTCTCGATTAAATTTAGGAATAAACATGCTATTAACATTGTGACACCTGCAAATTTAAGTCGGACATATTTCCGAAAGGATATAGTAAATAAATGAAAAATAATGAATATAAAAAATGTAAAGAATGTAAAGAATGATTGCCATTTTAGAATTTTAAAGAAAATTTATTATATTTGTATTAGGTGAACTTAACATAATTTCCTTTACAAGATAACAAAAAGTTTTCATATTCTTGGGCTAAACATAAAGATTAGTTCTGAATATTACTCTGTGTTAATATTAAAAACTACAGGGAGGTCTTCAACAATCTAATTGTTGAGTGTTTCTCCAGGAAAACAAGGACGAATCTTAGCCAAGTATTTGACATTCTTGTTGTCATTCATGATCATGTTGATAAATAATCCTTCCATAGCTTCTTCAACTATGCTTTGATCTTTTGTCAACTTTTCTTCTTTAAAGGCCTCAACAAGTTGTTGTTCTACATTAACTATTCCTCCTGATCTGAATGTGGTCTTCAACTGCGGGAAAAACATGTGTTCCCAAGGGATTTCTTCTCCTTTCAACCTTGCCTTTCTATCTTCGCATCTTCTTTTCATCTCTTTGTTCTTTTGCTGAAAATTGGGCTTGAATCCAAGCCCAAAACGATCTTTCTTCATCTTCATACTTACAGGAACTGAACTCCCTTGAAGATTCTTTCCCAAACCTTTCCCAGTTTTAGCTCCGATGCCTAAAGTCTGTCGTACAGTCATCTTGGTGCAATCAGACAATCTGGGATGTGGAATTTTGCTTCCCTCTCCAATAAAGGTTGCATTGACAAATTCAAAAGCTCGGAAAGAGCATTCGAGAGCAACATCATTGGTTTCAATATACGGAACATCACTTGTTATAGACGTAATGATTTCTTCTTCAGCTCCTACGCATATTAGTTGTCCATCAACAACGAATTTCAATTTATGATGTAATGAAGAAGGAACAGCTCCTACAGAATGAATCCATGGCCTCCCTAATAAAAAATTATATGTAGGGTGGATATCCATCACCACAAATTCAATATTGTACACGACTGGTCCGATCAACAACGGTATTACCATTTTCCCAAGCACCTCTTTTTGAGTGCCATCAAAAGCTCGCACTACATTCTGATAACTTTTCATGTGCGACTTATCCACCGGCATTCTTTGAAGTGTGACCAGAGGTATCAAGTTAAGAGCGGATCCATTGTCAATCAATACTCATGGCAAAACATGACCATGACAATTTGTGGTAATATTCAAAGCTTTTACTGACCCCATTCCGTCTTCAGGTATTTCATCATCCGTGAATGTTATGTAATTGTCAGCGGCTATATGTCCCACAATTCTGTCAAGCTTATTGAGGGATATATCTTCAGGGATAAAGGTTTGATTAAGTATTTTCATCAAGGCATTTTTGTATGCTTCTGAATTCATCAATAGATCAAGAATAGAAATTCGCGCTTGTTGTTTATGTAGTTGTTCAACCACACTATATTCACTATGTTTCAGGAATTTCAAAAATTCTTGCGCTTGTTTTTCTGTTACAGGCTCATTGAATGTTGGAGGGGATTCATCATCAAATACCTTTTAGGGTATTACCATGGCTTTTCCTTTTGCTTTCATCTATTCTGATGTATTTGATGTTTCGGGAGAGTAACATCTCCCACTTCTTGTAAAGAATCCGACTTTACTCACTGCTTCAGACGTAGAATCCACACTCTGTATTTTCTCTTCTGATTTTTCCAGAGAAACAGATCCTCCTACCATTGAAACATTGGTAGTATAATTCCAAGGTACCCTGCGGGTATCCTTATATGGAAATGGTAAAGGAGTTGTGATAACTACTTTTGACTTTGTTGGTGCAGGAATCACTGTAGATGATTTCACATTAATAATCACGGGATCACTTGTTCTCTGATTATGTTTAGAATCTTCTGATGAGCAAACATCATCTTCTCTTTTCCCTGGTTCTTCTTCAAAGAATTCTATCTCTTTGTTATTCATCAATTTTTGCACCAAATCCCTAAATTCAGGACATAGTTGAATTTCATGTCCCTTCTCTTGATGATATTCACAATAATTCTTGCCTTCATTATGCTTTGGCCTGAATTCTTGTGGAATCATACCGGATAAGGAAAGTTGTTGAAATATCCAACCAAAAGGAGATTTAATCTCAGAAACGTCAGTTTTTGCTTTCTTTCTATTCTCTTCCTGAATTGTGTTCACGTTTTTATCTCCATGATTTGGCAGCGGATGATTTGATGTAGATGGTGAATTGAATTCCAACTTTCCAATGTTGATCAAATTTTGAACCACCCTTTTGAATGCCAAACAGTTTTCAATAGAATGACCCGTAATTCCTTCATGGTAAACACAGTGCGCTTTTACATCATACTATGGAGAGAATGGTGGTTGCATGGGAACCAACGGATAGGGCCGTATGACATCTACTTTTAATAGCGAATCATAGATCTCAGCATAGGGTACTGGTAAAGGTGTAAAAGATAACCTTTCACTTTCCTTTCGAGATCCTCTGGACTCTACTCGATTAGTGTTTGTTTCTTCTTTCTTAACCCTTGGTTGGGTTATTGTAACACTTTTCGAAGAATCCTTGTTGTAAGAGTTTGCATTGTTTACTTCGTTCTCTTTTTTTCGGTACATAGGTCTTTTGGAAATAGACCCCTCATTTGATTCAATTTTACCACTTTTCAAGACATTTTCAATGAGTTCTCCATAAATGACCAAATCTGCAAAATTTCTGGTTGCATTCCCCATTAGATGACTTAAATAAGGAGCTTTTAACGTATGGACAAACATTATTGTGGCCTCTTTTTCTGATAGAGGTGGCTGAACTTGGGTTGCTGTGTTACGCCATCTCTGAGCATACTGTCTGAATGTTTCATTATTCTTTTTCTCCAAATTTTGGAGAGTCCATCTATCAGGGACCATGTCTGTCATGTGGCAGTACTGCTCTAGGAATGCCTTAGCCAGATCCTTCCAGGATCTAATGTTGGCTTTGGTCAGTTGAGTATACCATTTTAAGGCTGATCATGTCAAACTATCTTGAAAGCAGTGAATTAACAATTTCTCGTCTTTCACATATCATGCCATTCTGCGACAAAACATAGTAATGTAGGATGAAGGGCATGTGGTACCGTCATATCTATCAAATTCGGGAACTTTGAACTTGATGGGGAGGATTAGGTCTGGAACCAAACTCAACTCACTAGCGTCAAACCCATAGAATGATTCAGTTATTTCCACGGATTTCATCCGTTCTTCTAAGCTCCTGATCTGTCTGGTCAATTCTTCATTTACTTTTTCTTTCTCATTCAGCTCATTCAAATCTGGGATTAGATGCTCAGCATTAAAATCCCCTATTTTCACATCTGATATAAGTGGATTTTTGCTTGAAGATACAGGATCCACTTGTTGATTTTCATGTGGTTTGGCCTCTTGAAGTGCTGATGTGCGGGCATTGATTTGTATAGGTGTAGTACCATAGTGATAAATTGGTTCTGGTGGGAAACCTAGAGGATACATAGGTTCTTGGTCGAAAGATATAGGATTTTCATGTATTTTTCCAATGATAGTCTGCTTTTTAAACATGTCTTCTATTTTCTGCATCATACTGTCTTGTGAGTTTGCAATACTGGCTTCAATTTTCTCTAGCTTCATTCTCATCTCTGCTTGTTTTTTATTATGTTGTTCCTCAATACGTTGTATTTTATCTTCCATAATTTTCTTAGTAGCTTGTCTAGTACCGTAGTGATGTTGTATTTCTCGTTTGGCCAGAATAACTGCGATTGGAAATTCTTTTGATATTACTTTTTCAAATTTTAATTAATGAATGTTATCTTAATAATAAAAACTATACATAAAGAAAATAATGCAATGAATAATGAATGTATGCAAAATGCATGTATGCAAAAGGTATTGATCCCAAAAAGTTAACTGTCATAGAACAACTTTCATCGGCATACAAAAGTCTTTATAATAGTTCATAACTACAGATAAGGTGTAGCTTTCGTATTAAGCTCTATAATTTCTTTCATTAGCCATGACATCTTCTTTCCGAACTTAGAAACTGGATCAACGTGATGCTCAATTATTTTTGCTTCAACAGCTAGCTCCCCAACATATCTAGCAACTTCGCTCATTTGTACCATGTCCTCGAATACCATATTGCTTCTTTCTTCACTTCTTTCTACATAGAAATCAGTCGATTTTTGCCATTGTTCATTAGTTCCTTCGAGAGTTTGCTCTAACTCAGTGATTCTGACTTGACAATTGTGCAGAGTTTTTTCAAGATCTCTAATGCGTCTACGCAGTGAAGCACTCTCCTCATTACTTTCTTTAAGATCACTAGGTCCTAGACGAACCTTTTCTTGAAATAATGACTCTTGAAGTTGCAAAATGTAAGCATTAAACTCTGAGTTTTTGTTTCTAGACTGATCCAGATCTTCTTCAAGTTCTGTTCGTGCTTCTTGCATCCTTTGATTAAGCTTCTGGATTTGAACATTCTTGTTTCTGCATCTTTGCATCCAATTGCTAGCCACTTCTTGCTCTACCTCAAGTTTGGTGTTGAAATTCTTTTTTTCCAGCTCCCATTTTTCTTTTTCAACATCGAACTCTTCAATCCTTTGGCTCCTAACTTCAAGTTCGGCAATCAGATGGTTCATTTCAGATTCAAATCCCTTGAACATGGTATTTTTCTCACCTTCAAATTTCTCAAGCATGTCGTTCTTTATCTCTTCAAAATCTTTGGCTCGATCCCTTTCTCTCTGCATTTCATTCATGATCTCGCAGTGTTCAGCTTTGTGTTTTATAATTCGCTCTCTTCTGTCAACCTCAAAATTTTCCATTTTCTGTTTTCCTTTGTCAAGGCTTTTGAGTAGACGGCTATTCTTTCCTTTCAAATCTTCAACTCGACTTTTCTCGATGTTCAATTCTTTGGTCATCTGTACTGTTGATCCGCTCGGTCCTGATGCTCTCCGGGATTTGTATAGCTCCTGGTAATTTTTCTTTAACGTTCTGAATTCACCATCAACTTTTTCTTTGTTTTCTCTCAACATTGCACATTGTGATGAATGAAAGTCAATGTCAACACCCAACATAGCTTTATCTCGTCTCATTTGCTCTAATTCTCTCGACCAACCTTCTCTTTCTACTTCAAACTCAGCTCTCAGGATTTCAATCTCTGATGGAACCACCTTAATGCGATCTTCCATAGAGATATCCTCATTTTGGTCTGGTAGAGGGATGTTTTCATTTTTCCTAACAAATCTCCATTCCTCATAATCAGGAGTTAACATTTCTTTTGCTGCTTTAGCTCAGATACAAAAAGTTGTTTTCCAAGCTATAAAGGCCTCCATGATATTTCTTTTATAATTTTTGATGTGGAATGCGAACTCAGACGAATGTAATCCAGCAGTGACAGGAACAAATTGACGACCTTCATACTGTCTTATGACCAGAAGTGGTGCATATCTAATTCCTCCCCATATTCCGAGCAGCATTACCCAGTTGTAATCACCACATTTGTAAAAGAATTCCCTTTGGATTTGCCACGGGGCTCGCCAAACAATGTAATTGCTTTACAGATTTCGAAAGGCATTAATCCACATATCTTTCGTAATTTCTTTCGGCCATTCTTGCTCCAGAAATTCTTTCAATGGTGAGTAGTATGTATTAAAGCGCCGATATGAAACCTTTTCTGTCCTCCAAAAATGGCTACGGATCCAGACATATAACAATTGGACACACCCTGAGAATCATCCACCTCCTAGCTTTCTACAAGCGTTTAACGATCTGAAAGTCTCTGCTAGAATTACAGAGCAGGATTAACCCTTTTCGGTAGCTGCTCAAACAAATCTACTACTGCAGCTTCAATATATCCCATTACTTTTAGGAAGATGATCATACCATACATACCCAAAGCAAAGAGATTGAATCATACTTTAGTGTCTGGATGACTCTGAATAAGTTCTTTAATATTGGTCCAAGCAATGCCTTCGCTTTCGCCCTTTTGTTTTGTACGGGATACCACCCATTCCTCTCGTACTCCGGCAATCTTTGCTAATTTAACTCGAAAAAGTTGAGTTTTAATTGACCTTGAATAAATTCGATTCTCCAAAGCCCCTTCTATATGTAGCAAAGTTGTGTACTCTTCAATAGTAGGAACCAAGTCCTCCTTATTGAGAGTGAAGCAATTGTACCCTGGATTCCAGAATTGAATTAGGGCTCGAAGTAAGTCATCATCAACTTCGACATAGAGCAAATATGGGATGTCTCCGTAAGTCTGATAAAACTGCAACTTTTTGTTTGAGTCCCAACTCTCCCAAATGCCTCGCAAATCTTGCATATCATTTCTTTTTAGCGAAACTGGAGCATAATTGGCTAACTCAGATATATAGTCATCCTGCAGTCTGTCTCCCCCTTGTCTTTGTAAGTCCTCAGCCCACTGTCTTACTTCTGAGTTTAGAACTAT
The DNA here is from genome assembly GCF_006381635.1 of Hibiscus syriacus. Classification (NCBI taxonomy): domain Eukaryota; kingdom Viridiplantae; phylum Streptophyta; class Magnoliopsida; order Malvales; family Malvaceae; genus Hibiscus; species Hibiscus syriacus. The sequence continues at coordinate 11,897,569 of NW_024062733.1, forward strand.
TTGATTTGAACACTTTTTATCCATGGATGAAGGTTTTCCAATGAGACAATTAACACGAGGATCAATGCCTTTTATCATGTATGATGCTATGCAAACAGAAGAAATAAAGAACACAAAAAAAATGAATTAGTTTACATAATAAAGGAAAAAATAATTTAATAATAATGTCTACCTAAATATCTTTATTTAAACATGCTTTCTTCATACTTTAAATAATTTAAATTCACATGCAATTTATTCAGTAAGAAAATAAATTAATTAATTAAAAGGAAAAGTTAGAATTCATTTCTCCTGTGTGTACACCTATTTTGGACAAAATTTCGGCATGGCTTCAGATCGGAAGAATTTCTAGGGTTTATTATATGCAGGGTTTTAGATCTAAGAATAAAGGTACCCGAATTGTCCTTGTTAGTGCCCCCTTGGGCTGCTAACCCTCAATCCTAGTCCATCACAGACGAAAGTGGATTGAGTTCAATTCGAGGGGATACACTTCTCTATGCCTGAAACGGAGAATAAATTCTCACAAAGACATATAGCATATGAACCCCGAAAGTTACTTGCTAGGTCTGACACGGAGAATAAATTCTCACGAAGACGTCGCTTTCACTCCCACTTAAAAGGGACAAACTCAATTATAGAGCTTTATGTTATGCAATGCAAGTGTTGTGTGTGAGGAGAAATGTTTAAACCTCTGACAGAAAAATAAATAATGAAATAAAATACTTGCAAATAAAATGAAATATTAATAAAATAATATATATATAAATACTATGAAAATAATAAGTATATATAAAAATTTTGAAAAGAAAGAATTATAAATTAAATATATGAATTTTTAATTTATAATTAATAGAGACAATTTATAATTGATTTTAAAAGCTTGACCAGTCCCCAGCGGAGTCGCCAAGCTGTCGTAACCGGTTTTCGTCCGGGCACGAATTTTTACTTGATGGAGAAAATTAATGTGGATAAAAATGATTTTGATTTAAAATAAATATTTTGGGAGTCGCCATTGACCTTTTGGGGTTAGGTAGGTCAAATACCTAAAAAAATTCTTTTAAAATAGTTTTGAATAAAACATAATTTAAAAGATAAAATTGGTATGCGTATAACAAAAAATTTTAGTAAAACAGGATTCGTGGTCGATTACGTTTAGGGAAGGATTAACAACCCTATAACGCCCAAAATTGGTACTTTATTAATTATAAATTGTCTCTATTATTAGAAATTTTAAAAATTCAAAATATATTTAATTTATAATCTTATTATTTCAAATTTATTAGTATCTTTAATAAAATCTATTAATTTATATATAAATAAGATATTTATTTATTAAGAAATATCATAAAAGGACTTCTAGGTGCCTTAAGACAACTCTTTTCTTTGATATTAAAAAAATAAATATTAATAAAACAATTTTCTAAAAAATAGATTAATATATAATTTATAAAAATAGGATATTTATTTAATATATATATAAAAAACATATTATTTAATATATATTTATATGAATAAATAATAATACTTAATAATAATAATTAAATATATTACAAATAAACATATAAAATTAAAATAATAAATTAAATTAAAATATAAAATATAAATAAATAGTGACCAAAATAAATTTATACCAAATTCGAATGTTAAATTAAAATAAATTAAAACATGCTTCCGGGATTAAAATATTAATTAATAAAGTTACGAGGGCTAAATCGGTTATTTTAACTAAAATATTTATATAAACATATTAGTGACTAAATTATAAAGTAAATGAAATTAGAAGACCAAATTAAAACATTTAGAATTTGATTTCAGTGACTAAAATGGAATGTTACAAAACTAAGATGGTTGCGGAAATGGTTTAGCCAAACGCGAAATTACGGATATACCCCTTCCTAAAACGACGTCGTTTGGGAAGGGGTATATATTTCCCGAAACGGTTGGCCCGAAGGGTTAGCATCCTCGTTTCTCTTCTTCTTCTTCTCTCTTTAACTGAGAGAGAAGAAAACTATCTCGCTTCTCTCTAGCTTCCCTCACCGGAGGGAAATCAGTTATCAGCCGTCGCCGTCCCCACCGCCGGCCACTACATCCGGTGGTCGGAAAATTTTATTTTACACCAAAACGTAGATCGGACCGTCCTAATGACGGTTCTGGTGACCATTTTTCTTAAAAAGCTCCCGATCGGAGCAAATCTACGAAAATACCTTCGGGTTTTGGTTGTTTCCGGCGACAGTTGCTTTTCTTGGTGGTAAGACTCTCAACTTCTTCTCCCTTTTTTTTTTGGTTTCTTTGGTTGCTTTCTGGTCTTGCTTGTTCTCCCTTTGCCGTGTGTTTTTTCTTTGTTTGCAGGTGAACCAAGGTTTTATAACCTCGTCGAGACGTTCATCGAACCGGGTAATGGAATGGCCCTCGGTGAGTCACCGAACTATGGTGGTGACTCACCATAGGGTAGCAATGTGGATGGCTCGGTGGCGCTTCTGGAGGCTTCTTTGAGGGCGACGGCAGCTGGAACGTTGACGTGGGGCGGCTGGAGACAGAGGCGGCGCCGCGTGGTCCCTAGGGTATGATACCCTAGGGTTTTGTCTGGAGCCATCTTGGCCGTTGGATCAAATCAGATCCAACGGTGGAAAGAGAGAGGCGGCTGGATGAAGATGTTGAAACCCTAGTTGAGTTTAGAGTTTCTATTGGGCTGTTGTAACTGGGCCGGTTATTGTTGGGTCTGTAAATGGGCCTCTGGGCCTGAAGTGTAATAAAATAATATTAATAATAATAATATAATTATAATATAATTATAAAATAAAAATAATAACAATAATAAAAAATGGATAAAAAAATTAGTATCTTCACTGCTCATGAATTTGAAGCTAATTTTCTTTTGGGAAATTGCTTGAACTGCTTCTTGAAAGCCCAGATTTTGATCAAACAGCAAAGCTTGGAGTTTTTATTGGTTACCCTTTGCACAAATTTGCTATACCTACTGTGCAAACAACAATTTCACCTCTCATTACTTTTTTTTATGAGGAAATGCTGATGTGAATTATGCAGACATAAATGGGATTCTGCAAAAGAGGCTGCTCCATTAATATTTCTGGCTATGATTATGAATTCTTATTCATGCAGGCTCCCCCGCTTTCATTACAACCTCTTTACAACTAACCAACCAACAATCAAACTTAACATTATTTCCCACACTTCTCTCTCTCTCTCTCTCTATTTTCTAATTCTTCCTTTTACTTTTCATGCAAATTATTAAATGCCATCTTTAAATTCTTCTCAGAGTATCTTAGACATCTCCCTTTCAACGGCTATCATATTCATCTGCGTCTGATGGACTGAGATTCTTTTGTGAGAATTAAAACTGCACAGCTTTAAGTCAACTAATGGAAGAAGATTCAAACTATCATCACATGAGATCCATTATTAAAAAAAAAAACATTGTAATCGTCTCTCTGTTTCTGCCATTGGCAAAGCTTTGCTTGTATTGCAGTTGAACAAGATTGGTTGGTTTAAGGTGGTCCCTGTGCTTTTCCCATTGGCCGGGGCTGAGGCTGAGGCTGACCGACACCGTAACTCAACCAATGGCAGTCGCACGATAGGGGCACGTGCACCCCATCTACCAAAAAAGCACAGACTTTGCAACACTAACGTGACACATGGTGTCAACCTAGCTTGGCCCTACCTACTGTCATTATTCTCTGTGAAGTTTGCAGTAACCGATGTCACCTTGTCTCCAATTGGAATAAAATAAGACTCCACTATTTAATTTGACAATAATTCTCAAACAATTATTCAATTAATTATAAAGATTAAACACAAGCATGCGGAGCTGAAGTTGAATACTTAAATAAGATAAAAGATAACATGGACTTAACCATCTACACCATAAACAGACAAGATTTTGACTCCAACATGTCCTACGGTACACAGTAGAATTACATCCTCTCATTACATTATTGAACAGCTGCTTGTGTTTTCATCACTGAACATATGGGCTGTTGCAATAGATTGATGATGATTAGCATAATTGGGGACTTCAGGGAATGTGTATGGTGGAATGCTGTAATTGTAATAGTAGCCGGTGCTAGGGGGGATTAAAGCGGATCTATGATGCATCATCTGAGGTAGTTGCCTGTTCTGCATGTTCATCATAGACGACGATGGGTGGTTGTAGCCGTTGTGGTTCAGGAGCATCGGTGATGGATATTGACCGGTAGTGAATCCACCGTTCGGGAAACTCGTTGGGGATGGCCCCTGCAAGCAATTGTTGGATTGAACTTGATGATATCCTCCCAAACCATTGGGATTGGCTCCTAAAACAGAAGCATTAGGAAAAACATTAGCAGCATTGTTTCCATGAAAACCGGAAAGACCGGCGATGGAGTTCATTTCGTTTCCCCTCTTGGCCTCGGCACCGGCATTTAAGCCGCCTAACTGAGCATTATTCATCTTCAGAGCTGCCAATGTTTTCTGATCAAGCAAACCAGGGTTGACCTTCACCCCCATATTCTGGTTGGGGTTCCCTTTCTTCCCAACATTGTTGTTAATATTATTATTGCTGGAACCTGCAGAATTGTTCTCAACATATTTTTTAGCATTATTTGCAGCATCGAGTGCTTGTTGTCCAAGCAAACCACCGAGCTGACCCAACTGACCGATCTGGTTCGGTTTGAGAAACTGCATCTCCTCTTCTTCATCCTCTTCTTCGTCATAATCATCCATATAATCATCTTCCTCAGGAATGGAAGTGGGAAACTTCTGCTGATGCTGGTTCTTGAATGCATCAATCCCTTTCAGTATACCTTTCTTTTGGCCTTTGTTGTTGTTGTTGCTCTTGTTGTCATCTTTGATGCAGTTGTTCTTCTGCTTTTGGTTTTGATTCTGGTTCTGGTTGGACTTCTGGGACCAAACCTCAGCATATTTACCAGCCCTGAACAGTTTCTTGATCAAAGTTGCAGAATCAAAACTCCCTGAGACTGTAACTTTCTGCTGCTCAGCATCTATGCTTACTTGGTAAACACCTGGGAACAAAGAACAAAACAACAAACAGAAAATTACATGAAACAGATCAGCCAAACCATGTGATACCAATTATGACTCCAAATATCTCAACTCTAATTCAAGAAATGTCCATGTTGTGTAATCATTTCTCCAATGAAGATGAGTTGCAGTGAAGTCCAAGTCAAGATCATAAATCATTACAACTGAAAAATCCCAAAGCTGAACACTTTTTTTTGGAACTACAAGCATAAGACTCATGATTCTTCTGGTCTCCTTTTTTTCCTAATTTTCTCAGCAGCCAAGCAGCAAAACAGATTATAGGAAGAGAGAAAACATTTGAGAAAAGTGAGAAGAGCACCTTCAATTCTCTGGAGGAGTTTCTTCACTTTCTGCTTGCAACCATCACAGTGTATGTTCACTTTGAGAACACAAGTCTGGATAAGAAAAACAAAACAAGAGGGGGGAAAAGAGATTCTTCAGAACAAAAGACCAGCATCACCTACATTTGTTAATAGTAAACAAATCAAAAAGGAGGGTAACAAGAGAAAGACCTGAATCTTGAGCAGCTTAAAGTTTTCTTCTTTAGTCATATCTTCACCTCTGTTTTTTGAATGAATGAAAAACACTAGCTCGGTAAGAGCAAACACAGGAGTAAAAATAAAAAGAGGACAAGGCAGGTAAGCTAGAGAAGATTTAAACAACACATTCTTGTTCAACACTACTCAAAAGACAACAAAAGAAAAGCACATGGACTTTATAAGCTTGAAAGCTAGTTCCTTTTCTTCCCTTTAATACCAACAAGAAAGAAAAGCAAACCCTATACACTAAGGCAAACAAGGAGAGTAAAATTAAACCCACCAGCACCGTAAGGAAGGAGAGAGAGAGAAATGGAAGTCAGAGGAAAGATATATGATGATAATATAATAATAATAATAATAATAATAATAATAATAATAATAATAATAGAGAGAGAGAGAGAGAGGAAAGGTGGGGGTTTGGGAATTGCTGCAGACTGTTTCGAATTCTGAGGGTGATGTGATTTAACGTTAAATACCGAAGAGAAAACAATAAAAGAACAGCGACTTGACAAGCAGACATCTATCCTTGTCCTGTTTGTCACATGTACAATTTTCAAACTTTTATAATTATCGGGGGAAAATGATGGTAAGAATTCGCTGAAAAATCAAAGCTTTCTGTTATATGATACTCCGTGAATCGAAATCTGAATGGTTCCCGAAAGTATTATTTTAGTAATTCATAGAGTGGTTTCAGTTCACAAACCCATCAATGGTAAACTCAATGAGAAAGCGAGTTGGTTGAGAGTTGGGACCAACGGCTTTATCTAACTCGGCTTGGGGACTTGTGAAGATTGTCCCTTTGTTCTTCACTCCCCAAATTCTAACGTTTACTTGCATAGTTGCATGTATTTTCATGGTGTCCACAAGCTCACTGCAATGAACCCGGTGGCCTAAACCAACCCACCTGACTCTGCTCTGCGGCTAATTCCTTTCAAAGGTTGCTTTCAATCTTATAACTTGTGCTCATTTTCTTCTTCCAAAACTCACTTTCCTTTTTGTTTCCTTTGAGTAACACACAATTTTTGCATCTCTCCGTCTGCCCTTTTCTTCCTTTAATTTTTTAAAGTCTCTCTTTGCAGTTGAATCCATGGTTTTCATAACTGAACCGGTTAACGAACCGGTCATGTTACCCGTTCACTGGTTCAACCGGTCGAACCGGTCCGACCGGTCGGAAGAACCGGACGACGTCATAATTATTTAAAAAATTAAATAAAAATACTAAAAATATTTAATAAAAAATAATTTTTTATATCACAAGTCATATTCAAAGCAAGTCATAACATATATAAGTTAAAAACCATAAAATCAAGTGAAACAAAATGATTCAAATTAACTACAACATAATATTTAAGGTAAAACATATTAAATAATAAATATAATTATATAACTATAATTAAAAAATAAATTTGGGGTTAAAAAATTCATAACAAAATTATATAACTATAATTATATAACTATTCTTTCACTTCAATCAAGCTCGAATTTTAGGCTTCAATTGAGCTTCTAATTTTTTTTGAGTTCAAGCCTTTTTTAGTTCAAGTTTCAATATTATATTTCGAGTTTGAGTTTAACTTGATAATTTTTAGCTTGTGAGTTTGAGTTGAATTGAGCTTACTTTTAAAGTTTTCAAGTTCGAGTCGAGCTCAGCAATACTCGAGTTCGACTTGGCTCGTTTAACAAACGACGTTGTTTGGTTTATTTTTTTTTTAAATAAAAATTCCGGTTTTTCCCGGTTTTTTCCGATTTTCAGCAGGTCCGATTCGAATGGTTCAGCGGTTCTGGCTGGTTCACTAATAACGGTTCAACCGGTTTAGATTAAACCAAACTAAGCAACGGTTCTCGATTAAACCGGCCAATCCGGTCCGGTTTTCAGAACAGAGGTTGAATCTTATGTATTTACTCCTTTGAACAATTGTAATCATTACTCCTAGGGCAAATTATATTCTTCTAATATTTAATGCATTCGTATTTATTAACTATATTCTTTTAATATTTAAATTCTAGACTAATGAATGAATGGCAAAATTCTTTGGATAATGTGGTAAAAATAAGTAGGCTCATTTAAGGTGGGGTAAATTATATATACTTTATTTAATGTAAAATAAATAGTGTAAGAGGTCGGATTATTTTATAACTTTATGAAGTGATTTTATTAATAAAATTTAAAAAATTGACAATTAGATTGAAATTTATTCATAATCAAGTCATCATGGATTAGGGATGGCAAAAAAATTCGAATCCGACGGGGAAAACCGAATTAAACAGGATGGGAAAAAACCGTTTATGCTAAACGGGGACGGGGACGGGTTTGGTAATCCCGCCCCGATTACCCGATTACCCGGCCCGATACCCGACCTGATAAATATTAAAAATAATTATTATATATATAATATTAATAAATTTAATTTAAATTAATATATATATATATTTATATATTTAATTTAAATATATATACCCGGCCCGATACCTAACCCGTTACCCGTTTAAATACCCGTTTATGCTAAACGGGAATACCCGTTTCCCCACGGTTTTCCCCGATTACCCGATGGAGATTCCTGTTTAAATTCCTGCGGTTTTTTAAGCGGAGACGAGTACGAGTTTTTTAAACGGAGACAGGGTCGGGGGACAATACCCGGCCCGAATCCGGCCCGTTGCCATCCTATCATGGATGTAATTATTTAAAAAAGCAAAAAAAAAATATTAAATATTTAAATATTTTTAATAAAAAAATTCAAAATAAATTTCTTTTACTTTTTAAAAAATATCTCAAAATTTAAATCTCTTGTACTCATTTAGCAAACGATTATAAATATAATACCTAACTTAATCAAATTTTAATTGCTTGTAAACAATGATCAGTATTTATGTGTCCTTTAATAAATTGTGTAATAAATCAATAAAATATTTTTAAATTACTTATTTTACGTTGTAAGTGTTGGTTTTGAACCCGTAACACTTTATTCTACAATTTACTTTGTTGAAACCCGAAGCTTGTTTCCCTTTCACAATGAATAAAATTTTAATTATAAAATCAACTTTTTAAATTTTATTTTTCATACTCTACAACTTGGGAAGACTAAATTACGAAATGAGAAAGAATTAAGCTTCATGCAATCCAATTACATTTATTTAAAAAAGAAAAAAAATATTATTTTGATTTTCTTTTATTAATTTGGGGTTAATACAAAACAGTATTTGTTCAAATATAATTTTTGGCCATGAGACATTTAACGCTTACATCCTTGACATTTCCAGTGCTCGAATACAAGACCATAAGGAATAACAATTATTCCTTTATTACTGAGATTATTTAGTGCGGGGTTATTTTGATATATAAATAGTGAAAACCCACTTTACATAATTTTTTATTATTTAAATCTAAACTTCAAACCCAAATAAATCCTAAATATCTAGACCTAAAATAAACGGCTTCAGCATATAAAATTTTCTAAAGAAAAAAAGTGGTAAAAGAAGACGTAGAAAGGTACAAACAAAATGTTTGTTTGCTAGGGCGTATGGGCAGAAGCTTTTGAAGCTTTGCATTAAAAATAATGGAAAGCCAAGGTTTCCTCGATCATTTGTGGTCCAGCTGTTTAGTTTGAAAGTGTTATCATTTTCCACCTTTATAAAGGGTTTTTTCTTTTGTGGTAAACCCTAATAAATTAACATTTGATGTGACATATATATTATATTAAAACTTTTATATATATCTCAATTTAAAACAACACTTATAAATCAATTTATTTTATGGCATAACGTAAAATGTTTGATAGTATTGTCAAACTTACTCGTATTATTTTTTAGGGTAAAGTATAGTAATTGTTATTGAATTTTTTTAAAGTTTGCATTTAGGTTCCTCAACTTTTAAAACTTACAACACAGTCCTCCAACATTTAGTCCATTTGCAATATAGTCCCCGACGTAACCGGCTATTTGATGTCGTCTGTAATATGGTCACTGAACTTTTTAGGCGTTTGTATTTAGGTTCGCTAACTTTTAAAACTTGCAACACAGTCCTCAATTTCATTCTAAACTCCAAATTCATTTCCGATCTCGAATTTCCTTTTTTGCTTATATCTTCTCATTTTCAACGTAACTTTTCAGTCGGGGATGCATGTGAAATTCTAATCTAACTTTGAATTCTGTGGAGGTGTTGACTTGAATAAGGGTCCATTGAGAAAAGACCCGACTAAGGGACTATCGGGACCATCAACGATTCAAGGTGTAATGTTATATACATGTCATCTCAGGTGAAGCATAGATGTTCGATGAAATGCTTGTGAGAAAAAATGGGGTTAGAAATGCATAGTTAACAAATACTACTAAGATGAACTAAGTATCATTGTTGAAAGTCACAAACAAAGCTGGAATTATTTTGTATAAATGGCATATAATAATTTCTTCGTTTAATCCTTATGGTTAAAGATTTTTAACATATGATCAAATATAATAAAATCCCAAACAACGCTTCACCTCTCAGTCTCTTTCGCTCACATGCAATCTCGTTTGGTTTTTGTTCTTCAGTTTTCCGCCATGTAAAATTGTAAACCCAAGCAGTGCTATGTCTTTCAGCTTTTTATTTACAAAGAAAAAATGGAGCAAAAATTGCTGGAACGCAACACCGATTGCGTTTATTTCTTAGCCTATCCCCTCACTTGCAAGAATGTATTTAATTTCTCTTTTGGGCTATCCGGAAGTAAGTTTTTCCTCTTTCGCACTTTCCTATTTTCAGCTCGCATTATGTGTTTTTTGTTAAAATTTTTATGTTTCTGGAACTGCATGTCAAGGATATGGATATTCAGTGTTACTTTGAACCAAAACCATCTAATTTTATTTATTTCTTCTTAATCAAAACTTTTAGTACTCCTTATGAAAAATATTATGTCCATCAAAATAGAAGTGAAATAGGGTCCTAGGCTAAATGCTTTTTGATCTTCTTGTTTGGGTTTTCTTTAAATCAGGGAATTGGTTGTGAGTATCGACATAGTGAAATAGCCAAACTTAATCCGAGAGACTGATGGTACTAGTTTACTGGGAATTGTATTGATCTGACATGTGGTTTTTGGCGTCCTGTGAGCTCGTATTTTTTTTAATAAGTTTTAAAAGTTGATTATGGAACTGATATATCGTGAACGAATTGAATTTTTTTACATGTTTTAGAAATTTTACAGTTGAACCTGTATTAAATTATAGCTTTAAAAGACAATTCTGAATGCATACAAATCGAAAAGCATCATGACAGGGTAGTATATTTGGAGCAACTACTTGATATGTTGCCTGGTCATTGCACATTTGCACCTTCATTTCTGGCATATATATGTTTGTTGCAGTGTCCTCTATGTTTTACAATGTCTTTTATTGCTGACATGCCATGAATTTATAAGAATTATAGGGTCTTATGATTTTAGTTCCGTTATTTACTTTAGATTCTCATCATGTTTGACTATTGAGGAACATTAAACGTGGAACATTAGAAGTAATTATATGTTAAAAGGGTAGGTCATTAATGCATTTGTAACTGATAATGTTGTATTTACCATCTAATGTTTATCTTAAACAACCCATTTGACGCCTTAGCTTTTGGAGTGACTATGACCGAACCTCTTTCCCTTTATTTATTAAGTCCTCATTTTGAATGAGTTATTAATTGATATTCTTGGTTTATTTTAGTCATGGTTTGGTTGTATGTTGTAGTCCTATGAATTAAAACTCTTTACTATTTTCGTAGCCGTTGGATGTGTATGCTCAAGTTCCATCCAAACTTATTGGATTGTCACACCAAAGTGCGGCAACTACGAACAAGACAAATTGGCCTTGTTACTTTTACTTCAACGGTTTATGCAATAATCGTGATAGGTGCACTTTTCATGTTCAAAGTGCGACGGCCATTGGATGTGCATGTAATAAACATCAAATTTATATTGAAGTAAACACTGTCAAATATCAAATGCATGTTCAAAATTCCAAAACACTTATTACATTCTAAACCCCAAATTCTAAAATACTTTAATTACATTTTAAACCCTAAATTAAAGTATTTTAAAATTTGGGGTTTAAAATGTAATTGAATTATTTTAGAATTTAGGGTTTAGAATGAAATTGAGGACTATGTTACAAGTTTTAAAAGTTGGGGGACCTAAATGTAAGTGCCTGAAAAGTTCAGTGACCATATTATAAACGGCTTCAAATGGTCAGTTACGTCGAGGACCATATTGCAAACGAACTAAATGTCAGAGGACTTTACTGTAAGTTTTAAAAGTTAGGGGACCTAAATGCAATCTTTAAAAAAGTTCAGTGACCATTACTATACGTTGCCCTATTTTTTAACACATTTGATCACTCGATGTTTAATTTTGCGTAAAAAAATCCCTGGATAAAAACCATTAGTCAATTGATGGTCCAATGCTTGCTGACCAAGCACGTACACGTGGACTAAATGCTGATGTGACACGTCCACATGTGATGCCACACGAACAATTTTTTTGTAAATTAATTAATAATTATTTTTTTTACAAAATTAATAACAACAAATCAGTTATTGTCATGTGGTACACATGATTTTTTTTATTAAATTAGCAAAGGGGGATTAAACCTCCAAAATATAGATCCCATAGGATTTGAACTTGTGTCAAGTAAATGAAAAGAAAAACTCAATGTCTAACCACCAGACCAACTCACTTGGATGTTATTATTATGCTAATAACAATATTTAAAGTGCATTGTATCGATCAAAACCACAACACAAGTACTTTATAAAAAAATTTAAATTTTTTATTGAATTTAAATTTCATACTCTCTAATTAAATTCATATTTTAAATAAAAAATAAAACGATTTAATATTTTATTTTAATTTTTTATTAAATTTATAAACTTTTTTATTTAATCTTATGTCCAAAATAATTAATACTAAAAAATTAATAAATAATTTTAGTCACAAGACTAAATTAAATAAAATTAAAATATCAAATTATAAAAATATAAAAAATTATTTATAATTAGAGAGTATGTAATTTAATAATATAAATAAATTTAAAATAAAATATTAAATCATTTTATTTTCTTTTAAAGATTATAAATTTTGAATTATTATTATTATTATTTAAAATATTAATTTAATTAGAGAGTATGTAGTTTAAATTTAATAAAAAATTAAAATAAAAGTTTATAAAGTGTTCGTGTTGTGGTTTTGATGGCTACAATACACTTTAAATATTGTTATTAATATAACAATAACATCCAAGTGAGTTGGTTTGTTGGTTAGGCATTGAGCCTTTCATTCACTAGACCCAAGTTTAAATCTCATGAGATTGCATATTTTGGGGGTTTAATCCCATTTTTCCTAATTTAATTAAAAAAATACCATGTTTAACGCGAAAATATCTGATTGAATTTTTTTAATTTAGTAAAAATAATTATTAATTAATCTACAAAAAAATTTTGATGTGACATCACACGAGGACCTGCCACATCATCATGTACCATGAGTTGGATAAGCCATCAGCATCTACGTCCATCTGTACGAGTTTGGTTAGCATCAGGTGTTGATCGGCAGTTAACTAACGGTTTCCATCAACATAGTGTTTTTTTGACCCAAAATGAAACATTAAGTGATCAAATGTGTAAAAAAATCAATACGGGTAAATTTGACGATACTGTCAAACGTTAGGGTTATTTTGTTGCATTATGCCTTCTTTTATCTACAAAATGAAGGTTCTATTGTTCGCTTCCTAAAGAATGTTTTTTTTTTCTTTTCTTTTATAGAAAGTCACTAGTTTTATTAAAAATAGAAAGTATTCAAAATTACAATGAAGATTTACGAACATAACCGTAATCATAAACTAAATTATAATTAGGACATTTTCCTATAACCATTAACACAAAAACTAGCCACCTAGATCACACAAGGACCATGAATGAAAAAGGTTGAAAAACCCTAACAAATGCTCGAATAAAATAAATATATGAATAAATTTGAATGCATCAGTAAACAAACCATAAAAGATGATGGAACTACTGAAAGACCACCGATAAAATCGCAAATCAGAGTCAAACGACGTGAGAAAACTATCCACGAGCGCAAAACATGTATCCAAATCAAACCGAGGCAGCATGATAACAAATAAGCGCCATATTTATTAGTCATGGCGATGTCAAATCCAACCATATAAAAAAAGATAAACATAAACAATGGTAAAAAACTGTAAGCTACCAAAAGGAAAATAAACATGTGTCATAAAGACAGAGATAAACGTGTCATAAAGGCAAATAACATGTCACAATGACATAATCATTCTTATTAAAAAATTAAAAACAAAGAAAAAATATAATCGATGGGCGATAATCAGCATCAAAATCGGTGTCGCCGCCGATTAAATAAAATTAAAAAAGAAATAGTTGAATTGGTGAATAAAATTGATATAAATTGTAGAAAAAAACGGCTACTTAAGAAATGCTTTTCAAATGCTCTAATATCTTCAACGGGTACATGTAAGAGTAAGTATATCACAACTACATTCTATATTTTTATTTCATTTTTATTTCATCACGTATTGGTCTAATACTAAGGTTTTTATGGACAAAAATATCAATGTAGGGCCAACCATTTTAGTAATTAGGCTTACATGTATATTTATTAGTTTAGACTGATTAATTCACTTAAAAAATTAATCAATTAATAAAAAACGTACGCACTATATAAACACAATTAATAAAGACCAAACTGAATGGTCAAATGATAAGCCTTTTGTGTCGGTCATGTCACCAATAACCTGATCAGACATCTGATAGAAATCTCTCCATGATTATCACGTGCTACCATCCCTGCTGTCAATCATTCGACAGCCTCTCAAAATTGAGTTTCATCAAATTTGCAACCCATTCCATGCTGCCTAACAAATCTCTTCTGCCATCAACACTATATAGGAAATACGTATAATTAAGGGGGGGAACTAATTAAAAATAGGGTAAAGTACATCAATGTTATCAGATTATAGAGTATTATTCTATTGAGTTATTTTTGTTGGTTAATCTCTAATTTTAAGGTATTGTCTTGATTAATTTAGGTTGACCTGTGTCGCACACCTGACATTGATGGATGAGTCTCTCAGCGGGAATTTTCTGCATACACAAAGACTAGAATATGAGACATGCATAAGCGATATCAAGCCGCTTACCACTTGAACCAACCCCCTATTAAAAGTTACGAAATCGTCTTTCGATTGTAGGATGTTGCTTTGTTGAGTCCATCGATTATTAAAAATTATAAATTTATCATCAAACTATTCATATGATAAATAATGAATCCAAAATCTCAAACGATTATATAACTCAAACAGTTATGAGATAAGATTTTATTATATCTCAGTCAAGAGGTTAACTTCATGTACAGATAAATGTCAACTTTTTAACATAAAATGACGAGTCTAAAACATCTGAATCGTCGGATGATCATTTTATGACATTTAATAGTCAAGAGGCTCAACACACCAATATCCCACAATCGAAGTTCATTTTATAAATTTTAATAGTGGAGAATGAAGAAAATAACATCTTTTAGTTGAATAACCATTTGTATATTTTACCCTTAAATCTAAAGAAAATCAAGACTAAAAGTGCCCAAAACCGTTCAAAATAACTTTCATTAAACTTCAAAGTTGGAATTAGTTGAATTCAAAATTGATGGACTATTTGATCTAGCAACTTTAAATAACGAGAAATCATTACAAATAAATTTTATATTATGAAATTAGTCTTTTTACTTTGATTTAATTAATTTAAATATTTTTTATTCTCTTTTTGAAATTTAATTAACTCCAACTGTAGTAGTACAATGTAGTAACTATAAGTATAAACACGAGCTAAAAAACAATCTTAATTAATATTATTTTAAAATTCTAAACTAAATACAGTCGGATAGAAATCGAAACAAAGAGATAAAATAAGAAATCTACACACAAAATTAGACATTCTATGACATGGATACGAGACTATAAGAACCGCATAGTCAAGGCCTATTTGAATATAAGGACTGTTTAAAAAAATGTAAAGTATAAAATGATTCTCGATTATAGAATATTGTTTTGTTGAGTCTCTTAATTATTAAAAGTTATAAATAATAATTAATTATATAATGTTGTTTTATCGAATCCCTCGACTATTACAAGTTACATAACGATCACTCAATTATCCATATGTTACAAACTCGTCTTTTTTCGTTAATAAATTTATGATAGTTTGAGTTGAAGGTTCATGTGTTTATTGAGATATGATAGTCGTTTAAGATTTTGGGATTAAATTTTATCATATCACGGTTAAAAGTTATCATCAAACTCAAATTGTCGTCAAATTTTTAAAAGAAAGAGATAACTTTAAAACATATAAATGGTAATATAATCATTATGTAACTTTTAAAAGTTGATGAATTCGATAAAATAATGTCCTATAGACACAAGATCATTTCGTAACTTTTAGTTATAAATTGACTCAACGAAACAATATTACCTTATAGTCGATAAACTATTTATGTATTTTACCCTTACAAAAAAATTCTCTTTTTAAGTGATCATAGAAAGTACGTGATAGAGGGGTGACCGGCGAGTCTAAATGAAACATCAGAAAGGAAACAAAAGAAAAGAACTTTATAGTTGTATTTTGAACCTTTTATGGGTCACAATTCCCAATCATGCATGCCCTTATTTTAACCTGTTTCGTGTATTGAAAAACACAAAAAAGGCCAAAAACGCGCATTCAACCAGCAGCAGCCAGCTTGTGTGGGTTTGAGCATTCAGCTTTGAGGACATATTGGGTCCTCCTCGTGCCTAATGGATCCTTTTGTCTTTGTTGTTTTCAGTTTTCAAACATAAAGACAGCACGCAATCACACAAAGCTCGGTTAGTGTGTGAGACTGTGTTTAGGGGCATCATTACTTGGCTGCAAATTTCACTGCCATGCATGCTGCCCCTAACCCTAAAAGCTTTCAAAAACTCCCCCCTTATCGTTCATTTCTTTAGTCTGTTCAAATCTCACTGCCCTTTGCTTCTTTATAAAGTCTTGTTGATTTTTATTCCCATTATTTTACCATAACTGCCACTGACTTCTTTTTTATTTTTGATCCAAAAGGAGTTTGATCAGTTCCCAAGAAAGTGGTAAAAAATACATAAAAAAAATTCTCTGAAGATCACATCACCAGAATAGTATGTTTAATTTCATCTCATTCTTTTTTCTCAGGTTGGACCTCCCTTCCATTATCTTTGGATTTTGAGTTGTGCGAGTTCTCGGAATAATCTAAAAAATCACCGTCTAATTTAAGAATAACACACACAAAAATAGTAATCGATATTCACAATAAAGGAATCGTTGTTATTATTTAAAATTTTAAATTTAAGTAATTGAAATGTTAGAGATGTAATATTAATCAATATCAAATGGTTAAAAATATCTTTAAATCAAACATATTATGAAAAAAATCAACATTTTAAGATGAACTCAACCGAAAAATATATTTTTTTATCACATTTTTAGTTGCAATCATTTCTCATCTTTCATTAACCTTAAATTAGACGGTTGTACACCATAATTTTCCTTGAGTTCAATGTATCGTTTTTCTGTAACTCGATTTTTTTAGGTTTTTCACATTTTTAATTTTATTTTTTTAGAATTTTAAAAATATAATTTAAATTATTTTATGTTGGTTTGAAATTTAAATTGTTATGATATTTATTATTAAAATTAACATGTTACCATCAACATGTGTTTTTCTATTTGGTGAAGGTATTGATGTTTGGAGGAGTTGTTCTTCAAGTTTTGTGAATAGGGAGAAATATTTTTTTATATCTAAAGGAGTTGATTTTAGACTGTAAATACTCTGTTTTGATCTCCTCTTTTATACAAAACCATATTACATGTGATTTGAGTTTGGTTGAAAACCACATACATACCCTTCTCTATTTCTTTTAATGATAGTTTTGTTGAATATTGTAAGGGGGGAAAGGAATCCGAGAGGGTGATCCCTTGTCTCCTTTTAATTTTGTGATGGTTATGAATGTTTTCTCCAAGCTTTTGGACCTTGGTGTTAAGGAGGGGATCTTCATATTTCACCCGAAAT
This sequence comes from Hibiscus syriacus, assembly GCF_006381635.1. NCBI lineage: Eukaryota > Viridiplantae > Streptophyta > Magnoliopsida > Malvales > Malvaceae > Hibiscus > Hibiscus syriacus. The sequence continues at coordinate 11,915,249 of NW_024062733.1, forward strand.
GCAAGAGGATTGGTCTTACCCACCGTTGCTTCGCGGATGATCTAATTATTATTTCTAGAGGGTCTCTTGACTCTGTTTGTGGGATTAAGTGTGTTCTTGATATATTTCATGAGATGTATGGGTTTTGGTTTAATGCGACTAAGAGTGACTTGTTTGTTTCAGGGGTTTCGGAGATAGAGCTTGCGAAGATTTGTGAGTGTAATGGATTTAAATTGGGGAGGCTTCCAGTTCGTTATTTGGTTGTTCCTTTGGTCATTAGAAAGCTTGGTGAGAAAGATTACCAGGGTGTGATTGAGAAGATTCGATCCATGCTTAATTAATGGGCTGATCATAAGCTTAGTTACGTTGGTAGACTGTAGTCGATTCGTGTAATTCTTTGTAGTGTATCGAATTATTGGTGCATGCAGCTCATCCTTCCGAAGAGTGTTGTAGAAAAGGATTAAGTAATTAGTTTCTAGGATTTTTTAGAAGGGTCAGGATGTGAGAACTTCAAGAGCAAATGTGGCGTGGGATATGATTTGTTTCTTGAAGGCTGGGGGCCCTTGGGCTACGGAACCTGAATGTTTGGAATAAGGCTTGAGTTTTGCAGTTGAGAAAAATTCTCGCTAATGAAGGTTCTCTTTGGATTGCATAGGTTCATGAATATGTTATTCAAGGTAAATTCATTTGGACTATGGAGACTTCTATGTCAATGAGTTGGAGATTATGGAAAATCTTTGCCCTTAGGTTGGTGGGAACTCCTATTTTTGGGGCGACTGGTAGATATCCTAGTGGTGCCTCGACAAGGATAACATGGGAGGAAATCAAATTGAAAAGGGAGAGAGTGGATTGACACAAATTGGTCTGGTTCCCAATGCATACTTCGAAACATGCGATCATTGTCTAGTTAGCCCTTTTGGGGATAAAAGTTAGGTTATCCCGGATGGGGATGAATGTGGACGATGTATGTGTCTTGTGTAATGGGGCGGTTGAACTAGGGAGCACATTTTTTTGGTTGCCCATTTTCCTTCGACATTTGGAGAAATGTCTTACTCTTGCGTGGATTGCGCATGACAGTTTATGACTGAGCGAGGGAAGTGGGTTGGGCGTGTACTGCTCTTAAAGGTCGATCTCTCCTTACTCTCGTCTTGAAGGTGGTGTGGTGTCCGTTTATTTACTTTGTTTGAGAGAAACGAAATTTTCGCTTGTTCAGGAAACTTAGGAGGGGTGAAGATGCTGTTGTTCAATGCATTCGTGTCGTTGTTAGTATGAAGTTTACTGAAAATGTATAGAGAGATCAAATATACGCAGATGTGTTTAGTCTAGAATTTTGACTAAGGGTGTAGAGAATTTTGTTATCTTATAGCAGCTTGGTCGTTTCTCTTTGGATCTATAAATGAAAATTATCCAAAAAAATGAACCCATATAATATTTGCTCTGTTATAGACCATAAATTCTTAGCCCAAATTAAAAGGTTAATCATAATTATTTATAAATTATGAAGTCAAAACTCAACTGAGGGGTTAATAATTATGAAGACAAAATGGAGTTTCTTCTCCTTTCTCGACAGGCCTATGGGCAAGAGGACCCATCTTATTGTACATAAAGAATAGGCTTTTGGCATTGAATACATAAACATACAGATAAATACAATCAAATGTCTAAAGGACAGTAGATATTCACATGATCTCCTATAAAGAGTCGGATCACAAACCATTGGAGGAAACAATTTCAAAAGGCTAAAGGGATATACAACACAGAATCAGACCTCGAATCCTATACCCTAAACCCTAGTAGCGAATCAGGTGCCTAGTAAAACCACAGCTCTTGAAACGTTCAAAAAACTCAAGAGCTTCACTTAACCTCTTCTCTGAACCTAAACCATTAATTGAAGTACAATAAACATTAGGTGTTAGCTTACAACTCTTTGCCTCCATCTCATGAAACAATTCAATGGCGGCATCATGCTGTTGGGAAATAAACGAGTACGAGTAATTTCCCTATAGCCAGATTAGTGATAAAGCGAAATAAAAGCGGAAAAATAATACCTGAAATTGATAACGGAGTTCAGCCAATTTTGCTTACGTCTCCGGACTGCTGCAGATCTTTTACTAAGAGAGAAAATTTACAGGTGTTTACAAAACACTCACTACTCACAATAAAGCTCTCTAGTATTGAGAGAAAGAAAACTATTTGGGATTTTGGGATGATTTTGAAGCTAAATGGGCTAGGGTATTTATAGTTGAAGCTTAGGGACTAATCTTGTAATTACCCTAAAAAATACAATGACTAAATGTATGATTTATCCATTACCATTTTCAACAAATGATGCATCATTCGGTGCCTAATATTTTTTTCAACAATATCATCTAGCAGCCCATGATTGCTGCCCAATTTGTTGAAAAACTCTCCCCTCTTTTTTGACTTGCGTTCAACAATCTCCCACTTGAAAACTAATTTTAATCTTTCTTCACACCTTGATCAATGCATCAGCATTTCTGGTCATGTTATTCTAGCATGCCAACTGAAGCTGAACACAACTTCAGTTTGTTCGTGGTCACCGTCTTTGTCAACATGTCTGCCGGATTTTTAGCTCCACTAAACTTTTCAAGTTTCAAAATCCCATCTTCCAGAAGAGACCGAATAAAATGATACCGTAATTGTATGTGCTTCGTCCTGGAATGAAAAGACGGATTCTTTGTTAGATGGATAACACTTTGACTGTCGCAATACAAGAAATTGTTTTCTTGTTTCTTGCCTAACTCTTCCATAACAGCAACATATTCTGCTTCAGTTGTGGAGAGAGCAACTATCTTCTGTAGTTGAGAAACCCAAGTCACTGCAGTACCTCCTAGAGTATAAACATACCCTGTAGTGCTCCTTCTGATGTCAACGTTTCCGGCTAAGTCAGCATCCACATAGACTGTTAGTATCGTATCTCCACCTTTGAAACAAAGTGCTTTGTTTGTAGTACCCCCGCAGATATCTGAGGATCTATTTGACTGCTTCCCAGTGTACCTTGCCCGGATTATTCATGTACATGCTAACAGCTCCCACTGTATGAGTAATATATGGTCTAGTACAAACCATGGCATACATTAGACTTCCAATTGCTGAGGCATACGACACCTTCACCATGTGTGCACGTTCTTCCTCCGTCTTTGGTACTGTTCTTTGGAGAGTCTAAAATGAACACCTAAAGGTGTACTTACTGATTTAACATCTTGCATGTTGAACCTGGAGAGTACTTTGTTGATGTACTCAGTCTGTGATAACATCAATGTCCCCGACTTTGTGTCTCTCTTGATCCTCATCCCTAGAATCTGCTTTGCAGCACCCAGATCTTTCATTGCAAGCTGCTTCGACAATTTTTGCTTCAATTTTATAATCTCTTGCATGTCTGAACCTGCAACAAGCATGTCATCAACATACAACAATAAAATAATGAAGTTGTTGTCGAACTTCTTGATGTAGCAACAATGATCTGCTTGCCATCTGGTAAAACCACTGCTACTCATGAAGCAATCGAACTTCTTGTACCACTGTCTAGGAGCTTGTTTTAAACCATACAAACTCTTCTTCAACCTGCATACCAGGTTTTTGTTTCCTGCCTCTATGAAGCCTTCTGGCTGCCTCATATAGATTTCTTCCTCTAAATCACCATGAAGGAAAGCTGTCTTTACATCTAACTGCTCAAGATGTAAATTTTCTACAGCTACAATTTTCAACACCAGTCTGATTGTAGACAGTTTTACAGCTAGAGAGAAAATTTCATTGTAGTAAATACCTTCCTTTTGCTGAAAAAATTTGACAACCAATCTTGCTTTGTAGAGTTTGCTCTCATCGTGCTCTTCTTTGATCCTGTAAATCCACTTGTTGTGGAGCGTTTTCTTGCCTGGTGATAATTTAGCTAATTCTCATGTCTGATTTGACATAAGCGAGTCCATCTCATCTTTCATGGAAGACTCCCACTTGACTGAATCCTCCACTTGCATTGCTTCATCATAACACTATGGTTCACCATTGTCAGTCAGGAACAAGTAGTGCAAACAAGGAGAATATCGTTGGGTTGGTTTAGAAATTCTGGAGGAGCGTCTCAGTTCTGGTGTGCCTGGTTCTTCTTGAACTACTTCTGGATTGATCTGAACATCATTTTTAGAAATCTCCTCAAACTTAGCAAATTCCTTTATTTCAGCATCCGTATTGGAGCTACTTGATTCTACAGTTGACTTGTCTTTGTACATCACATTCTCATTGAAAATGACATCTCTGCTTCTGATGATCTTTCGATTTTCGTAGTCCCAAAACCGGTAACCGAACTCATCACCGCCATAACCAACAAAGACACATTTGTTGGACTTAGCATCAAGTTTACTTCTTTGAGCAGAGTCTATATGTATATAAGAAATACAACCAAACACTCTTAAGTGTGAAAGGTTTATTTCTTTCTTGCTCCAAACTTTCTCTGGTATTCTGCTATCCAAAGGAACTGAGGGCCCACGGTTGATCAGGTAAGCCGTAGTGTTGATAGCTTCAACCTATAGAAATTTGAGCAATCCAGCATGTATCCTCATGCTTCTGGCACATTCATTCAGAGTTCTGTTCATGCGTTCTGCTACGCCACTCTGCTGCGGTGCCATGGGAACTGTTCTTTCCATCTTGATCCCATTGTTTGCGTAGAAATCTCTGAATCTCCTATTTCTGTACTATCCTCCATTGTCAGACCTCAATCGATTGACTTTCAGACCATTCTCATTTTCCACCATGGCCTTCCATTTTCTAAAGCTATCAAAGACTTATGATTTCTTCTTCAGAAAATAAACCCACACCTTCCTTGTAGAATCATCGATGAAGGTGACATAATATAATGAGCCTGCAAGAGATGGAACTGGAGATGGTCCCCATACATCAGTATGAACCAACTCTAACTTTTCAACCTTGGGTGTCTTGCCAATCTTTGCAAAGCTTACTTTCTTTTGTTTGCAAAAGATACAATCCTCGCATAGTTCGACATCTACATTCTTTAGATCTGACAGCTTCCCTTTTGACAAAAGTGTATTCATCTCTTTTTCGCTCATATGACCAAGCCTTTGGTGCCATAGGTTTGATTTTCCATCAGTATCTGCTGCAGCAATGATATTCTCTAAATTTGATGTTACATATAGAGTACCGATCTTCTTACCACGAGCAATGACGAGTGCTCATTTGGTAATCTTTCATTCACAGCCTGAAAAGGTTATGCTATATCATTCTCCATCAAGCTGTCCTATAGAAATCAAATTTCTTTTGAGGCCAGGGATATGTCTCACTCCCTTCAGCGTCCAGGTGGTTTGGTTTGGCAGCTTTAGTCGGATGTCTCATTTTCCGACGATCTTCAAGGTTTCATCATCAACTAGATGAACCTTCCCAAAATCACCACTGACATAGTTCTCCATGATTTCTTGGCATGGGGTGGAGTGGAAAGATGCCCCTGAATCCAGGATCCATGATTCAATCGGACTGTTGACGCTTAGAATCATGGCATCACATGTCTCCTCTGTCATGTTGGCAGATTCATGTGCGTCGGTATCTTTCTTTGGTTATCGACAATCTTTTTTAAAGTGACCCTTCTTGCCACAATTATAACAAGTATAATCTTTCTTTCCCGTTCTTGATTTTCATGTTCTGGATTTGGATCTGCCACGATTTGAATTTCTTTATGAAGTTCTCCCTCTAGACTCTGTGTGCAAGGCTGAGGAGGTTGATGCTTCACCCGATTCTCTCCGTCGAATTTCTTCGCTCAATACCAGATCCCGAACATTGTCGAATTTCAATTTGCTATTTCCCGACTAGCTGCTGACTGCTGTAACAGTAGCATTCCAACTGTCTGGTAGAGATGATGAGAATTAAGCTCGAACTTCATCATCGAATTCAATTTCCACGGAACTCAACTGGGTTGTGATTGTGTTGAGTTCAATTAGGTGTTGAGCCACTGATGCCCCTTCCGCCATTCGCAAATTGAACAATCGCCTCATCAAATGAACTTTGTTTGAGGCCGATGGCTTCTCATACATACTAGAGAGAGCCGCCATAAGACCCGCCGTGGTCTTTTCCTTTGCTATGTTGAAAGTAACATTTCAGGACAACGTCAGTCTGATAACTCCGAGGGCTTGTCTGTCGAGAAGGTCAGTCGGATAACTCCGAGGGCTTGTCTATCGAGAAGAGTCTAGTCTTCATTTTTCATACCCTCTGGTTGTTTTCCTGAGAGAGGTTGATATAGATTTTTCTGGTACATAAAATCTTCAATCTGCATCTTCCAAAAGCCAAAGTCCACACCATCGAACTTTTCAATTTTCACATTCCATTCGTCTGCAGCCATCGCTCCCACTCGAATCTGGCTTCGTTTGGATCGTTTCTGACAGTTCTTGCGAACCACCGTGTATTAGAACACTTCCGTCGACAAATTCGTATCGCCGACAAAATTTTACTATTCACAAAATTCACTATTCACGTGAATAGTAACCTCGCAAAAAATTGACAAAATTGACAACCAAAAGCTCTGATTACCAGTTGTTGGGAAATAAACGAGTACGAGTAATTTCCCTATAACCAGATTAGTGAGAAAGTGAAATAAAAGCGGAAAAATAATACCCGAAATTGATAACAGAGTTTAGCCAATTTTGCTTACGTCTCCGGACTGCTGCAGATATTTTACTAAGAGAGAAAATTTACAAGTGTTTACAAAACACTCATTACTCACAAGAAAACTCTCTAGTATTGGGAGAAAGAAAATGATTTGGGATTTTGGGATGATTTTGAAGCTAAATGGGCTAGGGTATTTATAGTTGAAGCTTAGGGACTAATCTTGTAATTACCCTAAAAAATACAATGGCTAAATGTATGATTTATCCATTACCATTTTCAACAAATGATGCATCATTCGGTGCCTAATATTTTTTCAACAATATCATCTAGCAGCCCATGATTGCTGCCCAATTTGTTGAAAAACTCTCCCCTCTTTTTTGACTTGCGTTCAACAGCGAATCCACAACTCTTGAAACGTTCAAAAAACTCAAGAGCTTCACTTAACCTCTTCTCTGAACCTAAACCATTAATTGAAGTACAATAAACATTAGGTGTTAGCTTACAACTCTTTGCCTCCATCTCATGAAACAATTCAATGGCGGCATCATGCTTGCTAGCCTTACAATACACTCCAAACCCTCATCTTTCATCGTTCGCTAAACCTCAACAAGTTGTTTTCTTTGCCACAACCAACAGCAAAATCGTATAAGACTTAATATTGGGAACAAACAATATACTGAATGTCGATATCCATTCCCTCTACTTATAAATCAACTCTTTGGGCTAGTCTCGGACTTAGGGTGATAATAATTATTTGCAGGTTGACAAGTTAAATAAATATAACGTCAAATATAGTATTCTCTCATTTTGCATTGTAATTAGCTTGTATATTTATATATACTCTCAAATCTATATGCCTCAACTTAAAATTTAATAAAATTAAGAAGATTTTAATTTAACTTGTTTATTATTATTTTCATTTATTTGAACAAATCGATTCAATTCATCAGTAAAATAAGACTTTCAACTGACTAACCAAAACTTTATGAAAAATCTATATATATATATATATAAAGAACAAGAGATTTTAGTGAATGGGTTTTGTGCTCGTAGCATCAATTCAACGTGCCAAATGAAAGGAGGATAGAAGAACAAACAACAGCATGCAAATGGGCAGCTCAAGAGGATAGTCCTCTAAATGAAGGCTTCTGGGTGACTTTTTCACCATTAAAACACTACAGCTGAAGCCAACATTGTCGACAAAAATCTATAATCGTTTCTCTCTCAACTGTATAATTGAGAGGAAACCCCCAAAAACAGACATACAGACCAAAAGAACGTACCTAATCTGATGTTGTTCTTTTGAACCTTTCATGAAAACTTGGATGCAAAGGTCATTGCAGTGAGTCTCTGTCATATTCACCTTCTTCAAGTGCACTGATTGGACTTTGAATTCCAGTCGTTGAGAAGGTTCGTTATGGTTTCACTGAACTTCCTGAGGTCCGGGCTTCACGGCATTTACATCACCCCACTGTGACCGAGCACCGCTCCACCAGTTCTTCACGCCAGTGCACCATGCCCCTGAGGCAACTTGCTTTCGCTTGCGCTTGAGGATTTTCTCTTCAACCATGTCCAATACAGGATCATTTTCTCCGAACTTTCTTTGGACAAGCTCGGTCGGCGACTGTGGAGCTCATATTTGGCGGCGGCGGCAGCAGCTAAAAGAGGGGTTAAGGTTAGGTTTAGGTTAGATGTTTGGGTTAGGGCTTTGGTTTGGAGCCGATTTTGGAATTAGTTTGGGCATTTTGGGTTTATAATAATAATAATAATAATGTAAGGTAATAGATGAAAAATGGTGACTACAAATCCATCGACAAAAGAAAATTACATAATAGTTATCCTACCGAATAAAGGGCGGACAACCTTCAAATTTGATTTAATACCAAGAATCATAATAGTTAATTTTCTTTCTTTGATATAACACATTAATTAAAGAGAAAATCACTAGCACTAACTGGAATCTGGAACGACATTCACGAGTTAATAAAGTGAGATCTCACATTCACTAGCCAGCACAGTAGAGCAAAACAAGATTAAGACTTAGTTTCTTGTTCACAGTTAGGCAATACAGCCGAAGCAAGAACCGTCAAAGCACAGTAAGAAAATCTACCGATAGACAAGCTTTACAAAATTAGAGGCTATAGGTAAAGAGCCCCTACTGGAACATATATTCACATAATGTTTCTGCAGTTGTTAATTAGTTATTTTTTTGCAAAGATCCACCAGAAGGTGAGGGTATCAGAATTTGCTAATCAACATCTACCAATATACCCATCTACGAATAGGACTTCCAACTAACCACCCACTTTCATAATTACATAGAAAAAATGAGAAGATTCATCTTTGATAAAAAAAACATGGAGCGAAAAATAACAAATGATTTTTAATAGTTGAAACCATAGATAACGTAGTGAGGAGACTTCATATAATGATTTTTCTTCAAAATAATAGTAACAAGAATATCGGAGACATCAAGTGGATCCAATCACTTGCTAAAATTAATGTACAATTGAAATTTTTTAAATGCAACTTCAACGGTATTGCAATGTTTCAAGCATAAGGATATTTATTAAATAAAATATCATTTAGTCTTTGACTACCGCACAATGGTTCATTCAATGAGAAACCAAAGTAGAGGACCAACTACATGCAGACATGTTTTTTTAGCCAAAATAATAAAGGTGTCAACATGAAACATGGCACATTTCCTTTTATTGATCCTCCAACCGTTGCATCGGTTGAATTTCATCTTGACTTACACATTTAATGTGTGATTCGTACACGCCACCATAATAATATCTACTGCACTCTGACAAACCAGGAAGAAAAATACAGACCATGAAAAGGACCCCCCTTTCCATTTGAGTATATGATGTGATCTTGACAATTAATAGGCTACCCAAATCTTGTAATCATCTCTGTGTTTCTCTCCAGCCGTCTTTATCTCACATGTTTAGTAGGCTTCCAGGACCCAATTCATTTCACATTCATAAATAGTCCATCATCATTTGGTTAATTAGATCATCAGTCCATTCACTTCACCACAGGTGATCAAAGTTGAGATCTCCTGAGAGCAGAGATGAAGGTATACACTTTTCAGTTATGCCGATGATGATGATCTTCCTCGATTCTATGGACTGAAGTTTTCTCTTTTTGATGCAGTTATTAGGTTGGATTCACCGTAAGTTCGGTCAAAATACCAATGAACCACTCAAGGATTTCGCCATTGGTGATTGTGTTATGAATTAGGATGAGAAAATAGAAGAAATTAGAGATTTCAGAATTAGAAAGACTTAGATACAGAAAATGTTCTTCATTCATAAGATAACCCTTAAAGGATTGGTACAAATTATATATATACCGTACCAGCTGTCATAACAAATCTAACAAAATAACCGTCCTAAGTTGACTCATCCTCCAAACTTCTCTCCTAAATTATAATAACCTCAAGCCCACGTCTAGGCCCATCTATAACTTATATTGGTTTAAGTCACAGTAAGCCCACTAACCTTCCCCAACCTAAGTCTTCAACCCGTCTCTTACTTTTCATTTCATTTTTACTTCAATTCTCAATTCGTCAGATAAGAACTCAATCCCTAGCCCCCATGTCAATCCCTAAATTCCTTCGATCCTTCCCCAATTTCTGATGTTGCTTCCCAATTCTTCCCTTCATCATTTCTCCTAAATCAACACGATCAAACCCTAACTTTCCTATCATCATAACAATACCCCCTTCTCCAGACGATTCTTGCCCCAAGGATCAAACTGAGGAAATTGTTGTCTCAATACGGTATAATCTTCCCAAGTTGCTTCTGTTGCTCCCATATTTGTCCACTGAATGAGCAGTTGAATGACTGCTCGATTTTGTCTTGTAATCACTCGCTGATCCAAAACGAGGGCTGGGTAAATCTTCAGGTGTCCATCCGACGCGACCTCTGGAGGATCGATCGAGATAAGTCCCTTTTTCCCGACTTTCTTCTTAAGTAAACTCACATGGAAAACTGGATGTATCTTCGAATTTGCTGGTAAATCAAGTTTATAAGCAACTTGACCAATTCTGTCTTTTATCTTGTAGGGTCCAAAATAACGAGCAGCAAGCTTCAAGTTTCTTCTTAGGGCCAGTGATGTTTGTCTGTATGGTTGGAGCTTCAGGTAAACCTTATCCCCAATTTGAAACTCCATGTCTGTTCGATGTTTATCACTTATCTGCTTCATTCTGTTAGTAGCTTTAAGTAATTGTTCTCGTAGTAATGAATTTAACTGCTCCCTGTTTTGCATGACATTCTGCACTGCCTCCACCCTATAATCTGTAGTCCATGTCACATTAGGAGCTTTATACCCATATAAAGCTTCAAATGGTGTCATTTGTAGAGCAGAGTGGTAATTAGTGTTATACCACCATTTAGTCTGAGCTAACCATTTATACCAAGTCTTTGGTTTCAAGAAACATATACACCTCAAATACTGTTCCAAACATTGATTCAACCTCTCTGTCTGGCCATCTGTCTCAGGATGATAGGCAGTACTAAATAATGTAGTTGAACCCAATTGCTTCATTAATTCCTGCCAAAATAGACTAGTAAAAGACTTGTCCCTGTCAGAAATAGCCACCTTAGGAGGACCATGTAACTTGTAAACCTGATCAAGATAAACTCTAGCAACTTCCACTATTGTATAGGGATGAGATAGTGGTATAAAATGAGCATATTTAGTGAATTTATCAATCACCACCAAAATGCAATTATATTTTGTTGAAGATGGCAAACCCTCAATAAAGTCTATTGTAATCACTTCCCAAGCATTGTTTGGGACTGCAATAGACTGTAACAACCCTGGATTAGAAATATGTTCTATTTTAGTCCTTTGACACACATCACACTGCTGTATAATCTCTTGAATTTGCATTTTCATCCTTGGCCAGAGAAAATAAGACTTAATTTTTTGATAAGTAGCTTGAATACCTGAGTGACCTCCTTGTGGTGAGTCATGCAAAGCCACAATTATTTTCTGCCTCAAATCCCCTTTTCTGCCCACATAAATTCTATTTTTGAAATATAATACTCATTTCAATAATTTCCAATCCTGTAGCTCATCTGGCTTAATAACCATAATAGGAATTTTCTCTTGGGCTATAACATCTTCCTCATAACTTTTTTCAATATCCTGTACCCAAGCAGGAGTTATAACAATAACTCCCATTTGAATAAATTCACCAGAATCCAGTTGTTGTCTAGATAGTGCATCTGCAGCTTTATTAGACTTACCCTTCCTATACTGAATAATATAATCCAACCCCAATAACTTTGTAAGTCCCTTCTTCTGGATAGTTGTAATTAACTTCTGATCAAGTAAATGTTTTAAGGACTCATGGTCTGTTTTAATGACAAACGAACCACTCTCCAAATAATGCCTCCAATGAGAAACTGCCATCAAAATGGCCAAATACTCCTTCTCATAAATTGAAAGATTTGTATGCTTAGGCCTCAAAGCTTTACTCAAATAGGCTATAGGTCTCCCTGCTTGAGAAAGAACAGCTCCAATCCCTTTAGAACTAGCATCAGTTTCTAAAAAAATTTCTGGTCAAAATTAGGCAAAGCCAACACTGGAGTATTACACATAACTTCCTTGAGCTTTTCAAAAGCTGTTATGGCTTCTTCAGACCAAAAAAACCCATCATTTTTCAACATATTAGTTAAGGGCTTACTCAGTTCTCCATATCCTCTTATGAATTTCTTGTAATATCCAGTTAATCAAAAAAATCCTCTTAAAGCTTTCAGATTCTTAGGCAAAGGCCACTGTTGCATAACTTTAACTTTGTTAGGATCTGTTGCCACTCCCCCAGCTGATATTAAGTGTCCTAAATATTCCACTTACTGCTGTCCAAAGAAGCATATACTCCTTTTAGCATATAACTTGTTTTTCAACAAAACCTCCAACATAATTCTTAGGTGCTGTTTATGCTCTGCCAAGCTAGAACTGTAAATCAATATATCATCAAAAAATACAAGAACAAACTTCCTTAGATATGCTCCAAACAAATCATTCATCAAAGCTTGAAAAGTAGCTGGAGCATTAGTAAGACCAAAAGACATTACTTTAAACTCATAATATCCTTGATAAGTCCTAAAAGTAGTTTTATGAATATCTTCCTCATTAATTCTAATCTGCCAATATACATATCTCAAATTAATTTTTAAAAAGAAAACATCCCCATTCAACTCATCTAGCAAATCCTCCACTATAGGAATAGGAAACTTATTTTTAACTGTAGCAGAATTAAGTGCCCTATAGTCCACACAAAATCTCCAATTTCCATCTTTCTTTTTAATAAGTAAACATGGAGAAGCAAAAAGACTTTTACTCACCTGCATAATAGATGAGGACAGCATTTCAGTAATCTGTTTCTCTACTTCAGTCTTATGATGATGAGAAAATCGATAAGGTCTAAGGTTTACTGGTTGTGTTCCCTGCTTAAGGACAATTGCATGATCATGTTTCCTACTAGGAGGCATTCCCCTTGGTTCTTCAAAAAACTCTTTAAACTCTTCCAGTAGTTCTTGTAATGGTAAAGGAACTACATTGTCTTCCACTTCAGCACTTAGCAAATAAATCTCCCCACTTAATTCAGTGTCTTTTTCTGCTAACTTTTGTAATTTCTCTCCCGAGATTGATCTGATTAATGGCAGCTTTTGAGACCCCTTTATAACTACAGTTTCCCCATCTTTCTCAAAACTGATGGTTTTAGTTTTAAAATTTATCATTATAGGGCTAAATACTTCCATCCAATCTACCCCCAATACCATATCACTTCCTCCCAGAGATAACACTCTGAAATCATGCTGGAAATCATAGCCCTGCATCTTCCAACTCACCTTGTTACTTCTAGCCGTACTGAACAGTTTCTCCCCATTAGCTACTGTAATAACTAATGGCTGGGTATGAACCAATTCCACCCCTTCCTTGGCCCATTGAGGAGTTACAAAACTATGAGTGCTGCCACTATCAATTAGTACATTAATAGGTTTTCCCTTGATAAAACCTTGAATCCTCAAAGTAGTATGTCCCACATTCCCTATAATAGCATTGATCCAGGGCTTCTTTAGCTTGATCTTCCACCTCTCTATTTTCTCCTTCTGTTAAATCCTGTTCAGTAGAATCTGTAGGTTCCTCTTCCTCCATACAATTCAGCTGTCTGACTTTGCACTGATGCCCTGGAACAAATTTTTCTCCACATTTAAAACACAAATTGTTGGCTCTTCTATAATCCAACAGATTCTGTTTTGGGTTGGTATTATGAGGAACTGACTTAGGTAATAAACTCCTATTACCACTGTTCTGTTGACTGTTTGAAGGAGTATAAGAAAAAATTCTGCTATGAGATTTGTACTTCTTTCCTTCAATCTCATTAGCTAACTCATATAGTTTAGCTTGCCTATAAGCTTCAGATAGGTTCTTAGGCTCCAACACTTTCACCTTATGTTTTAGTTCCTCCTTAAGACCACTAATGATGCTGGAAACAAAATAATCCTCCCCTAAATATAGATGTTGTTATAGCAAATAGGGTCTTAACTCCTCAAACATTTCTTGATACTCTTCTACATTACCCTTCTGCATTAACTTATTAAATTCTTCAATGATATCTGAACAGTTCCTGTCACAAAATCTATGACACAAATCAGCCTCAAATTCATGCCAAGTCACTCTATGCTTCTGCATAATATAACCATCAAACCAAGTCTCAGCCTTCCCCATCAAATACATTGCAGCCACATCCAGTTTCTGCTCCTCAACAACTCCTAAAAGTTTAAAATATTTTTGACATTTTCGAACCCACCCTCTGGGATTACTTCTATCAAACATCTGTAACTCCAATTTAGGTCGAGGTAACATAGGCCCAGAACTCCCAAACAAACCCTTACTGTCTACTTTAAACTCACCAGCACTGCCCATAATATTTTCTTCTTGCACTTTTGAATTAAAAGGTAGAGGACTAGAAAACTCCATAGGTTTAGCAGCTAATATCCCCGGTTCATTCGGTTTAAAAGTATACTTCTCATGCTCACTCAAAACCGTAACTAAACATGGTTGCTGACCTTCACCTTTGTTTTGCTTTTCAACTGCTGATGGTTGAATTCTTGCTGATTGAGGTGAGTCTTTTTCCTCAGCTGCCTGATTGGCCAACTGTAGGATTCTCTGTAAATAACCCTTGTTCTCAATCATCCCATCCTCCAAGGTTTGTATCCTTCCCTCCAGCTCTGCTTTCTGCTCAACCCACCAAGATGGTAAGGTCTCTTTCTTCACTTCTACTGCTTGTTCCGTTACCTCAATGGTTCCCTTCTTTTGCATCTTTCTTGTCTTTCCCAACATGAAAATAATGGATTTTTGGATCTCCAAACTTAGCTCTGATACCAATTTGTTATGAATTAGGATGAGAAAATAGAAGAAATTAGAGATTTCAGAATTAGAAAGACTTAGATACAGAAAATGTTCTTCATTCATAAGATAACCCTTAAAGGATTAGTACAAATTATATATATACCGTACCAGCTGTCATAACAAATCTAACAAAATAACCGTCCTAAGCTGACTCATCCTCCAAACTTCTCTCCTAAATTATAATAACCCTCAAGCCCACGTCTAGGCCCACTTGTAACTTATATTGGTTTAAGTCACAATAAGCCCACTAACCTTCCCCAGCCTAAGTCTTCAACCCGTCTCTTACTCTTCATTTCATTTTTACTTCAATTCCCAATTCGTCAGATAAGAACTCAATCCCTAGCCCCCATGTCAATCCCTAAATTCCTTCGATCCTTCCCCAATTTCTGATGTTGCTTCCCAATTCTTCCCTTCATCATTTCTCCTAAATCAACACGATCAAACTCTAACTTTACTGTCATCATAACAGATTGTCATCCTGTCATATAGCTTGTTTTGCAAACTGTAATGGCAATGCACGTTTAGGTTGCATGCACATGAACATCATATCTTCATGCTGCTCTCTATAATGACTGGAATATAGGTTTAAACCAAAAAAGAACTACATGATGGTACATACATAGAGATTAAAATGAATTGCATGTTTTGTTCAAGGCTTTCTTGTTATTGTCTTACAGGGAACCCATCTCTGGATGACCAACAATTATACTCAAAGCCGAACTATGGTACCAAGTTATTCAGGCCATCCCATAGAGACCACCTTCGAAAGTCATTAGGTGGCGTAGACGCAGCACAAGTAGACGAAGAAGACTACAAAGACGATTCATCATCAGCAATGTCTAAGCTATTTCAAGGCTTTCTTGCCATTGGCACCCTTGATTCGGACCCTAACATTCCCGATCCCTCGACAATTAATAGTCACTGAGAATAGGCTCAAGCTCATTAATAAAGAGTTGGAGAAGTTTCTTGGAGCAGAAGCTAAAGAAGAAGGCTGCAATGATTCATCTGCAAGAAACAGTTATTTGAGCACTGGAAGAAGCAGTCATTGCAGCACAAGTACTCTTAGTGGAAGGCCAAATGAAGGTCCAGATACCAATGGTAATGATGCTACACTTTGTCCCCTCCAAGGCTATCTTTCTGGCTCAGCAATTGAATTGTCAGAAACAACTACAGTGGCCAAAAAGGAACACAGGACCTCACTTGGTGAGCTGTTTCAGAGGACTAAAATAACAGATGAGAGTTTGTGGAGTGATTGTGACGACGAACAGCATTCGGAGAAGGAAGGAGATAAATCTGCAGTGCAAATTATGAAGAAGAAAATGCCCAATGCTTTTAGGTGCTCTACTGCAGCTACTGGAGGAAATATAAGCACATATAATCACGGAAAGCCACAGAAGAATGAGAACAAGGAAGGCATTGTGTATGACGTAGGTCATATGCTTGCAGATGATGACATAATTATATATCCTCACAGATCCCTTTCGAAGAACGTATGGCGCTACAAGAGCCTATCTAAACCACCTCAGTTCACGCTCAGCTGCTACGATTCGAACGGAAACCGAGAGTGCTGGATCAAAACAGATGCAGACTGTAAGTATAATAGTATACCACACTTTTGACATGCTTGTTACTGTTACGGATGTATACCGGTGAGATTATTTGGAGTTTTAGAAACAAATGTCCTAATCCAGTAAAATGCTTTGTGTTTGTAGACCTCGTGTTGGAGCTCTGAGAGGCAGAAGAAACTTTCAAGTGTTTGGTTTACCAATTATCATCATCCCTGGTTTGTATGAATGATAGTTGATGGTGCTTCCTTTTTTTTTTGGAGAGATTTTCTATTATCTGTAATTATTAAACTGGTATTTGAGAGTGGATATTTTACAGAACAGATTGAAGTAAATAAAGGAGTCCAACCTCCATGTAAAATTACAAGGCATTGTTGTTTTCGTACAAAACATATCTGAATTAGTATTGGGGTTCAGCTCACTGTCTCATAAACCATGATTTTAACAACAGACAACCAGAAAATTTGATGCAATCTGCTCTCTACTCATTTGCAACATGTTCCACGTGACATCCAAACTATAAGCTATGCAATAGCGTTGGCCTAAAAAAATCCATAGAAGAAACCAATTGGGAACATTTCATATCCAACTTTAGTGCATAAAAGGCAAGTTCAACGAGTACGGTTCAAGCGCAAAAGATGAAGCACTTCACAAGCCACCAAAACATTATCAGTAATAGAAAGACCAAAAACAAAAGCACTTTTGAACCCTGTCGAATGCAGTCACCCAACACATCCATAAAGTGATTTACCAAGACCTTCAGCACTTATTTTATACAAGACATTACGGGATAGGACAAAAGACGTGGAATGGAAGTGTTTTTAAGCATCATGTTTCCCTCAACAACATTTGCTTATAGATTTCTTTGAGTATCAATTTCTCATTTTTCACTTAATCATTTTAAGTATATTATATTTTGTTTTAAAGGTCTTAAAGAGTAGAACATAAAACCATAATTTTATTATATAAATCTTCAATTTTATCCATAAATAATATACCTCAAAAATAAAAGTAAAAAAGTATTTATTATTTTCCAACAATAACACATGGCTAAATTATTTCTAAAATTCGCGGATCAATCCTCTTACAACGTGACACAAACAAAATGGATGTAGCCAGTGAAGCCAAAACAGAGATCAGAAATCAAATCATCATTATCGTCCTCTAAGCATGCAATATACTTCACTTTGCGTCGAAGAGCTGCGAGGTGATGAAAGAAAAGTATTCTTGTCACCAAGGCGCGTCCATTTAATCCTCCCATGATGAGCTCAATGTACTTTAGTTGCACAAATTCGTGCACAACATTTGCAGGATTGTATGAGCGTACGCTATCAAATAATTGAAATTTTTTCAAAGAGATACTAACTAATAATAAAAAATTGAGACAAATGCCAACGTAGCTCCAACATCTTTGGTTTCCTTGAAGAAACCGTCACTCTCTTTGCAATCATCCCTTCAATTTTGGTCATCTCCTCAAGTAAGGATTCATATTTCTCTACCACCTTTGCTTCAGTTTCTAATTTTTTTTATCTTATTGTTCAATGAAAGGTTCAATCTATCACCCGTCATCAGTGCTAGGATCAATAAATTTAATTATTATTATTATTTTGTCTTGCTTTTACCAAGATTTTAAAAGGCTAATTCATTTTTTTTAACATATTTTGATTCATCGATAAAGTTAAAAAGAAAAATCGTTGTCTAGAATCAATATCAACATTACTGAAACCTGATCGAACAGTGTTGATTCACCCCAAGCACTGTGTGTTTGACAGTATCTATTTAAAGCCAAAAGCCATAAAACTGCAATAATTAGCTGACTCTATTCCCATATGAAATGGGGTAAAGGGGAGGTAGGGTAGTAGGTTGCTGCCCTCGATATTAGGTTGAGAGCAACTTCCGTGAAAGACCTCTAGTAAAATTATGAATTGTCTACCGTGAGACTCAATCGCACGACCTCAAAGTTAAAAACCTTGCACTCTACCAATTGAGCTGAACAGGCAATTCAACCATAAAACTGCAATAACATACATATTATAGTAACAGGAATATCGTGGACATCAAGTGGATCCAATCGCTTGCTATGGTAGAATTGAAATTCTTCAAATGCAACTTCAACAGTATTGTAATGTTTCAAGAATGAGGGTTTTTATTAAGTAAAATATCATTTAGTCTTTGGCTACTGCACAATGGTCATTCAATGAGAAACCACAGTAGAGGACCAACTACATGCAGACATGTTTTTTAGCCAAAATAAGAAAGGGTGTCACAATGAAACATGGCACATTTTCTTTTATTGATCCTCCAACCGTTGCATCTGTTGAATTTCATATTGACTTACACATTTAATGTGTGTCGTAACCGGTTTTCGCCCGGCACGAATTTTTACTTGACGGGAAAAATAATGTGGATAAAAAATGATTTTGATTTTAAAAAATGTTTTGGGAGTCGTCTTCGACCTTTTGGATTAGGTAGGTCGAATACCTAAAAATCATCTTTTAAAAGAGATTTTAAGAAAACATCAGTTAAAAGATAAATTGGTCTGCGTTTAATCAAAAATTCATTCTTTTTAATAATAAAAAAGGATTCGAGGTCGGTTAGGTTTGGGGAAGGATTAGCATCCCACAACGCCCAAAATTGGTCCTTGTCAATTATAAATTGTCTCTAATATTAGAATTTAAGAATTCAGATATAAATTTAATTTATTATCCTATTATTTCGTATTTTAATCGGATAATTCTAAGGAAGAAAAAGATATTAAATAATTTTTATAAATTATAAATAAAATATTTATTTATTTAAAACATCAGAAAATGACATCAAGTTGCTTTAAGACTGCACTTTCTTAATATTTGAAAATTAAATAAATATTAAAAATAATAATTTTTTCCTAAGAAAATAATTTAAATAAAACAATATTTGAGTTTTCTGATTTTTATAAGTAGGATATTTATTTATTTTTAAAATACCAGAATAGGACATCTAGTTATATTAAGACTGTCATTTTCTTTAATATTAAAAAATAAATAAATATTTAGAAGAATATAAGGATTTTTCTTAAAAATAATAAAACAAAGCAAATATATATATATTTATAAGCAGGATATTTGTTTATTTTTTATATACCAGAATAAGACATCTAGTTGCTTTAAGATTGCCCTTTCTTAGTATTTAAAAATAAATAAATATTATTATCTAATCAAATTATAAAATAATAATATTGTATTTCATGTAAATATTAGTGAATAAAACATAATAAATAAATAAATAAAATACTATATTTAAAGTATAGGATAAAAATAAAATTAATACTATATGGTATTTTATTATTAATATAATATTAAGTAAAAAATAATAATGATCAAAATAAAAGAAATTACAAGCAATAATATTATATTGCAAAATATTAAACATTCAGGGTCAAAAATGAAAATTAGTGATTAAAATGTAACATATTAAAATTAAAAGCTCTAATTTAAAATATTATGAAATATAATAATTAACAGTGTAATTTAACCATAATAATTAACACGTGATTAAAATAAATTTAATAAAATTATAAGGGACTAATCATAATATTTACCCAAAATATATAAATACTGATAATGACTAAATTATAAATAAAATAAAATTCAAATACCGAATTGAAATACATAAAGGTTGATTTCAGTGACCAAAATGAAGGTTTACAAAACCTAAAGGTTGGCGAGCATAGTTTTCCCAAAAGGGAAATTATAGAGACACCCCTTCCCTGAAACGATGTCGTTCGTGGAGGGTATTTAAACCTTAAAACCGGCCCAAAAAGGCCGAGAGTTTCATTTTCCTGGTTTGCTTCTCTCTTTTTAGAGAGAGAAGCTCTGTCTTCTCTCTAAATTCCACCAACCGGAGGAAGGACGACCGCTGTATTCCGGCTCAGATCACCGCCACGATGGTCGAAAAACTAAAAATACACCACAACTTAGATCTTCACTTCCTAAGGCCGAATACGACCTCTATTTATCCTAAAAACCCTTAGAATTTCCTAGATCTAGGAAATTACCTTCGAAGTCCGAAGGTTTCCGGCGACAGTTG
Source organism: Hibiscus syriacus (assembly GCF_006381635.1). Lineage (NCBI taxonomy): Eukaryota > Viridiplantae > Streptophyta > Magnoliopsida > Malvales > Malvaceae > Hibiscus > Hibiscus syriacus. The sequence continues at coordinate 11,935,921 of NW_024062733.1, forward strand.
GGCTCTCCGAGGGTAAGTTCTCTCTCATTCACTTTTCTTTCGGTTTTTTTTTCTGTTGGTTTCGCTCTTGGTTGCTGTCCGTGTCCCCTCTTTTGCAGGTTCAGTGGCCATATTTATAGGCCACCATAGCGTTGCTCTCGGACCAGTTTAAAAGAGCGACCCTAGGTGATTCACCGAAGTTAACGGTGGTGACTCACTATAGGGTAGTAACGTGTACAACCACCTAGTGCTTTTGGAGACTTTGGCGAGGGTTGGGCGTGGCAGAGGCGGCTGGAAGCTTGAGGCGGCGGCGACGTGGCCCTAGGGTATCATACCCTAGGGTTTTTATCTAGAGGGTTCTGGACCGTTGGATCTTGCCAGATCCAACGGCTGTTGATACTGGCGACTGGGTACTGAGATGATGAAACTCAAATTGGGTTTAGGGTTCTATTGGGCCAGATTAGGCTTCTGTTGGGCTATCTAGGCCTGGAATTATAATTGGGCCCCGATTTTAGCCTTTGTAATATTTATTTAATAATAATAATAATAATACATATTATTAATAATAATAAAAGAAAAAGGAAAAAATTAGTGTCTACAGCTACCCCTCTTTGCTCATTCTTGTGTTAACAAGAATAGAGCAAAGACGAAAAAGACAATAATTTTTTTCATTTGGCTTCTTTTGAGTATGATGGAAATGTTGAAAACATTCTGCCCAAAGGTCTTATGAATGGCCCTGAGGTCTTATCATCTTGCACTGTAGGTCTTACAGATGACCCGAAGACTTTAAAAACATCATGCACTGAAGGTCTTACAGATGACCCGAAGGTTTTGAAAACATCATGCACTGAAGGGCTTACAGATGACCCGAAGGCTTTGAAAACATCATTCACTGAAGGGCTTACAGATGATCCGAAGGCTTTGAAAACATCATGCACTGAAGGGCTTACAGATGACCTGAAGACTTTGAAAACATCATGCACTGAAGGGCTTACAGATGACCCGAAGGTTTTGAAAACATCACTGAAGAGCTTACAGATGACCCGAAGGTTTTGAAAACATCATGCACTGAAGGGCTTACAGATGATCCGAAGGTTTTGAAAATATCATGCACTGAAGGGCTTACAAATAACCCAAAGGTTTTGAAAACATCATGCACTGAATGGCTTACAGATGACCCAAAGGTTTTGAAAACATCATGCACTAAAGGGCTTACAGATGACCCGAAGGTTTTGAAAACATCATGCACTGAAGGGCTTACAGATGACCCGAAGGTTTTGAAAACATCATGCACTGAAGGGCTTACAGATGACCTGAAGGTTTTGAAAACATAATGCACTGAAGGGCTTACAGATGACCCGAATTAAAAAGCTCCCAAAGGCTTTTTGAAAACATCCTGCACTGTAGGACTTACAGATGTGGGAAATAGTTTACTAAGTAAGAAACTTTGGAAATCGTTTTCTTACTATTCAAAAATTTCATTTTCAGAAAAGATTAAATGAGAAACTTTGGAAATCGTTTTCTCATTGTTCAAAATAACTTGTTGATTGGGTAACATGCCTCATTTCAAAATAATGTTTCTTTTATGGATTGCATCCATATATTCTTCAGATGTTTTGTATGATTCTTACATTTGAGGTTTTAAATGTTACCTTATTCTTGTAAGGTATTTTGAATCTTCTTTTTTCCCATATGAAAATCTGTTAAACTTCATGTTTGAATGCAATCAAATGTATCAATGTATCAATGATGTTCTTATGAATGCATGAATGTTGATGCAATCTTCATTTGACTTCAAAGTAGTGAACTCAATCTTCCTTCACTTGATCATTTATTGCCAGGGTTACCTTCGGTTATCAGTGTAGCAACTTATGCTATATTTATGAAGAACCATCTGATCAACTAGCATATTTGTTTATTCTTTGTTTCATGAAAGTCTCAGAAGAAATGTTTCATTTATGGAACTCTTGCCGTAATCAGAATTATGACATTGATTCCCCATTTTTGTCTTTGATAACATTAGCTTTCTTTGTTTGGACTTGTGTAAAAATCCAATAAAGTTTTCATCTTTGAAAAAAGAATCTATCATCTTTGAAGAGAAAATCTATCATCTTTGAAGAAAGAATCTATCATCTTTGAAGAATGTAGATGTAAATATACTAAACTCAACAAAGATTAATTTAGGAGAGTAGAGCATGTTCTGATTTGACTCTTGAAACACATTACAATAAGGATTTATCCTAATTCCTTTCATGTCTCCACATCTAATCAAATCTTGAATAAAGCCATTCAGACCATATTATGTTGAGATGCTCAACAACAATCTGATGTTCAATATTAATTGGCTCCACTAGTTTCTTGTTGTTAAAATGTCAGCTTCCCATCTATGGAAAGAAATCTTCATCATATCTCACTTCTAACCTTGGGGTTGAAGAAGACAAACTTTATCTTGAATCAATAAATGAAAACTATATGATCACAACATTGGTTCAATATCATAATAATTGGTTCGTAAAACATTTGACAACACATTCATCATCTCATGTGGTTTCTGCTCAGATGCTAGTAAAACATTTAACAACACATTCATCCTTTCCTGTAACTTTTGCCCAGATGTTCGTAAAGCATTTGACAATACATTCATTCTTTCATGTGGTTTCTGCCCAGATTTTTGGTTAATAAAGCTCTTTGCATATTATTAAAAGCTTTGTATGGTGTCAAAAGACCACTTGAGAACAAAACTCAATGGGAATACAAGTGAGATGCTGGTATGACCAAAAAGTTGGTCAAATTCACAAAATACGCTAGTGTCGAATTGAATAAGAGATACCAACTGATTTTGATATCATTTCGGGTAAGGGCCAGTGTGATACCGACAACGTTTTCTTCCATAATGAATGTTATATGAAATAGAAACACATCCGCTATAAGAGCCATGTACATAAAGTGTCCATGGAATTCTTGTTGATATAGATGAAACACACATGATAAACAAAATATATGAAAAATCAATTCACCCTGACTGACAATGATAACCCCAGTAACAAAGGGAATAAGGGTAATATACGTAAGTCAAGCCTCCCTCTTCAATGTCATCAAGTAAGCGAAAATTGTTGTGAAAAACATCTTCGTAGCCCTAACAATATGATTGAAACTAACTAGCAGAAACCTCAAAGAAATATTTCTAATCATCACTAACACATAAAAGACCAAATTCAAAGTCGAGATCTTGAGGAACTAGACCCTGGATCGAATGATCTGCCTAGGGACCAACTTTATCCATGCAACCGTGATGTAGCTTACCAAAGAACACGTTGTCATGTGACACATGGTTAAGAAGATTGGGTATTTGAAACCATACTTACTGAGTAAATATTTGTTCAATAACATGATCATAATGTAACTGCCTGATGAACGAAACAATTATGTATAGTCATCTCTACTGTCACTGTTTCACCATTTTCATTCTTCACATCTTTCTGTCTCATTGGAAATATTTGCTTAAATCAATGATCTTTCTGCAAGATGATATGGGTTTTCAGTATGGCCTAATATTTGCTGATATGAACGTTCTTAATGCGTCAACATTCCTGATTCAGATTGAAATGAGCTTTCAGTATGTCCCAACATTTGCTTCTTATTGATGTGAGCTTTTAAAATGCCTCAACATTTTTTTTGTTAAAATGAGCTTTCAATATGCCCCTAATATTTGTTGATATGAACGTTTAAAATGCATTAAAAATTATTTTCTTGATGATATGAGACCTCAAAATAAAATTTCAAAAAGCCTCACATGAATTATTTCTATCTGAAATGGGCTTTCGAGATGTCCTCACATTTGCTTCTTGTTGAAATGAGCCTCCAAGAATACCCAAATATTCATATTGTTGTGAGCCTTCAAAATACCCTACATAGATGCCCCAACATTCTATTTCTGTTTGAAATGGGCCTTCAAGATGTCCCACATGGATCTGTTTGAATTGGCCTTCAAAATTCCCCAACATTATAAATTGTAAGGCTTACTCTCAATGTTTGTTTGATTTGAATCTCATAATCCCCACGAGGTCCAATTTTGACAACGCACTGTTATGGGTATTTGTGGCTTTATTCGTGCCCCATTTTTGTTTATCTTGAATACTGTCATTCTAGTGTCACTAAACAACAGTTTTCAAGTAACTTGAGGAATTCTCTTCATGTTATCACAAACTTAAGAAGTAATCAATCATTCTAACAGAAATGTCTGAGATATGTGCCTCTTCTGAATGAGGTACCCATTTTTTGGATCTAAAGGGATCTAGTCGGACAGAGTGGTATAAATCGCTTGGTAATTCATTCCAGGCCGACACAGTGGCTTATAATCGTTCAGTCTTAAGAGACATGTTCCCCAAGTACATCAATGTCCTGTCTCTTTTCTCTGGGATCGATGGTGCAGAGATTGCCCTTTACCAGCTCAGCATACATTTGAAATCAGATGTGCAAGAACTGAATGGTGATCAGTTGGAGCAATTGATGAGTAGATTTGGTGGATTCGACCTTTTTATCAGTGGCATCCAGTGTAACAACCTTACCGGAAGAAATAAACATCATCGGGATGAACTAGAAGATTTTTGTTGGTGTATTTTCTTGCAATGACTGCTACACTGAATGCCTCTTATGCTGCTTCAAGATACACACCTCCATATCCCACTCTTCCCAAACCATGGAAAGGTTTAGTGAATGATAAAACTGGTTATCTTTACTTTTGGAATTCTGTAACCAATATTACCCAATATGAAAGACATACAAGTGTAGAATCTGTTCCAATGCCAAATTTAAGTTCAACAATCTTCTGAAGGATATAATGAATATAATCCTGACAAAGAAAATGATCGGCATGGAAGAGGCAGTAATGATGTATCAAGACTTGAGCCAGTATCACAGTATAACCAGAGTGCAAGAAGGGACTTGTTCATTCCCATAATATACCTTAATGGGAATTATAGTTCTGTGATGTAATCTTCTAGAGAACATGTATTGATGGTTGGGGAAAATAATTTGTCTGGTGATGCTTATCGCCCTCAGCATGTGATAAGTAATAATCTTTCTTGATAAATTGCTAATAATGTCACAGGAGAGCGTCACAAGTTCAATTTTCCAGACTTTCTAGCTTCTTGTACCATTTAGTTTTAAGAAATGTGAAGTGATTCATCATTCTGGCATCACTCATTCTTTTTCTATAATAGAGGTAGAATAAACAACAACTTGCTTCAAGGACTTTCCTCATTTGAGACTATCCTGTTTGAAAATGTTTTTCCTCCTTTCTTTATCGAATAATGAAAGAATTTTGTAAAATGTTGCCTATCACAGGTTCATAATAGAATCAAATCATAAGCTTGAATTCAAAGAATATCAAAAGAACCAACAACTCTTTAATGTTTGAGAATTATAGTTCTTTGACAAGTATCAAGATTTATGGGTTAGTTTCAGAATGGCCTTCCTATTTTCTATGGTTACATCTATTTAAGATGTCACTCCTCTCTCGCTCTTTGTGAACTTTGTCAAATTCCTTACTTTAAGGACTTGGTATTTTAACCAGATGTGTATAAAATGACGCAACTAGGATTGTCAATACTAGACTATCTAGAATACCTCTATTTCAATTCTATGGAATCTTTCATTTAGACTTATCTAACCAAAGTATTACGAAAATATCGGTCTAAAAATGAAATTTCTGAGTGCTTGTGTGAAGTTGACTATAACAGGTGTTTCGCAACTCCCTTAGTCCATTTTTATTTAGTGACTTTTTGCCCTTTTGGCTAGATGAATTCAGCTTTATTGTATATAATAATATAATCACCTTTATCAGGCTAGTTGAAACTTATCCATAAAGTCGGGGTGATTAACCAATTGCTCTAGAGGGACAATTTTATTGCATATAGTAGTATAACAAATTACCTGAATATTATCCATAAAGCCGGGGTGATTAACCATTTGCTTTAAGGGTATAACTCAAGCATATCATATTAGCTTAATATTATCCATAAAGTCAGGGCTATTAACCAATTGCTTTAGGGGGTAACTCAAGCTTTATTGTATATATAATAATATAACATGGGTATCCAAATCCAATTTCTTAAGCTTGTTAAGAAGAACCTGTTATAGTCTAGGTGTTTTGATGGAATTCAGAAAATCTCTTCGGTAGAATTCAATTCCCAAGCAATTGACTTAAACTAGATTTACCTATTTGTAAAAATTATGTTCATCATCGAACGTCATCAATAGAAAAGTACTCTAGTCGGTTTTGTAATGTAATACACAAACGATGCCCCATGTTGTATGCTCTTAATATAAATACCAAGCCTTTTTGTAATTCCTTTCAATAGGAGTTGGCTATCTCATATTTGTAATAGGATATTGTTTGGGTATATTTCTTCTGAGGTAAGGTCAAGGGTCTTTGTTTTTCTGGTTTTCAATCCTGATATTCTGTCAAAGATTATAACTCTAATCATGAAGAGCTTTTTAATCCAGTTGATATTCAAAGAACTGCAAGATTGCAAAATTGACTCAATGCTCATAACCTTACAAGCAACACAATTTTATTTATTGCACAAAAGGCAGAGAAAGGAACAAAAACATGTGCAAACAAGATGCTGAAACTAGAAATGTACTACAGTGGTAGATAACAACTTCCACTTGTTTATTTAGCTTGCATATATCATTCCTCTAATGTTGGGTGTGTACTTGGCCCAAGATTTTCATCCTTATTTGCGCCCATTTCTTGATCATTTATTGTGTCAAGACTCCCTTATCAACAAGGGTCTCTATTTCTTTTAACAGTGGCCAACAACTCCCTATTGAATATCCCTTTACCCCCAAGTGAAAACCACAAACACTACATTGATCATAGCTATGAGCAGAAGAGTTTGGTGGCACTTTTGTTGGTCTTGGTGTGATGTATTGACCTTTAACCAAATGAGGATATAAGTCTGAAATGGAAGTTTGGAACACTTCTAAAGTTTTTCTTGATCGCATGACTTTATTTGGTCGATCCGAACAACTACTTGCTCTTTTTCTTTTGCAGTGGCTGGGATTCTGGATGCGACATTCATTCATATAATCAACTTTCACTTTCTGATCCGTCGGGCTCTTGGATATGACTTTTGAGTTTCCTTTGTTTATCACATTTTCAATTAATTCTCCATTTATCAATAAATTCTTGAATTCCTTCGTCGGATTTGCCAGTATTAACTCGAAGAAAGGAGCGGGAAGTGAATCACGAAACATATGTGATATTTCTTCTTTTAACATGGGAGGTTGAACTTTTGCTGCCACTCCTCTCCATCTTAAGGCATACTTCTGAAACCCTTTATTGGCTTTCATTTTTACTCCTTGAAGATCCATACGTGTTGGAGCTAAGCCTTTAGTATATCGATATTTTCCCAAAAATGCATCAGCTAGATCAACCCATCTCTTGATCTATTCTTGGGTCAACTGATTGTACCAGACTACGGTTGGGCCAACGAGGCTATCATGGAAGGGGTGAATTAACAAATCATCAGAATTTAAATATCCTTCCATTTTTCTATAAAATATTCTCAAATGGATTAGGGGACAACTGGTGCCATCATATTTCTCAAAATTAGGCATTTTGAATTCATGGGGAATAGCCAAGTCTAGAACCAAGCTGAGCTCTCTTGCTTCTAATTCTTTGTGGGAAGTATTAACACCTTTCATATTTCTGATTGCTTCATCTGCCCTCTTGAATCTCTCCTCATATTGTGAATAATTAGTGAGGCTATTCTTTGGGTTCGATTGGGATGCCCCAGGGTATGTTATCATTCTCGACTCTTCAATCTAATAGGATGGTTGCTCTTTATCAGTTATCTCTTCTTTATCAGATGTCATCCCCTGAATAATTTGATTTGATCCATCTGGTACTGAATCCGATGTTTTTTTCCTTGTATCCTGAGGTAACACTGTCAATTGTTATGGCCACTGATCTTGTAGTCTTTCATGAGATTGCTCCATTGTTTTCATGATGATGATACAGTAATATAAATGATCTCGGTTTTACTGTTACAGAAACCTTCAATGAATTATTTACATGTTTTTATAATTAATGTATATAATAATACTTAAATAAATAAAAATGTAATGTAAATGCGAAAATGCATAAATGCAAACTGTGCAATGCATAGATGCAAATATAAAATGAAAATGTAAATGAAAATATAGAAATGCAAATGCAAACATAAAAAATGCAAATGTAATGAAAAAAATACGAATGCAAAATACAAATACAACAAAGGTGTTAATCAAGAGTGATTATCTTAGAACAGATTTCATTGAACATAAAAGTTTCGGTGCATCAAACAAAACTTTTATATGTAGGGGATAGTTTTCATTCCTAACTTCTCTATTTCCCTTAAAAGTCAAATTAACTTCCACTCATGCTCAGGTGTGGAGTTGTCAATCTGCTTTAATTCTCTCGTGAAGCCAGCTAAGTCCTCCAGCTTATGAGCCATATTGTTTGCTTGAGTAGCAGCTTCCTTCATGATAATGTATTTTTCCTTCATCTTCTGTGTCAATTCCCGGAGTTGTAGACAATGTTGTTCATTTTTTCTTGTGAGACAATATTTATGTTCAAAAAGTTCTCATACAAGATCTCCATAATCATCTAAACATTTTTTCAATGTCTTGTTCTTGGCTATAGTGGCTTTTAATTCAGTATCAATTTGATGCTGATGGATCTGATATGATGCTTCCTTGTTGGTCATAGCACTATTAAACCTTTGATTTTTGACTTGACATTTTCCCAATTCAATGACAGTTGTATTGCGTCTTACTTCTGCAACTCGTAAATTATGAGAAAACTTCTTGGCTCATCCTTCATTTATGTTGCAGTTCTTTTTCAGTTTGGTCACCCCTGTTATCCACTCTTCTAGGGTGTTTCCCATGCTAGCATTTTGAAAGACTTGACTGACCTTTTGGAAATCCTCCTGCATGGTTTCCAGTTATGTGCTTAATTTATTGTTTTCATTCTTTAAATGATGCATTTGAACCTCAAACCTCGGCAAATCTTCTTCTTTCTGGGCGCCCCTACTGATATTCTTACCTTTGACCACTTTTGGTATTAATCTAGTAGGACCTTCAGTTACCAAACTAGGTCGATCATTTATCATAAATTGTAAGGTTCCATGATCCAAAAAACTTTGGGCTCGACGTTTGAAGACAAGACAATTCTCAATGGTATGTACTTGAACTCCGGCATGATATTCACAATAAACGTTGGTGTCATACCAATTCAGATACGGAGGTTGGAACGGTTTTATGTAGTATGGAACCACTTCTCGCGCTTCAAGTAGCTTCTCATATAACTTTTTATATGATATAGAGATAACATCAAAATGAGAACCTCCTTTTGTCTTGGATTAAACCTAAGTTTTAGACATCGGGAGAAGACTAAACTTCGATGATTTCATATTATATGATTTATTCTCATCTCTGGGAACTTTTACAGTTGTCACCATTTCCTGGGTATCTCTAGACAATTTGTGAATACGAATGATGACTATTTGTAATTTTTCAAATTGGTTAGGATCAGAAGTCCCTTGTATATCTGAGATTGTAAGATTATTTTCATTGAGCTCTCTCTCTCTTTTTGTGCAGGAATCTCTTTTCCTTTGGCCAAAACAAATATTCTATCCATCATCTTGGACATCTGCTCTCTTATTTCTCGTATCTCCTTTTGCTCTTCAATGGGCATATGATCTTTGGGTGCATAGCTCTCCTCTATCTTCAGAGTTCCCTCAGGACGTCATTCATTGGCTGCGTCATAGTTTGCTTGATCATAAAACTTTTTGTCCATTTATGAATTCTTTCCAATTTGATGAACAGTCTTTCAAATCAACACCTTTCGGATTATGCTATGATCATGAAATGCAAACAAAAGAAATCAATATAAACAAGTTAGAGCAAAATAATGTATGAAAAATAAAAATGAGAAAGGAAAAAATAAATTGGTTAGTATCAATTAATGGAAAGAAAAGATCCTATCTATCATGATATATCTTAACCTCATGCTTTCTAGTTCCATGCTTTGTTTGGAAAAATTAACCTAACCGAATGATTACTAATTCGCGGGCATTTATTTAGAAGAAAAAATAAAATCAAATAAATTAAAAACTAGAGCTTATTTCTCCTTTGTGTACACCTACGGAAAAAGGTTCAGTCTTGTCTTAGATTGGGTGAATTTCTAAGGTTTATTATATACATGGTTTTAGTTCTAGGAGTAAAGGTACTCGAACTGTCCTTGTTGGTGCCCTCTTGGGCTACCAAACCCTCATTCCTAGTCTATCAAAGACTTAAGTGGACCGAGTTCATTTCGAGGGGACATATTTCCCTATGCCTGACACGGAGAATAAATTTTCACGAAGACATAGAGCATATGAGCCCTGAAAGCTACTTGCTAGGTCTGACACGGAGAATAAATTCTCACGAAGACGTCGCTTTCACTCCCACTTAAAAGGGATAAGCTTGATTATAAAGCTTATGTTATGCAATGCAAGTGTTTGTGTGTGAGGAGAAATGTTCATACAAAAATTGATAAAAAGCAATTAAATATAAAAATAAATATACAAGGAAAAAATTTGAAAGAAATCAAAAGAATCATAAATTAAATAAAATTGGATTCTCAATTTCTAACTATTGAGACAATATAATTGACTTAGGTTGACCAGAGTCCCCAGCAGAGTCGCCAAGCTGTCGTAACCGGTTTTCGCCCGGGCACGAATTTTTACTTGGCGAGAAAAATAATGTAGATAAAAAATGATTTTGATTTTAAAAAATGTTTTGGGAGTCACCATCGGCCTTTTGGATTAGGTAGGTCGAATACCTAAAAATCATCTTTTAAAAGAGTTTTTAAGAAAACATCAGTTAAAAGATAAACTAGTCTGCGTTTAACCAAAAATTCGTTCTTTTTAATAATAAAAAGGGATATGTGGTCGGTTACGTTTGGGGAATGATTATCACCCCCACAAATCCCCAAAATTGGTCCTTGTCAATTATAAATTGTCTCTAATATATTAGAATTTAAGAATTCGAATATAAATTTAATTTATGATCCTATTATTTCGTATTTTAATCGGATAATTCTAAGGAAGAAAAAGATATTAAATAATTTTTATAAATTATAAATAAAATATTTATTTATTTAAAACATCAGAAAATGACATCTAGGTGCTTTAAGATTGTCCTTTCTTAATATTTGAAAAATAAATAAATATTAAAAATAATAATATTTCCTAAGAAAATAATTTAAATAAAACAATACGTGTTTTCTGATTTTTATAAGTATAATATTTATTTATTTTTAAAATACCAGAATAGGACATCTAGTTATATTAAGACTGTCATTTTCTTTGATATTAAAAAATAAATAAATATTTAGAAGAATATAAGGATTTTTCTTAAAAATAATAAAAACAAAGCAAATATATATATATATATATATATATATATATATATATATATATATATATATATATATATATATATATATATATATATTTATAAGCAGGATATTTGTTTATTTTTAATATACCAGAATATGACATCTAGTTGCTTTAAGACTGCCCTTTCTTAGTATTTAAAAATAAATAAATATTATTATCTAATCAAATTATAAAATTATAATATTGTATTTCATGTAAATGTTAGTGAATGAAACATAAAAAATAAATAAATAAAATACTATATTTAAAGTATAGGATAAAAATAAAATTAATACTATATGGTATTTTATTATTAATATAATATTAAGTAAAAAAATAATAATGATCAAAATAAAATAAATTAAAAGCAATAATATTAAATTGCAAAATATTAAAAATTCAGGGTAAAAATGAAAATTAGTGATTAAAATGTAACATATTACAATTAAAAGCTCTAATTCAAAATATTATGAAATATAATAATTAACAGTATAATTTAGCCATAATAATTAACACGTGATTAAAATAAATTTAATAAAATTATAAGGGACTAATCATAATATTTACCCTAAATATATATAAATACTGATAATGACTAAATTATAAATAAAATAAAATTCAAATACCGAATTGAAATACTCGGTGGCCAAAATAAAGGTTTACAAAACCTAAAGGTTGGCGAGCATAGTTTTCCCAAAAGGGAAATTACAAAGACACCCCTCCCCTGAAACGACGTCGTTCGGGGAGGGTATTTAAACCTTAAAACTGACCCAAAAGGGTCGAGCATTTCATTTTCCTGGTTTGCTTCTCTCTTTAGAGAGAGAAGCTCTGTATTCTCTCTAAATTCCTCCAACCGGAAGAAAGACGGCTGCCGTATTCCGGCTCAGATCACCGCCGGTGGCCGGAAAACTAAAAATACACCGCAACTTAGATCTTCACTTCCTAAGGCCGAATACGGCCTCTATTTATCCTAAAAACCCTTAGAATTTCCTAGATCTAGGAAATTACCTTCAAAGTTCAAAGGTTTCCGTCGACAATTGGGCTCTCCAAGGGTAAGTTCTCTCTCCTTCACTTTTCTTTCGGTCTCTTTTTCTGTTGGTGTCGTTCTTGGTTGTTGTCTGTGTCCCCTCTTTTGCAGGTTCAGTGACCATATTTATAGGCCACCACGACGTTGCTCTCGGACCAATTTAAAGGAGCGACCCTAGGTGAGTCACCGAAGCTAACGGTGGTGACTCACTATAGGGTAGTAACGTGTACAGCCACCTAGTGCTTCTGGAGACTTTGGCGAGGGTTGGGCGTGACAGAGGCGGTTGGAAGCTTGAGGCAGCGGCGACGTGGCCTTAGGGTATGATACCCTAGGGTTTTCATCTTGAGGGTTCTGGACCGTTGGATCTTGCCAGATCCAACGGCTGCTGATGCTGGCGGCTGGGTACTGAGATGATGAAACCCTAATTGGGTTTAGAATTCTACTAGACCAGATTGGGCTTCTGTTGGGCCATCCGGGTCTGGAATTGTAATCGGGCCCCGATTTTGGGCTTTGTAATATTTATTTAACAATAATAATAATAATATATAATAATAATAATAAAAGGAAAAGGAAAAATTTAGTGTGTACAGTGTGATTCGTACACGCCACCATAATAATGATCTATTGCACTCTGACAAACCAGACTGAAAAATACAGACCATGAAAAGGACCCACCTTTCCATATGAGTACATGATGTGTTCTTGATAATTAATAGGCTACCCAAATCTTGTAATCATCTATATGTTTCTCTCCAGCCATCTTTATCTCAGATGTTTAGTAGGCTTCAAGGACCTAATTCATTCCACATTCATAAATGAACCAAGTGGTCAATTAGATCATCATCATTCCATCCATCATTCACCACAGGTGATCAAAGTTGAGGTCTCCTGAGAGCAGAGATGAAGGTATACACTTTTCGGTTATGCATGTGAAGATGATCTTCCTCGATTTTAATGACTGAACTTTTCTCTTTTTGATGCAGTTATTAGGTTGGAAGCACCGTAAGTTCGGCCAAAATACCAGTGAACCACTCAAGGAGTTCACCATTGGTAAGTGTCGTCCTGCCATATTGCTTGTTCTGCAAACTGCAGTGGCAATGCATGTTCGGGCCTTTCTTGTTATTGTCTTACGGGGCAGCCATCTCTGGATAATCAACAGTTCTATACAAAGCCAAACTATGGTACCAAGTCATTCAGGCCATCCCAGAGTGTCCGTCTTCGAAAGTCATTTGCTGGCCTAGAAAGAGTATACGAAGAAGACTACGAAGAGGATTCATCATCAGCAATGTCTGAGTTATTTCATGACTTTTTTGCCGTTGGCACCCTTGATTCGGACCATAACGTTCCCGATCCCTCGACACCAACATATGCTATCTCTGTAGTGAATATATCTGAAAAAGAAACTGAAGTCACAGAGAATGAGCTGAAGCTCATTAATGATGAGTTGGAGAAGTTTCCTGGAGCAGAAGCTAAAGAAGAAGGTGGCTGCAACGATTCATCTGCAAGAAACAGTTATGTGAGCACTGGAAGAAGCGGTCATTGCAGCACAATTACTCATAGTGGAAGGCCAACTGAAGGTCCAGATACCAATGGGAATGATACTACAATTTGTCCACTCCAAGCCTTTCTGGCTCAGCAATTGAATTGTCAGAAACAACTACAATGACCAAAAAGGCACACAGGACCTCACTTGAGGACCTGTTTCAGAGGATTAAAATAACAGATGATAATTTATCGAGTAATTACGAAGACGAAAAGCGTACGAAAAAGGAAGGAGATAAATCTGCAGTGCACATTATGATGAAAAAACTGCTCAATGCTTTTAGGAGCTCTACTGCAGCTACTGGAGGAAACATAAGCACAGCAAGCCACAGAAGAATGAGAACAAGGCATCTTCTATGATGTAGATCATATGCTTGCAGATGATGACATAATTATATATCCTCATAGATCCCTTTCGAAGAACGTATGGCACTATAAGAGCCTATCTAAACCACCTCAGTTCACGCTTAGCTGCAACGATTCGAATGGGAACCGAGACTGCTGGATCAAAACAGATGCAGACTGTAATTATAGTATACCACACATTTGACATGCTTATTATTGTTATGGGTGTATACTTGCGAGAATATTTTGAGTTTTCGAAATAAATTTCCTAATATGGTATAATGCTGTGTTTGTAGACCTCGTGTTGGAGCTCTGATAGGAAGAAGAAAACTTTCAAGTGTTTGGTTTTCCAACTATCATCACTGGTTAGTATGAATGATAGTTGACGGTATTAAACTGGTATTTGGGAGTGGATATTTGACAGAACAGGTTGAAGTAACTAAGGGAGTCCAATCTCCGTGTAAAATTACAAGGCATTGTTGTTTTCCTACAAAACATATCTGAATTAGTATTGGGGTTCAGTTCACTGTCTCATTAACCATGAATTTAACGAGAGATGAACGTAGAATTTTATGTTAAAGGGGCAAATTTAAAATTATAAAATTTTAAGGTGGTAAATAAAATTTTAGGGGTGAAAACAGATTTTTAATAAGAATTTTATATTTTTAGGGGCACATGCCCCCACCTAGATCCATCTCTGAATTTAACAACTGACAACCAGAAAACCACGAACAAATATGAAGCAATCTGCTCTCTACTCGTTTATACCACGTTACACATGGCATACGAATTATAAGTTATGCAATAGCCAGAAACGCAAATTACAAGCTATGTAATAGTGTTTGCCTAAAAAATCCGTAGAAGACGCCAATTGGGAGGAGCTCATATCCAACTCTAGCGCATAAAAGCATGATCAACAAGTACGCTTCAAGCGAAAAAGATGAAGCACTTCATAAGCCATAAAAACATATCAGTAATAGAAGGACCAAAAACAAAAACACTTTGAACCTCGTCCAATGCAGTCACAAAATAGGATGTAGCCAGTGACGTCAAAACAGAATGAACGAAACCGAATCACCATTATCATCCTCTAAGCATCCAATATAGTTCACTTTGCATCGAAGAGATGCGGAGCGATGAATGAAAGAGGTATTCTTGTCATCAAGGCACGTCCAATTAAGCCTCCTACGATGACCTCAATGTACCTCAGCTGCACAAATAGCCTCACCCGTTTACCGGCGAGAATCTGAAAGCGCCTAAAAAGTAGCATTAGTTGGTGACCAACGGCTCAAACACTCAATTCGATGCCTCAACGAAGCAATAGAACCCAAACTGTTACAATATTTAATACTTAGTTGGCATTGACATGTACACTATTTTTTCTTCAGTTAGGAATTTTTTTTTTAACAAGACTCATGTTAATACTTCATCTTTGCAGGATCTTCATATATTATTTTTTTTGGATAATTTGATTTTTATTACCCAAAAGAAAGAGCAGTGTTACCTGCTACCAATGTTACATGCTACCGAATATCACTAAATAATCATCAACCCCCTTCTTACAAACTAAGCAACAATCCGAATTAAAAAAACAACTTAACCAAAGTCAAACAAAAGAAGATGCAAAACAACAAGCAACAAAACGGGGAAGTTCTGACAGTGACTTTCCATGGATCATCAACCCTTAGGCCCCTCACATCTGCAGGTGAACAACTAAACAAGCACACAACAATTCAGTAGCAAACAACAAATTAACCAATATTTCAATCCAGACAAAGCTGAAGATTAACCCTATCAGATTTATTTATGCTACAGCCATGTAACTTAGCACTAACAGACCTTCTGATACCTTCAAAATTTTCTTTTTCAACCCGAGAGCAACCTCTAAAATGCCTGGAGTTACGTTCTTCACAAACAAAATACAAAAGACAAATCCAAGCTAGCTTCAAGATACAAACAAGCAAGGATTTTCCCTTGAAATTGGTTACTGCCCAAGCCAAGGCATCATTCCAACATAATACCCTGTAAGGAATTCTACAGGCTTGCAAAACTTTACTCCATATCCCCCTGCAAAAGCACAGTCATTGAACAAATGATCTCTGCTTTCTAACCCTGCACTACAGAGTTCACAGCACCCATTCGAATGAGTTTGTCTTTGGTTGGGAGCCTATTTGAAACAACCATCCAAGCAACAATTGATATTCTTGAGATATGTAAAGGGAAACAGATCAGATGTTCCCACCTTACCTTCTCCCTCATATCCCTTATTTTCTCCCAAACCCAGTTACTTTTAACCATACTCCAATCCACCACATTACCAAATAAATCAGCTGCTTCATTCCTAAGTTTAAGTAACCTCCTCATTATCCAACTAAGCTGGGGCTTGTAGTTATCCTCCCAAAAACAATCCCCTTCAGGGCATACTCTTTGACCTAGGTCACCCAAAGTGAACCAGCATCAGCTAAAATATTTCTAATCAATAAGAAGCAACACACCTTGTTCCAACAGCCTAAACTCCTTAAGCCTAGACCACCCTCAGACTTTAACCAGCACATTTGTTGCTAGCTAACTCTAGCCCCCTAGCTGGTGTATCATCACACTTCCAGAAGAATCTCATATAGAGCTACTTAACCTGTCTGATGGCCTCATTAGGTAAAACCAGCTGCCTACACCAATAATTTGATATATTGAATAAGATAGACTGAATGAGTTGCAATCTGCCACTATAACTCAACTTCAATTTAAACCACCCACTCATTTTTCTTCTAATCTTATCAATCAAAGGAATACAATCTTTAACAGTTAATTTCCTGGTGACTAATGGCACACCAAGGTACTGAACAGGAAACTTGCCCAACTTAAAACCAGTAGCTGCCTGCACTCTCCTCAAAACATCTTCATGTACCCCACAAGCATACAATTTAGATTTTCCAGCGTTTGGCTGCAACCCAGACATGTCATAAAAACCCCAAGAACCCCAACAAAACCCAATATTGAGTCCTCAGTACCATGACAAAAAATGAGTAAGTCATCAACAAAGCTAAGATGAGTAAGAGAAACACTCTTACACTTGGGGTGAAACCGAATTAAACCATCTCTAGCATCAACATTTAACAATTGGGACAATACATTCATAACAAGAACAAAGAGATAAAGAGACAGTGGGTCACCCTGTCTTATCCCCCTCATCCCTTTAAAATAACCCACTAAACTCCTATTGAAGGCCATAGAAAACCTTGCACTAGTGACACAAGTATTAATCCAACCCCTAAACACCTCAGGAAACAATTACTTTCATAACAAAAATCCCAATAAACAGAGTCAAAAGCCTTCTTTAGGTCAATTTTAAGGGCACACTTAGGAGAAAGTGAACTACGAGAGTATCCCCTAACAATCTCCTGGTCTAACAAAGTGTTATCTACTATACTACGCCCCTTAATGAAAATAGACTAATTTGCCAGAATCATGTCTGAAAAGTAACTAGCCAAACGACTTACAAGAATTCCAGTGATGGTTTTATAAACATCCGAGCAATAAGAAATAAGGCGAAAATCCCTAACCATACTTGCATTGGGAGACTTAGGCACCAAGACAATGGTTGTAGCATTAAAAGTAGGAAGCAATGAACAAGTCTAGAAAAACTTTCTAATGGCAGCTAAAAAATCCTCTTGCACAATATCTCAGACCACCTTGAAAAAAATATGCAGTACATCCTTCAGGCCCTGGGCTTTTCTCATTCCCTTGCTTGAACAGTGAAGCCTTGATTTCTTCATTAGAAACCTCCCTTAATAGAGAATCAATAGCATCATAAGGTAATTCATACCCCAATAAGCCCTTAAGGAGATCCACATCACATCTTTTAACTTCAGCATCCTTAACACCAAGAAGCTCAATATAAAACCGCACCATCTCAACAGATATAGTCTCAAATGTATCCAACCGAGTGCCATCCTCAGTATAAAGTAATCTAACTGTATTTTTCTTTCTTTTCCTCAACACAGCAGAGTGAAAGAACTTTGTATTCCTATCAACCTTCTTTAACCAATGAACTTTGGTTTTCTGCTTGTAAAAAGAAGCTTCAGCCACCTCAAGGTCATGAAGCTCTTATTGTATAATCTTCTCATCATCTAAGTAGTAGCCAGCTTATAAAAGATTTGCAAGCTACACTTGCTCAAGCTGTTCTCTCTTGGCCTTAACCCTCATGGATATGTCATCAAAATGACATATATTAAACACCTTTAACCTTAACTTAAGCATTTTTCAACTTTGCAAATAGGCAGTACATAACAGTGCCAGACACTTCAAGCCTCCCAGGACTCTTTGATTGTATTCTTAAAATCCACATGACTAGCCCAACAGTTGAAAAACTTAAAAGGTGTTAGGTATGGCTCATAAATATACCTGTAAAAGGAAAGTCTTGTAGTGGGGGTTACGATTATGTGGGTTGAGGGTGTGGGCGATATGCCTCCGCGGTATGGTACATGGTTATTTTTGTAAATATGTACCAGAGTTTATTTATTATAAAAGGAGATGTAACCAAAACCTATGAGACATTGAATAAAAATTCTAGCGCCGCCTAGGGCACCGAGGACGTAAGCACATTGCTGGACCTCGTTAAAATTCTTGTGTTCTTTCATTTTCTTTACCCAATTATTTCAACAATTAGTATCAGATGTTAGGAGCCAAATTCGAAGTTACGAAATTCGATGGTCAGGGTAACTTCGGATTATGGCAAACAAGGGTGAATGATCTGTTGGCGCAGCAAGGGATCCTGAAAGCTTTGCAACCTACAAAGCCGGAGTCGATGGAGGAGGAAGATTGTGAAGAATTACAGCAACGAACAGCAGGAACCATACGATTATGTTTGGCAGACGAGGTCATGTATCACGTCATGCATCTGTCGTCTCCAGATGAAATTTTGAAGTTGAAAAGTCAGTTTATATCCAAATCCTTAACGACTAAATTGTATCTAAAGCAGTGGTTGTATGGGCTGAAGATGCAGGATGATCATGATTTGGCGTAACACATGAATGTCTTCAATTAAATCGTTTCTGATTTGGCTCGCCTTGATGTGAAAATTGAGGATGAAGATAAAGCGATGATTCTGTTGTGTTCGTTGCCTCCCTCTTACGAACACATGGTGACTACTCTTACATATGGGAAAGAGACTATTAAAATTGAGGAGATTACTGCAGCCTTGTTGGCTCACAACCAGCGGAAGTAGAATGCAGGGGAAACCTCTCAAGGTAATAGCTTATATGTCAAAGGTAATCAAGATCGTGGATGGAAGCCAGAGAACACAGGGTATGGGAAGCGAAATTTCATATCCAAATCTAGGGATAAGAAGACAATTCATTGTTACAAGTGTAAGGAGGAGGAACATATGAAGCGAGACTGCCCGAAGTTGAAAAAACAGACTGATGAGAAGCATAATGACTCATCCAAGTCTGTGATTGTGGTCGATGATGACAATTCTGATTGCAATGAGGGTGATATGCTCTCTATTTCAACGACTCAATTGACGAATGCTTGGATTCTTGATTCTGGATGTTCTTATCTCATCACGCCAAATAGGGAATAGTTTTTGACATACAGGTCGGTTAATTATGGTTCTATTTATTTGTGTGATGATCAATGTTGCAATATATTGGTATTGGTGATATCAGAATTCAGATGTATGATGGTTCTGTTTGGACGTTGTGTGGTGTTCATCATATCCTAGATTTGAAGAAGAATTTGATTTATCTGGGCACTTTGCATAAGAATGGTTTTATCCCTAAGGCTGATGAAGATAGGGAAACCATTCGGATTGTTAAAGGAGCTTTGACTGTGATGAAAGAAAAGATGACTGCAAGGAATATTTACATATTGTTAGGGAGTACCGTTGTAGGTGGAGTTTATTCTATTGAGTCATGTGATGATACTACCAAACTGTGGCATATGCGTCTTACTCATCTTAGTGACTGTGGTATGGCTGAATTACATAAAAGAAATCTGTTGCATGGTGTTAAAAGTTGTAAGCTCGATTTTTGCAAGTATTGTGTTCTTGGTAAACAGACTAAAGTTCGTTTCAAGACTAAGAACCACACAACTGAAAGGATTCTTGATTATGTGCATTCTGATGTATGGGGGTCTTCCACAACATCGTCTTTGGGTGGATCTAGGTATTATGTTACGTTTATTGACGATTTTTCACGGAAAGTTTGGGTGTATTTTTTGAAACAGAAGTATGACGTTTTTGAGAAGTTCAAGCTGTGGAAAGCTAAGGTAGAAAACCAAACAGGACAAAAAATCAAGTGTTTACGGTCTGAAAATGGTACGGAGTATACAGATTCACGGTTTCTAAACTTCTGTAAGGAGCATGGGATTAAGAGGCATTTTACAGTGCGCAAGACACCACAACAGAATGGTGTTGTGGAACGGATGAACAGGTCATTGAATGAAAGAGCCAGATGTTTACAATTGAATGCGGGGCTTCTCAAACACTTCTGGGCTGAGGCTGTTAACATGGCATGTATCTTATCAATAGATCGCTAAGGGCCAAGGGCATCATTGGCTGGGAAAGTTGCATAAGAGGTATGTACTAGTCATGATGTTACTTTTGATCACTTACGGATTTTTGATTGTCCTGCTTATGTGCATGTACCTGCTGATAAGAGATCCAAACATGATGCAAAATCGAATGAGTGCATTTTTCTGGGTTACAAGAAAGGTGTCAAAGGATTCAAGTTCTGGGATCTAGTTGCGAAGAAAATTGTGATCAGTAGAGATATTTTTTTTATGAATAACCCATATTGCAACAGAAGAAAGACACAAAGTGGTGGATTTCTAGCAGTTTCCAATTGAGAAAACAGAAACTTCTCAACCGAGTTCTGGTGGTTTTGCTACGGTTGATTTAATAGATTATAGTCTTGCCAGAGACAAGGTGAGACGGACGAATATAAAGCCTCCGAACAGATTGGGTTTTGAAGACTTGGTCTCTTTTGCACTTACTGTTAGCAGTGATGATCCGGTTACTTTTCATGATGTTGTTACTAGTCAAGTAAATGACAAGTAGATGACTTCCGTGGATGACTTTCATGGTTGAGAAGATGAAGTCTTTGATTCACAATCGCACATGGGAGTTAGTTCACCTTCCTGAGGGTAAGAAGCATATTAGTTGCAAATGAGTGTATAAGAAGAAACCAGCAGTAACATAAAAAGAGGGGGAGAAGTTCAAGGCTCGTTTGGTAGCAAAGGGTTTTTCACAGTAGAAAGGAGTTGATTATGATGAATTTTTTTCTCATGTGGTCAGGCATACTTCAATCTGAGCAGTACTTGCATTGGTGGCTAGTTGGGATTTGGATTTAGAGCAGATGGATGTGAAAACTGCTTTTTTGCATGGTGATTTAGAGGAGCAGATCTACATGCAGCAGCCTGAAGGTTTCACTCAACCTGGAAACGAGCATTTAGTTTGCAGATTGAAGAAATCTTTGTACGGGTTGAAACAATCTCTGAAACAATGGTACAAATGGTTTGACTCCTATATGATCAAGATTGGCTACAAGCGATGTGAGTATGATTGTCGTGTCTATGTTAAGAGCCTTGATGGTGGTTTTTTTTTTGTTACAGTATGTTGATGGTATGTTAATTGTTGCGAAGAACATAGATGATGTTATCGGTTTGAATACTTTATTGAGTCATGAATTTGATATGAAAGAATTAGGTGATACAAAGAAAATTCTTGGAATGGAAATTTGCAGGGACAGAGACTCAAGGAAACTGTGGCTATCTCAACGGGGTTATGTTGAGAAAATGCTAGAAATGTTTGCGATGAGCAGCGCAAAACCAGTGAGCACTCCATTGGCGAATCACTTTAAGATCTCATTAGAACAGTGCCCTAAGACAGATAAGGAAGCTAAAGATATGGCAAAGTTTTTGTATTCTAATGTTGTCGGCTGCTTGATGTATGCAATGATATGTACTCGTCATGATTTAGCTCATGTTGCTAGTCAAGTTTGTAAGTACATGTCTAAATCTGGTAAGCAACATTGAGAAGCAGTCAAGTGGATCTTTAGGTACTCAAAGCGTACTGTGGGACATGAAATTGTTTTTTGTAGTCAGCGGGATAATCCTTTGGTTGTAGGATATGTAGATTTAGACTATGCGAGTGATTTGGATAATAGAAGATCTACGACAGGGTATGTCTTTACTCTTGGTAGAGGCATATTTGTTAGAAGTCTACTGTTCAATCTGTTGTGGCATTATCTACAACTGAAGCTGTAAAAAAAGCTTTATGACTTACTAGTTTAGTGAAGGAGTTGGGTGTTCAACAAGGTGGAGATCAGTTGCTTTACAATAATCAAAGTACTATTCATTTGGCTAAAAATCAGGTATATCGTGCTAGAACTAAGCATATTGATGTAAGGTTTCACAAGATCAGAGAGTTGGTTCCATCTAGAGAGATTTTGTTTCAGAAGATACATATTGATGAGAATGCCGCTGATATGTTCACCAAGCCAGTTACGATAGACAAGTTCATGCATTGCTTGGACTTGTTGAATGTTTCGAGTTGTTAAAGAAGTAAGGTAACCCAACCCACATTGAATGTTTCCTAAGGGGCAGAATATTCGCCAAGGTGGAGATTTGTTAGGTATGGCTCATAAATATACCGGTAAAAGGAAAGTCTTGTAGTGGGGGTTACGATTATGTGGGTTTGGGGTGCGAGGGTTGTGCCCTCGCGGTACAATACATGGTTATTTTTTTTAAATATGTACCAGGGTTTATTTATTATAAAAAGAGATGTAACCAAAACCTATGAGACATTAAATAAAAATTATAGCGCCGCCTAGGGCACCAATAACGTAAGCACATTGCTGAACCTCGTTAAAATTCTTGTGTTATTTCATTTTTTTTACCCGATTATTTCAACAAAAGGCTTAGGTCTGTCAGCATGATTTTCCTTGAAAAAAGAAACCAAAGTAGGGCAATGATCAGATACCCCCCGAGCCTTAAATTCAACAAAGGAATTTGGAAAATCCTCAAGCCACCGAGGATTGATTAGTACTTTATCCAACTTATGAGCTAATAAATTCCCTTCTTGCCTATTAGACCATGTAAATAGAGGCCCCTCAAAAGGATGGTCTATAAGCACCAAGGATGTTAAACAATCTTTGAATGCCTCCATATCAACAGTATCATAAGGTCCTAACCTCTCAAAATCAGAACTTTCCTCAGCATTAGCAATAATTTTGAAGTATCATCTTATCAACCAAGAGGACACCCCCACCATGCTATCCAACTCTTTCAATTGCCTCAAAAGATTTTGCCTATCAACCCCATTGTTACTACCATAAACAACAGTTATGACACATCTATGGCCACTAATCTTACCAACTATAGACAATGATTGATCAAAGGCTTTTAAAACTGCAAAATTTAATCCTTTCCTCTAAAATATCCACAATCCCCCATTTTCATAATACTCATGGTTAGAGTAACAATCCCAATCCATTGAATAACAAGCAATCAGTCTATCCATATTAACAGTCCTCACCCGAGTCTCCATAAGACAAACAACATCCACATTAAGCTTACCAAGTCTCGAAAACACTTGTACTTGCTTCATAGGGTTATTGAACCCCCTAACATTCCAGAAGAGGCAATCATTGAGCAAAAACAGAGTTAACCTCCCCCCCCCCCCAACAACTCCCACAGCAGCTCCCACAGATTTATCCATAATATCTTTCTTTATATTTTTTATTTTATTCAAAAGGGCAGCAACACCCATAGATGTAACTAGGGGTTTCCTAGCACCTTCTATACCAGCAACTGTCACAAGTACCTCAAATCGATTTGAAGAACCAGCTAGCAACGTTTTATCCTTACCTCTCTCTTTAGCTTTCTTTTTTTGAGAAGATGCTTGCAGAACAGGAAAATCCACTGCAGCAGGCAAAATAACAAACTCTTCAATAACAATCATACCTACTGTAGACTCACAGATGACCTTAGATTCTTCCACCAGATCCTCAACCAACTCCACCACCTGAGAGCTCATCCAATTCTCCAACCCCTCACCAGCGGGATGGCCAGGTTCCTATAATGCCTCAATTCCACCAACTACAGCAACTTCAGGACATTTATCCTCTCCTTTCTTATATTAATCATACATATACCTTTAAAAAATGCTTAATACCAAAATAAGTACCCAAACTATAATGTTTTTCTCAAATATGTGCCTAAATTATTTTTTGACTAATCCCGGTGTCTAACGTTACAAACGTTACCACTTTAGGTGTTTGGGTCATCAACGGTGTTAATTTTTCCCATTAAGTGGCATGTGTCATAATTTGGTAATTTTAAAAAATTTATTTAAAATTAAAAAAAATATTTATTTTTTAAAAAAAGAAAACACAAAAATTTTGATAAACTCAAAACTTTGAAAACCTTCATTTCAACGCCTAACCCATGTCGGCCGCCACCCTTTTCCATCGATGAAGCTCCACCGACCCTGACCCCGACAACCAAAACCCCTATGAAATCGTGACCGATCGACGATGAATCGATATTTTATACTCGCGAACCCTATGATGAAAATCATGATCACACGCGATTCCGAAGACCAATCGATGGCGATGTATGACTAGGAGGATGGTAGGGACTACGTTAGAGGCGGTGGTCGTGGCCGAAAAGAGCGGTAGCAGCGAGTTAAGATTATGATTTTAGAATTTTTGGGATTATTTTATAATTTAAGAGAATTTAGGGTTTTATAAATATAATAATATTTTTAATATTCTTTTTAAAAAATAAATTTCAAAATCTCGAAATTGTGACATGTGTCGAGTTAACGTGGTTGAGGGAAAAATATGTACATTTGGATTTACATGTTTCACCGGAAAAATGTGAACAAGAAACCTTTTAGGTTGAGTGTATTTAATTTCAAATAGACGTTGAAAGGAATATCGGAAATATCAGTGTTTTGAAAAGTCAAAAATTATCTTCCAAATTTTCAATTTTATTTTATATTATTTGATCAGATAAACTTGTCTTCAAAGATGTCTGAGTTAATGAAATGCTAACATCAATCCAATTATTACTGCAAAACTGGTATATTAACCCTGCTTAATTAGAGGTGAATGAAATTTGACTCTGGAATTTTTTTACTCGATTTGATGTTAAAAATTTGACTCGATTAAACTCATAATTTTATAAATTGGATTCGATTTGAATTTTTTAAATTTTGAGTTAAGTTATAAAATACAATTTAAATAACTCGAAATTTTTAGTAATTAGTGAATAAGTTTTTGAGTTGATTATTTCAACTATGGATGATATATGTATATTACATATGAGAAATTATGAAGAAATATATGTGTGTATCCTATATGGTTATAGAAAATCGTTTAAATTGAAATTATATAGTATCATAACATCATTTACAATTAAATTTTAATAGAAACTCGAATCGATTCGAAAAAAAAATCTCAAATAAAGTTTAAGTTATAAAATAAGACTCGTACTCAAAATCTTTTTACTTGACTCAACTTGATCGACTACTCACTCTATATAAGCACATAATAATAACAACATAAATACTAAAATAACAATAATTTAAAACTAAAACTTGTCATTTGTACGAACTAAGCGACCTCGATGATAAATAAATTATTGTTATTCCTTGAGGTCCTTGGTTCGAGTACCGTAGATGTCAGGGGTATGAGCTTTCAATGTCAAATCATATAAAGTTATATTTGTTGGGAAAAATGTGATAAATTGATAACTTTGAGGCATATTTTCCAAGTGTAAAGACGGAGAATCGAATAATGAATTTATTGATTCATGTTCTACTCCGTGAGATATTTGCAACGGTATCTTATATGCTCAAAACGATTGAGTGATGAATGAGAAATTGATACACAAATTAATGTACATGTGAATTGTGTTGTGTAAGTGAAATGAGAAAACTCATATCCCACATTGATGGGATATCAAGCAAAAAAAAATGGTTTATATGCACAAATCAATGATTAAATTTTGTTCAAATTGTGTCTCGTGTGTAGGTGTAGTGGGTGTAAATTGAAGGTTGCTTGATGTGAGTATTGTGTAAGTCTAGATCAAGGGCCCATCGATATTTTACTCACTATAAATTAAATATTTTCATTAAATGTGTTATATATATTTTTGAATATTTTAAATTAAGAAATATATTATACGATTTTCTTTTAATTTAAATATTAATAAGGTATTATTTGCAGTTTATAAATATATTCTAATTAAAGTGATATTAATTGATTATTTTTTATTTTATTCAGATACTAATTAATAGACTTACTTTTCATAATATATTGTTTCTAATTTTTCTCCTATGTGAAACACTATAAATATCGTGTAAACCTACTAGGTTTTACACAACTCAAAAATTCTTTTCCTCTTCCCTTATTTTCGGTGATAGCCTCTAGCAATTTTTTTGTTCGTGACCTCGCAAGTTGTGTCATTGTATGTTGATCATATCGTTGTTATATCCTGAGAGATAGACGACCAAAACATCTCGTACATCAAGGAGTAGCCAAAATTCTGTCATAAGGAAACTACGTAATTGCAGGCTCAACTTGTATCCAGTTTATTATTCAGGTTATTTGTTCTAAATTGTATCTCTTCCATTATTAATAAATTTTTATTTTATTTTACTTTATCTCGGATTGTTATTCTATTACAATATTTGAACATATATTATTTTGTACTAGACTATTCAAAAAAGTGTCATTTAATCTAAAAAAATATTATTAAATGTAAAAAATCATATTTAATTGTTTTGTATTTTTCAATAAATTTAATTAATTATTTCATTTATTTAATTGATGATAAGGCAAAGATGGTTTAGTCTTATGGATCGCGAGATGGATATAGACATCTCTATCCTTAGATAAGATCAGTTGTTCAAAATTTTATTTTAAATAAAACAATTAAATTAATACAGTCGCCTTTATAATATTGTACTATAGATTTAAATATTAAATTCGCTAAAAACATATAGACTTTTATAGTTATGATATCAAATACAGTATTTTATAGCGGTCACTAACCAAACAAGAAATTCAAACCACGTGTAGTAATGTTTTTTTATGACTTTTCTTTGGTTTAAAATAATATTTTCAAAAAGAAAATATTCAATTATGATTGTTCAAATTGGTCTGCACGAGTACATGCATGTTTTGTCAAATATGATATTAGTTTATTATTGTGACTATTGGATATTTGCTTGCATTATGATATGAACTGATCTCTTCGGCTTTTGGCCTTTCAAGTCAAAGAGCAATGACTATCAATAGTTCCATTAGTCTAGCTACCTAATCGACAAACCCTAGTTTAATTTATTTAATTGTTTTAAATATTGAACATTTAATTCACATTTTACATCCAAATAATGATTCCTAACTTGGTTGATTTATTCAATTATATAACTTAGGTATGGATACTATACAATGTAATAAGGGTTAATAAATATGTATTTAAATTATGTCTCGAAAAATGTTTTAGTGCTTAAAGAATTTTTCGCTAAAAATATGTATCTAATATTTTCTCGATTATACTTTTAGGTGTCTATTGTTTATTTTTAAATTTTTTAATAATAAAAATTTATTTTTATTTTAAAAAATCCAACTTTTTACTGAAATTATAAAAAAAGCCTAAAAAACTAAAATCTTTCATTTCAACCCCTATTACCAACCATCGTCGGTCATCTTTGGCCACCATCGTCATCGTCGAACGATCACCTACCCATCGTCACCATTCATTGATCAACCGTCGTCCTTACCTTCACCCAGAATCCCTAAATCTAAAATCCCAAATATCCAAATCCATAATTTCCAATTTCAATTTCTTAACCCAAACGGTCGTCGGTCATATCCAGCCATCGTTGTCAAACGGTTGGCTTTTGATCGAAATAATACGATGGTTAAAATAGTGGCAAAGGTATGGCTTATGGATGTCAGAATCAGCTGGAATCGATGAAGAACGACGAAAGTGACTTAAAATCCGACGAATCTTTGAAAGCTTCTCCGTGACAAACAATAGCATACTACGATGAAAGGCCAACAGGGTTTGATCAGCGGTCTACACCGGTGATGATGATGGTGGTAACTGTCACCACTGGTCGACCGATGACTTTTGGAAGGGGTAGAGGGGGAGGGGGCCGCTGCACATCGGGGGGGGGTTTACAATTTTTTTATTTTTTAAAAATCTCAAATTTATCAAAATGTGACATGTACCATTTAACGGAGATATTTAAAGGCTGTTAACATTGGGACACCTAAAAATATACCATTTGAAACATTAGACATATAATTTTAGCGACTTTTTTTAAAACATTAAAACGTTTTTCGAGACATAGTTCATTAACTTACTTTTATATTAATACATATAATAAACATCCTCCTCCTAACCGGGGACACATTGGCATAGTTATAATAGCATCCCTTCTCGTTATCAAGTTCAAAATTATAATACCAATACATATGGATATTACCAAGTATCGATTTTTTTACAAGGTTTTGAAAAATTATTTTGTTACTTGAAGGGCTTAATTTTCAAATTTCAACTTTTAAGGGACTCAATTGAAGTGTAATTGAATTTATAAGGGTTTAAATCGAACAAATTAAAAATCTTGTGTTTAAATTAGAAAAGGAAGGACTAATATGAATACTTGGTGAACTTGGGAGCAGATTTGTAAACCTTAGCAAAGTACAAGAGATTTTGCCCAATTATTAAGGTTATAAAATAAAATTTGACAGGGATCGACATAATTTGTTTTTTTAGGGATAATTAATATTGTAAAAATTTAACTTTAATTCAAACCTTACAAAGGAAAAATATTATTAATATTTTTTATAAAATGTAAATTCTTATTTGAATTTATTAAAAACTAAATAATTCAAATAATTTAACTTGGTTAATTAAAATTAAAATTTTTATGTTTTCAATAAAAAGTTTTCGGCCTATATATATACACTAGTATTTTTTTTTGAAAATAACTAAGATTTTTCATTTATCGAAAGTTATGTCAATAAACATCGTGCTAATGATAGATCGAACAAATACAATCAAAACTATTTGAAAAAATAATGAATATATACCCTAGTAATTTTTAAATGCTAATGGTTACGGGATGCATGCATATATCTCAATCTTAGAAGGCTGAAAAAAATAATTAATATTTTTCTAGAACTTTTCCATCAAATAGGAAAAAGAAAGAAAAGAAAAGAAATCCATGCTTAAGAGAACGCACATGTTGACCAGTAAAATGTTGACCACTACAACATCATAAACTAAAACAATAAGCAACATTCACAAAGGGAAAAGTATTAACGCACGGAAGTCAAGCTTGGTCTAGATCGAATAAGCAAACGAATGTAAAATTTTATGTTAATCGAAAAATAAATTATATGTTAATTTAAAATTTTTAAAAGATAGTAACTATCTCTGGTCCGATTCGTATAAACAAATGTTCATGTTTTGAATTGAATCTAAATAGTAATGTTTTGATTTTTTTATTTTTTAAATAAAACTATTTGAATTTAATTATATAATAATGATCAAAATATTTAATTTAAAATTTCAATTATTTTTAAAAATAATAATTCAAAGATATTGAATTCATTTAACCATTAGATAAAATAATAATAAAAGTGTTATTGTTCAAAGTTTGACTAAGTTTTATCTAGATCTATATGTAAAGTACTCACATGCTATTATACGCTGGGATCATGTTAAATATAAATATAATAATAGGTTTGATCGCAATATTTTCATAAGTGCCCAAATTAATTTATTTTCCGACCAAATCATTAAAAAAAAGTTCTCCAATATTCGAATTTCGACCTACAGGTAAAAGAGTAATAAAATAAAATAGGATAAAATATATAAATAGTCTTTGAATATAGGCTATTGATTTGTTAAATTTTTCGATTATTAAAAGTTATAAAATAATTTTCTGATTATAAAATGTTACTATATTGAGTTCCTTAATTATTAAAGTTTTAAAATGATCACATGACTATTCATATATTCTAAACTTGTCATTTTTTATTAAACATTTAACGATTGTTTGAACTGGATATTAATATATTGAATGAGATACGATAAAATTATATTTTAATGATGTCTATTAGCACCGTTATTGCTTTCGAACAATGACTTAATAACATAATGTTTCAATCACTTGTACGATAAGATATCAACGATTATGTGACGAGATTTTTACGATACAAAATTTTAATGTCTAATTCAGAAAGCAACGAATTATTTTAATAACAATGACGAATTTAAAACATATAAATAGTTATGTGATCATTTTATAATATTTAATATTTAAAAATTTAATATAATAACAATTATAATCGAAAAATTATTTTATAATTTTTAACAATAAATAAATTTATTAAAATAACGTCTTGTAATGGTAGAATACTTCTATACTTTAGGTTAAAATAAATAAAATAATGTAACATATTTGTTCCACCAACTTCTTTATATTTATAATATTACATTACGTGCCGTTTACGATACTAGCATGGGACAAATGACATGACTGCCATGTCTAGCCATCGGGCCGCCATTATCTTTTAAGCTTCTCTTGCTTTCCTCCGACCTTTACAAAAACTTCATTTTCTCTTTCTCACTCTTCAATCCGCTCGTCTTCTTTGTACATGCATGGTGCATTGAAGTACGGATCAGTCTCCCTGAATCCATCAATCGTTTTCTATCAGAGTCTCTTCGTCTCTCCATGTCTTTCAAGATGGAAAATCTCGAGGGTCCATTCCCATCACCCACCCCCTTGTCCTTAAACCTCATTAATTCCCTTGGTTACGGTGAGAGAGATAATGGAATATTGGGATTAACGGCGGCGGCGGCGGCCGGAGTTCCTGGTCATGAAAACAAGGGATTAGGCGGGACGACGACTGAGAGTGAAGTGAAAATAGGGAAGAATAAAAAGGGGGAGAATAAAAAGACGAGGAAATCAAGATACGCATTTCAAACCAGAAGCCAAGTTGATATCCTTGACGATGGCTATAGGTGGAGAAAATATGGTCAGAAAGCTGTCAAGAACAACAAATTCCCAAGGTAAGTCTCTTACTTTAGTTACAATATATTGTTTAGAATACGTGATAGTATTAAACAAGAACCCTAATTAAGAACCCTAATTTATTGTTTAGAATCTTTAATTTATCAGCTAATTTACACAGTGATAGTATTACTCACTAGAGAACAACAATTTATGTTTTATGAATATTGTATTAGTTGATTTGTTTATGATTGATGGCAGAATCACCAAAACTCAAATTGATTTAGCACTCTTGATTAATCTGAATATTTCGTGAATTAGGCCCTCTTGTTTGGTTAATTTCTCTTTTTTAAGTCTATTTTTATCTAATTTTGAATCAAATACTACTCAATCACTCTAGTTACATTTGTAACTCCACTTCTTCTTTTCGGCATCAAGTTTTTTCTTTTCATATTTTTGTCTCTTAGTTTCACATTTTATTCAATTTGGTAATCTGAATAATATTTTTTTTACAATTTATTTCTTTTCATCAATTTTTACTCCTTTAACCTTTCATCAATATTATATCTTCAAAATACATTCTTTAAAAATACCATTATAAATATATTATATAACTTTAGTCATCAATTGATTATTAAATAATGTTATAAATTTTACTAATACATGTGAAAAAATATAAAAAATACACATATATATATACCATAAATAGTTAGAAATATTTGTTTAAATTATAATAGATGAGTACCATAACATTAAAAATAATTATATTTAAATTTAAATAAAAATTTTAACAAATATACTCTAGTCAATAAATTTGAAATATAATTTAAGTGATAAAATAATATTTATAAATTTAAAAAATTTAATATTTTTCACTCGACTAGATTAAATATTTACTCCTAATTAAAGTTGCATCAATTATTTCTATATTTCATTTTGGACTATATTGAATATTTTTTCACTCTACTAGATTGAATATTTACTCCTCTAATTTTAAATAAAATTTTAGCTGAAGTAGTATTATAATGGAGTCTTGTTGAAGTTAAAATTGTGAAAGGTAAGGCTTACCAAATAATTTAAATTCAATAATAATCGAATTCGAGTTCGAGTTCTCTCATTACACTTACTAATAATATGTATTGCTTTTGCAGAAGTTATTATCGGTGTACGCACCAAGGATGCAACGTGAGAAAACAGGTTCAAAGATTAACTAAAGACGAAGGGATCGTTGAGACAACCTACGAAGGCATGCATTCGCATCCTATCCAGAAACCCAATGACAACTTTGAGAATATATTGAGCCAAATGCAAATTTACACTTCATCCATTTAATCGACACCACCTTTTCTATTTTATATATTATCGTAAACTATTTGTAAATTATAAAATAATTATGCATTGTTAGATTTACACCGTTGATTCAATTTAGGTTTTAGATCATTTTCTTGTAATGAAATATCAAATAATAATAAAGTGAATTAAAATATGTATCGATTAGAAATTATTTATTAATTGATTCTGTCATCAATAATAGTTACGTTCTGTTTCGTACTGTTTTGTACGAGTTCTGGCTTAACATTTATCTTGAGAATATAATATTTTTTATTTAATTAAAAATATTGATTTAATTAATTCTTTTATAAAAATAAATGGTAAATAACATAAGTGATTTGATGTGGAGATTTTCAACTATTAAAATTTAGAATATGGTCATCCAATTTTTCATATATTTTAAACTTATCATTTTTTTTTAAAAATTACGATTTAAATTGAACATTAACATGTTGACTTGAATATGATAAAATTTGTTCCTAGAATTTTAAACATATTATATCTTCATCGACATGTTAATATCCAATTCAAACGACCATCGAATTTTTAATAAAAAAATATGAGTTTAGAATATATTTCGTAACTTATAATAATAATAAGACTCAATAAAACGACGTCCTATAATTAAAGATTATTTTAAAACTTTTAATAATAAATAGTCTTAATAAAATAATATACTATATTCGAAATACCATTTTTGTACTTCCTTGAATTCATTTGGTTACCAACTCTCGAACCTTGTCAAGGTCAGTAGTGCAGCGCACCTAACCATTGAGGACAAGAGAAGAGCCAGTTACTTCCTACTAAAGAAAATAGGGAGGAGATCGTCACTCTAGTTCGTTTCCCGCCATTTTCCCATCTACTCTCAAACTTTTGCCGCGCTTTTCTACTTTGCCCTTAGGCTCTCTCTCTCTCTCTTTCTATTTTGGAATCGAAAGGAAACAAGAGAAAACACCGTTTGTAGTCTGAGTAATCGGAACTGTACACAGAAAAAGAGCGAAGAAATGGAAGTATTTCAATCTCATAGGAAATCCAGTTCCAACAATGTCTCTGTTTCCACTCTTCCTCTCTACCGATCCGCACCTCCCCTCGAAGTCCGTCTCGAAGATTTCGAGCTCTTCGCCATGGATCGCCTCCGAGGTACCCTATTCTCGTCTCTTATTATTTTTCTAATGCTTTAATTTGTCAAGGAAACAAAAACACCCTCGCATCGACATTTTAGGTTTGCTCTAGTATCTTTTGTTCACTGGTTTGTTACCGACGAAACGTTATTAAAGAATAGGAATCCAGAGTATTAGGTTTCAGTTTTATGACGGTTTCAAAAAATAAATATAGTTAATTTCTTGATTAAAGGTTCAATGTTTCAGCTCCATCAAAATCTCATGTTTATGTTTTTGTATTATCTCATTCTGTTAATTGCTCGATGCAGTTCTTAAAGGTATCTCAGATGGATTGGGCCGTGGAAAGAAACCAGAAGAAATGGAAAATTTGGTATCACTATTGACTGTGTTTACATTTCTCTGTGCCAACTTAATTGTTTTCCTCGCCAATTTCACATACTGGATTTGCTCAGGTGGCGGATCTTTGGAAAGAAAATATGAGACATCCACAAGCAAATGAGGAAACAAACAAGGATGTTATATCACACTTTGTTCTACGACTTGTGTACTGTAGAACGTAAGATGGAGATATGTTTTGATGTATTTTCTCCTTTTTTCTTCTCTAATCGATTAAAATAATTACCATTATGATTCTTTTTTATTGCAATGTTTAGAGAGGAGTTAAGAAAATGGTTTCTTTCCATGGAGACTACCCTCTTTCGCTATCGGTTTCGCTTTCAAAGCTCTGAGGCACAGGTAGCACATGTTCATTTTTTGGTGTTGGGTTTTCTAGTTTATTAAGCTTATGCTGATTGCTTTTATGCTGATGTCATAGAGGGCATTGATGTCTGAGTTTAAGCTTCCCTACAAGGCAGTCAGCAATGCAGAATTTGAGGTAGTTTAGCTTCACTGTTTTCTAAGTCCCTTGAGCTATTTGTTTTCAGCAAGATGCAATTGCTTGAACCTTATTAAAGTAGTACATATGGCGCCTTTTTTGTGTTCTCTAGATATTGAGTTCCTAGTAACTGGAGCCATTTGTTGTTTTTTTTTTGGTAGTGTGTGAAGGATAAATTGAACCAAGTTGCACGCTCTATGGGTCAGACTTTAGCTGCTGGTATGAGATTACTGACTGGCTTCTATACCCATTTTCCGCATGGAAGGCACAAGTTTATCTGTCTTATATCCCTTCTCATTTTGCATTAAGTCATTTTATCTTGCATATGACCTTTAAATTTTGTATTTTATCGCCGAGAACCTCTCATATGACTGCTATATCCAGTTACAATCAGGCTTGACCAAATTTGTTGAAAACTAACAGGGTTTAACATGTTATCTGATTGTTTATATGTTTTCTTTATTCTAAGTACTCGGAATCTCTCTCCTGTGAAATCCATTGTGAAGCATGAGCATTCATATCCTTGATTGAGCTTATCACTATTTGT
This sequence comes from Hibiscus syriacus, assembly GCF_006381635.1. Classification (NCBI taxonomy): domain Eukaryota; kingdom Viridiplantae; phylum Streptophyta; class Magnoliopsida; order Malvales; family Malvaceae; genus Hibiscus; species Hibiscus syriacus. The sequence continues at coordinate 11,971,197 of NW_024062733.1, forward strand.
TATATTAACCTGTTAGGTTTTTGAATGTGAATGTTTCAAAGACATCCGATTGATTTTTTTTGCTCCAGAATGTCCTCAATAATTAGTTTTCCTTTTAGGGTTTCATAGGAAAATTTTCCATTCCTCCAACAATGTACGCCCAAGTCATAAAACTATGATTACCAGTAAACTTTAAACCTGATTTGATCCTTTGACTATATTAATGATAGGATTTCATTTTTTTCTCTTTGTTTTTTAAATTTTGCAGTTGATGCAGTATTCTACAAGGTACTACTGTGCTTTCTTGATTCTTCTACATTTCAAACAAAGAGCAGTGGTAGCTTTCCCTTGTGAAGAAGAATTGATTTGCTACTTGAAGTCATCTCCTGTAGCTATGTATTAATATAATGTATTTACTTATTTCAATAGTACCAAAAATAGGTATATAGATAGCTCTGGCCATTTACCTGTATTAGTAAGCACATGGATGGAAAAATAAAGGGGTCGGGATTAAACAGTGTTAAATATAATTATCATTCTCGGTTGGTGATGTGTGGTTCAGAGAGAACACTGATGGCTCCATATTTAGTCTACATAAGCCAGGGTTAATCATAGGATAAAAATCTGATTTAGTTTCTAGATTTAACTGGCTTATTTGTGTTTGCTTCCACCCAATGAAGGTGCCCTTTGAAGAAGTTCCAGAACTTGTTGCTGGTCGTCGAGTGTTTATATATAAAGGACATGCTTATGTTGCAATGAATCAGGTAGTAACTTTCTATTAATCTTTGAATCTTACCTAAAAAATTGAATACCATCAACCCGAGTCTGTATTCATACTTGTTATCCCCTTTTTTACATTTAATATTTTCAGGTTGTTTCACTTGTTGTCACACAATTTCGAAGTTATCTATCAAAGGCACTCATTTTAACAAACAGGTTTCTTCTTTGTCCATTAAGGTCTCCAGAATGTTGCCTTGTATTCATTTGTGAACATTTGCATTGGTCTTTGTCAAGCATTGAGTATGTCTACAAAGGCATACATAAATGCACAAAGACACCATGCTATAGGTTATCTATCAAGGCTCTCATTTTCTGCAAGCAAGATGGTAAATTGAAAATTGGCAAACACCGTGAAATCCTTAATTTACCAGCATGGAGCTGCTGAAATCCATCTTATTAAGTAATTTAATTTCTCTTGTGATGAACATCATATTAATATTCTTAAAAAGGTAGAGGAAGTTTATATATCACATCCAAGTTGCTGCTGTTGAACATCATTTCCATTTCTGTTTTCTGCTTTGTTCATACGAATTTCAAGATGTTTACCAAGTTTCTATTTGCAATCTTGCTTGCAGAAAATGGACATCTACTGTTAGAGAGCAGGAGAAGGATCGGCTGGCTCCGGTAAGAATTGGAATGTGAACCTTGTTATTGAAATATCATTTTGTTTGATATTGAATATTTTCTTTTTCTACCTGATTTGTTGTTTAGATTGTGGAAGCACTATGCACACGTTATTTGGGTCCTGATTACTCTCAGGTACTTGTATATCATTGTATCAGCTCATCAACTAGCCTGATTATAGTTGTTTTACGAATAAGATCATTTTTTCTGAACTCCATTCCCTTTATATTTTAGCCAAATGAAGTTGGGGAGATATCTGTTAAGGATATCGATCGTATTGCTAAGACTTCATTTCCTCTCTGTATGCGTCACTTATTTGAAAAGGTTAGAAAATGGATTTTTGAAAAGGGGTAGCATTTGTTTTGATTGTGTCTTCGATTCTATAATAAAATAATTCTTCTATGTTCTTTACTTTTCAGGTCAGAGAGGATCATCATCTAAAGCATGGTGGAAGGATGCAACTAGGTCTATTCTTGAAGGTTGTACTTTACTAACATGATTTGTCTTCAGTATAATTGCCTGTAACTGTAGCATTATAAAGATCTTTCCCGTGTAAGTCAGACAATAGCAGGGTACTCCTGTCTCATTGATGGATATGCATTAATTCTTGCGTTCATACATTTTGTTTGTGTTTTTTTAGTTTATTGTGGAAACCTGAAACCAATTGGTAATAGGTGAAGAGGTTCAACTTCAATTAAATTTCAGTGCAAAGTGTAAACTTGATTGATTTGAGAGTCAAATTAGAAGCTGTAAATATTGCATGCTGATAAATCATGAAGCTGTCCTAGTTCTTTCCTCTTTTCTCATGATTCTTTGTTCTTCATTCCTCTGCTCAGGGTGTTGGGCTGAAGCTTGATGATGCCCTGGCATTTTGGAAAGCCGAGTTTGCACCAAAGGTAAGTTACTTGCTCCACAAGCATTTATTGCTGTATGTATGGTGCTGCAGAAGTATGTTGTTTACCTTGTGGTTTTCATCTTTTCTGACTATTTGATTTCTATTCTCAACTACAAGACTTAAAAAAGATAAAAAGGAAACTCAATTGAAAATCCAGGACTTAAATTAATGTCCTTCCACTAATTCCTCTTAAATTTCATCTCTAACCATGGGCATTTGACACCCACTCCCCTCCTAATACTAAATATCTGAGTATTGTGATACTTTATTTGGTTTTATCATTTTGAAGATTTCAACGCTTTTTTTCTTGCTGCCCATGCAGCTGAATACTGGAAAATTAACACTATATTAGTTCTTATAGGTTAGTGCTGAGAGGTTCGACAAGGAATATGCTTACAACATACGCCATAATTATGGAAGGGAAGGGAAGAGAACAGTAAGATACCATCTTATCCCTATGTAAAAGTTTTCCATGTCTCAGATTTAGATTAATAAATTTATTTCATATCACATCAGAAATAAAGTAAATTTATTTACAGGTTAGATGTTTGCCCCTTTTTTTTTCGTTGTTGAAACTTGAGGTTGGATTGTAATCTCATCAAATCATAATAATTTGATGGTTATTGCAGGATTATACACCTTATTCCTGTCAAAAAATTATCTCGTCAGCTCCTGGTGTTGGAGATCATCATGGTTGCCCCTATAGGCATTTCAGGTCAATATTGTTACTAGCTTTCTTTATTAAGGAGAGTTTGCTATGCTTCATTGTTGGTGTTGCTCATCTTCGAAAACCACATATAGTGCCCTTGAATTTAGCTATACTAGTTTGGTTGTTTCTAATAAAAATAGATCCGGAGACAACAACTTTAACAAATAGTTAAGGCATGAATTTGTTTAATTTTAATCGATTTAACAGCCCTATTGCAGATGTGTGATTGATGTTGATAACGTAGCTTAGGCAATTATTATATAGGCATCTTCACTCTATTTTACACATAATATTGCTTACTATTTTTACATGACAGTGAGGAGAATTTAAGGGCTGCACTTGTAAGAATGGGAGCAAGCAGTCGTGTAGTAGAGGAAGTAATGGACAAAGTGCGCAATAGGCATTATCAGGTCATAAGATTGCCTTTTTAACCTTCGAGTTTTTTTTTTTAATGTAGAACGGTTCATTTTCTTGGAAAATCATAGTTGTGAGCGATGATGAAAATGTGTGCAGTTAGCTTGTACCTTAACATTTGAAGCTGTTCATGGCTCATCATGCGATGCTGGTATCAATCATCCAAACCAATATTTCATTGACAGCCAAAAGATCCTGCAATCAAAGGTAGATGGTATACAATTCACTTAAGAGTTTTTTGTATCACTTTGTGGGTCTGATAACTGTTGTGTAAACCCCCCCTTTTTTCCTTTCAATGCTAGAATGGTACTGTTGCATAAGGAGACACTTTCAGGCATCGATCGGAAACTCGGAATCATCACATGTTTTGCACTTTGTAAGGAGGGTTAGAGGAACTGTAATGCTTGTTTAAATACTATACTGAACTGGATGATGTTTTTAATTTGTGAAGTTAGTACATCTTCATTCTAGAAATCCCATCTGCTGTAGTTCATTGTACCGTCGCCTAAGATGCAGAGTATGGCATTATGTTAATATTAAGAAGAAAAGAAAGACTGCCTTGTTAACCAAGTTTTGTAAAAAATATAGGTTGATTTTGTTGGGGATGTTGCAGTGGGGTTCTAATTTAGTTTTAAGAAGTGGCCAATGGAAGAGCAATCAATCGACGACCATGAAAATGGTGGTTGACCTTCTCTATTTTGATCCTGATTTTTGTAGGTCACGGGGTGTGCCTGACCTATGGAATCTGGGCCATGAAGGGTAAAACAAACACTGAATATTGCATTATTTGGGACACTGATAATCTTATTATTATATTCTACAGTTGGAAAAAGTTGGCAAGTGTTCAGCTTTGCAATGGGTGAGCCTTTATGTTCTATTTGGTTGGTTGTGAACGTGGTCTCTCTCATTACACATTGCATTTAATTTATTTTGGCCATGCGCATATAAGCATGTCATTATTGGCAGAAAATAGCTATCTGCCTTACATGATAACTATACAATTATTTATATCATATTGCTTTATTAATATTATTATAGTTAGATTAGATTGTTTTAAGGTATTTGTGATTGATTTGGAAGGAAAAGTTAAGTTCCTAAACCATATAAATGAACAAAGTTCTTTGTATCACCCAAATAAAGTATTTTATCGCAATAATTTTCCATGTCCTACACAAAGTACAGCCATTGGTTCGTTTTGTCGAATTTTCATGCTTATCGAAATATAATTTTTTTCCCCTTGAAAAGATATCGGCGTACTGTCGAGTTAAAGAACCAACTATGCTTTTTTTTTAATTAATTATTTATTCATTTTCTTCTTCCTTTAGCATTTAGGTTTGTATTAATTTTTCCTTCCCAGAGTGTTGGCAGGGTGATTGGAATTTGGAAAGTTATATATTTAATGATATATTTATATTAATATAAAATTAAGTTTTATATTTTTATATTTTTTATAATTGATATTTAATAATATAATTGTTGAATTTTATGATATATTCATGTAGATTATTAATGTTCATGTGGTTAAAGAGAGAGTAGTTTATGACATATATATGTAGATTATTAATGTTCATGTAGGTTATTAATTGTTCAAATATGTTTTATCTGAAGGGTGTGTACGTGTTGTTAATGATTAAAAAAATTATGAATATGTACAATCTTAGAATCATTCTAGACTATTTTTAAAAAATATTTTTATATTAACATGATAAAGATATTAGATTGAAATTATAAATAATCATTCATATTATTATAATTATTTTCCATTTGGTGTAGGCAATGTTAGATTCTCATATTCATTTAATTTGTTAGGGATATTGGCTTTGGATCTCAATTTGATATTCATTTGCGTGTATAGGAGATGTTCAAAGCAAATCATGTGGATTTTAATACATAATTAATCTCCTAATATATTTGTTATTAAATAATAGCAAATTAGGGTAATAATTGTTGCAGTATTTTATTAACAACAAATAGGCTTTATATTTTAATAATCTCCTAATCTATTTGTTATTAAATAATAGCAAATTAGGGTAATAATTGTTGCAGTATTTTATTAACAACAAATAGGCTTTATATTTTAATAATCTCCTAATCTATTTGTTATTAAATAATAGCAAATTAGGGTAATAATTGCTGCAGTATTTTATTAAACAGGCTTTATATTTTGATTAAATTTTTCCAATCACTGTTGAGTGCACAGTGACATCAGCTGTGGCGCTTTGGTCTCATCATTATGTAGGAAAATTCTAGAAGGTATGTTTTACATTGAAACGTACCACTAATTTAGAGTATAATTTTTAAATAATTATTAAATCATATTAAAATAATCTTTTTAAACATTCATTTTATAAAAGTTACATAATAGACATTAAATTTTAAATCTCATTATAAAATGAATGTCAATCTTTAATTACATTAAAAGAGTAACCTGACATATTAAATTAATAAAAATATCTCATTTGACCCCTTAATTGTAATTAATATTTTTCTAAATATTATTTAATATTTTTAAGTTATAATTATAAAATAATATTTTTTAATATATATTCACAATTTATTTTTAAAATTATAAAAGTAATTTTTAAAATTTTAACTTTATGAATTTGTTAATTTTCAAGATCTAATAACTTCGAAAAATAAAATCAATTTTTGTTAAAGAATTTAATTCAATTATTTAACTTTTGTTTAATATTTTAATTATATTTAAAAATAAAATTTGGAAATTCATATATTTAAAAAATGTTTTTTAATTTTGGAATTATTACTTAAAAATATTAATAAATATAAAAAATAAAATTTTAGTCACAATTGAGGGAGCAAATGAGATTTTTTTATTAATTTATTGTGTCACATTAACCCTTTAACGATAGATAAATGTGAGTGCTTTTTTTTTTAACGAAGTCCAAAGTTTAATGCTCATTTTATAATTTTCAAAAATGTAATGACCAAAAATATCATTATATCATAGTTTAATGGTTATTTATAAATTTATAGTGGTGCACATCGGTGTGTGACGTTCGCTGTAGACTCATCATTTTATGTAACGTTAAAAAAAGGTAAACTATTCTCTTTATTGCGCTCTTTTAAAAAATATTCCCTCCGTCCTATAATTTATATCTTATATTGACAAGCATATAATTTTACGAGATATATCAAACCAAAGAAAATGATAAAATTATTCATAAAAATTGATTAATAGATTTAACAGATTTGTTTTGACAGATGTAAAGGATGAGGACATATAAGGATAAAAAAATAAAGGGTAAACTAAATGGGTGGTCACTAAAGTTTGAGTACTTTTCGTTTTCCTTACTGAACTTTCAAAATTTATAAATTGGTCACTAACGTTATTGATTTGTAACAAAATAATCACTTAACATTAACAACCGTTACTGTGAGTGATGGAATGCTGATATGGCATGTTAGCTGGCTGATTTGGCAAATGTGTTGCCATGCAAGGTCACCCTTTGACTCCCCCTAGAGGACCAATGCCATTTAAAGTCCCCCACCACCCAAAGAAATGGTTTCTCCGGCTACCCTTCAAAAATCCCCCACAACCACCATCTCTAGCTCTTCTCTCCACTGTCTCTCCATTTTCAAGAACCCTCTCGCTTCTCCTCATGCACCTCTGCCACCTTCCTCCATTCTTGACTCTTTTGTCAAAGACCAATCTTTTTCCATTTTCTCTTTCTTTCTTTTCCCTCCATTTCCTTTAAAAGAAAACTATACGTTTTGTTTAGTGAGGAAAACAGACCGACAATATAGCAAACTCATCTTTATTTCGGTCATCATTTTTGCTTACAACCTCTATAATCAATGTTTTATTCGTGGAAATGCTAACTGTCCTGCTCGTTTCCTAGAAACCAAACACCCCTTCAAAGCTCAATCTCATACGGCCACACCATTCTCTTTTTGTTTGATCATGATCAATGTTAGCTGGTTTTACTTTCAATCTCAAGTCGTAACCTTTTATAATTCTTTTTGCCCACTATCAATCTGGGGAAACCATTTTTTAATGCACCTTTGTTGAATTGAAAACATTTCAGAACTTCCAAAGTTGAATGTTTTATTCCAATAATATAAAAAAATGTTAGCTTTCATAATTTGTGATTTCCTTGCATTATAGTCCATTTGAGAAGCAAAAATTCTAAGTGCTTATTAGCAGAAGAAATAATAATTTATCTGGCTTGTTCATGAAATAAAATTGCAACTAAGATTCCATGCAGTTTTCTGTAGCTCCTGTTCAATTCATTTCCCCATTTAGAGACCAATCATCTTGGACTTATTGGTATGTTTTCCTCACTAGACAAAACATATAGATTTCTTTTAAAGGAAATGGAGGGAAAAAGGAAAGAGAAAAGGGAAAAAGATTGGTCTTTGACGAAAGAGTTAAGAATGAAGGAAGATGGCAGAGGAGTATGAGGAGAAGCAAGAGGGTTCTTGAAAGTGAAGAGATAGAGATGGTGGTTGTGGGGGATTTTTAAAGGGTAGCCGGATAAACCATTTCTTTGGGTGGTGGGGGTTTCAAAGGGCATTGGTCCTCCAGGGGGAGTCAAAGGATGACCTCACGTGGCAGCACATTTACCAAATCAGTCGGCTAACGTGCCGTATCAGTATTCCATCACTCATAGTAACAACTGTTAACATCAAATGATCATTTTTTTACAAATTAAAAATGTTAGTGACCAATTTGTAACTTTTGAAAGTTTAGTAGGAAAAACAAAAATGTACTCAAACTTTAGTGACGCCAATGTAGTTTACCTAAAAATAAAATATGAATTGTTGTTTGTTACTTTTCTAATACTATATTTTGAATGATATAATTTTAAATATTAAAACAAACAAATTTAATGAGGCATAAAGAATATTTCCGTCTATGTCCACCGAATCCTCCTCCCCTCATCGGGATTACCTCCTTCATGCAGTAACGCTGATGAACGTAACAAAAAAAAAAGCCTGCCATCAATGTGATGACCCTCATAATGTCGGAGGACATGCTGCCCCAACCGCTGACTTGCTGATGAAAGATTTCAACCATCTTCTTCCCACTTCTGCACCCCTCCTTCCTACAAATCAAATTTTATGAGTAGTGATCGAGTATAAATATATTGTGATATGGTATGTAATTCTGTGCAAGTATACACAATCGATGCAAGTAATATAGTAGTGAGTGAGTATCGTCTCTACAGGGATTGAAGGGACTTTGAGTAAAGTTTATGCATTATTTTAAATTATCTAAGTAAAGTTAGTATGTTATAAACAAGTGAGAAAGAAAAACTGTGGAAAAATGATATGTATAAGGTGATGGAATATTGTGTTAAAAATTTAAGTAAAAACAAATGTGTGCTAAAGAAGTAACATAAATTAAACTTTGGAAAATGAGATAAGACTTGGCAACCTCACACAATCAAGCTTATCTAGGGGTAATTAACGAGGATTTGCTATGGCAACTATATTCTATGCTACGAATGGTCTCTGCTTATACGAATGTACTGCCCGACAGGATTTCCTGAAAATGCTCCTAAACTCTCTCAAGCAAGGAACTTGATAAAACTAATGCTACGACAATACCTCTCATCGTGAAATGCAACACTAGCCTATCGACGAAGTATTATCCCTTTTAGTCGCTTAAAACCCTCACCTTATCTCTAAGGTAGGTTAAAACCTCCCCATCCTAGTTTGGCTCCCTTACTCACGTAGATTTAACTTAGCTCTCTCAATACTAAGTATCTATACTTAGATAATGGTAATCTCTCAAAAGCTCTTACAAGACTAAGCATATTACACTACAACAAATGAAAATCTCTCAAAAGCTCTTACAATGCTATAACACATAAAGATAAAAAACGATGAGAAAAATAATATTTTAACATAAAAACATCAAACCATCCATTAACACAAAATAAAATCAACCAAAACAAATCCAACGCTAAATAAATTAGTTCATGGCATAGCTAAGTTCATCCAAGATCATTAGAGTTAAGTACAAGCCTAAATAAGATAGAAAAATAAAAACACAAGGAGAATAACACTCCCAATGAGCTGCTGTTGTGACATTTAGGTCTACCACCATGGACCGCCTAAGCAAGCTAGCCTCTCTCAAGGTCTTAGCCGCTACCCCTTTGAAGCTCGGCTATGAAGGACACCAAGAAAAAAGAGGAAAGGAAGAAGAAAATGGAAGGTTGATGAGTTCCTACCTCATTGCTTAAATCATTCTCCAAAAGCTACATAAAAATAAGGTATCATTATCTATTTATACTAAGGAAATCCCTAGGGTTTTGTGCCAAAATTCCATTTGTACCCTAGGTATCATTCCCTTCATGTGAATATGAGGCTAGGTTGCCATATGTTGTCTTAACTAACATCTACTTTGATGGTGGTGTTGTCTTGTGCGTTATATATTTGATGCGCATTTTCTTTAGTGCGACAATGGGCTTGTCAGATTTGGTTGTGGTGGGTGGTGACATATCTTCATTAGACTCATCAGGTGGAGAAGTCCAAATATGATCGATTAACTTCTTCAAGTGAAGTTTGGTCATAGGTGTTGCAATTTACTGTGGCATTTGTGCATGAGGGTGAACACCATCAACAATGTCATCGTTTATGCCAACAACAAATGAGTATTCTTCTTAAGTGGATACAACATCTATGAGGGCATTGTCCTTGGCAAACATGCTTGGGAATTTGTTCTATTAAAAAAAACTAATTTTAAAATTAAACAATAAAGAAATAAAGTAAAACAAACAAACAAACAAAAAAATGCTATAACATAAATTAAAAAATGTTAAAGGGATGCAAACTCCAAAACATCCTGAATTGATATGATAGTTTTGTTGCATTCAATTGAAACGCCAGTATATAAAAAAATGCCCCACACATATAACAGTTCCACACATATAACAGTTCTACTTTTAGTATGCTATAACTGTTTTGCTTTGGTATTTCATGTTTTCCATATATGTTCAATGTTTCTTGGCATCTATCAAAAGATTTATATAAATCGTGGGTATCATTGAAGAGTGTAGGCTAATACAACTCATATTGTAGGACCCTTGCAGTAGTAATCTCTCCTCCAAAGTTCTCTCCACATGAAAATGAATGGTCTTGATTTATGATCTCTTTTTGCTCCTCTCCGTCTTCTTCATCAAGCTTTAAGTAATCATCATTGTGTAAAAAATTGTTGCAGCAAAATTATGCAGCTTCCTCATTCATCATAAATTCCACATCTTGATGCAATTGACACTTTCTAGTATCATTAGTATGTTTGAGAGTGTTGAAGACATTGATATTTACCCATTAGTTATCTACTCCTACTGGTAGGGGTTTATCTTTTGCTGTAGCAATAATCTGATTGTCTTCATTGGTGTCACTCTTCAAACCCTCAGCCTTATCTTCCATCGAAAATGAGTTTTCTTACATTTTCATATCTTCGTGCACAATTGTCCGCTCTTTGTAAGTACTAAATATGGGTGCGGATATGTATGCAAGTATACACAATCGAACAAGTAATAAAGTGATAAGTCGAGTATCGTCTCCAAAGGAATTAGGAAAATCAAATAGGTTTGTCAAGGCACTTTACTTTGTCACCTAAGTAAAGTTAGTGATGGTATATACAAATGATAATGCTGTGGCAAAATGGAATGACTGATGTGGAAATGGAATTATGGTGGTGTAGTAGTAATTGGATATGTCGTGGCAAATGAAATTATAATATGTGCAAGTAAAATGGAAATGTCAAGGCAAAATAAAAATACTGGATTTAATTTATAGGACTTTAGCTTTCTCACATAACTAACAACAATGGGAATGAACGATGAGAGTCACTAGGAAAACCTAAGTCTATTTCTCTGAATGGTATTTCCTCTATACTTAACCTACCCGACAGAGTCTACTAAAGTTCCCTCAGCTATCTCTAGGAAGGGACTCGACAGATTAAAGATGCCCTGGCAAATCCGATTGGCGTAAACCCCTGCAGTGATCCTATTGATTCAGATAACAGGATATGTCTTGGCAATACCTTTTTGCGACAGCATTAACATCTAACCTATCGGTTATGCTCTACTCCTTTTAGTCGAATGAAATTCTATTTTTATCTCTAAGATGGATTAGGCCTAGTTACTGTCTAGAACCCCTTTGTTTATGTAGTTCCTCCCTAGATTCTTTCGAAGACTAAAGATATTTTGCCTAGGCATTCCCTCGAACCCTAAACACCTTCTAAGGAAAGGCTAATCTCGTAGCTCTTACAACCTCAAAGAATTAAGTTTCATAAACAAAACTAAAACATAATAAAACAACCATTCATTGAAAATAAAACTTAGACATCCAAGCGAACTCCCACCAAATAGGATTAGTTCATGGTGAGGTTCGAAATAAATAAGTTTAAGACAAGTTCCATTCGTTCCTTACAACCCAACGACAAAATATGAAAGTAAAGAATTAAGGGGAGGAGAGAAATCCTTCGGCATGCACTGCCCAATGCTCCTCTCGGCCACCAAGAACTGCTCCCAGCAGACTGGCTCCTATCGGATGCTCAGAACGCCACTTCCTTCTGTTAGTCAAGGAGAAATGCCACGGCAAGACGGATTGACTGAGAGAGGTGAGACCTTCTCACTCTAACTTTTTAAGCTCAAACCAGTGTGTAACTAAAAATCTCTAATAATGTGGTTTCATCCTCTATTTATAGGGGAAAATTAACCCTTGAACTAAGAGTTGACTTCCCCCAAACCATGGTTAACTTTGCTTGAGAGTCGGGCAAGACAGGTGATGATACAGCCTAGGCAACTGGTTGAGTGACCGGCATAATCCCGTGACAGAAGCCCAAGGACAGGCAGAATCTGCAGGGTCAGGCGGCGTTATCAGCAGAACCAGCTGGCAGAGCACCAATCCCTCCAGGTGGATCTTCGAGGTGGATTTCTCGAGCAGAGCTCTTGGACAACTGGATACAGCTGGCTTCAAAAATATCTTCCTATACTTTAAGCACTTTTGAAATGTCGGTTAAACTTGGTAAATTCATTTTGCTCAGCAATCTCCTTATGTCACGGCATTTTCTTTCCTCTTTTCCTTGCTCTCAATACCTGCACATCATCAGACAAGTACATTTCTCATAACGTAGCACCGCTGTAAAAATAAAATGCCACGGCAAACCGAAATTCACCACATGCAACTAACTGCTTCTAAATGCATCTACATGGTCCTAAATGAGCCTTTAAACATTCAATAACTTAAGTTAAAAGGCCCCAAAATATGGCCTTTTACGGAGTTATCATACCCCAAACTTAAACTATTGCTTATCCTCAAGCAATGGATAGTAATAAGCAAAACAAATATACCAGGACAAGTTCAGAAGCAGAATAGTCTTATGGGATAAAATTTCAGCCCTCAGCACATATGGCCTCAACATGCTAGACTAGGTTTGAGAAAACTAGTACTATCCCCTAGGGTAAGATTCTTTGTGTGGGTGTGTGCGTGTTGTATCCAGTCCATGCTTAACAAATTTAAAAATTTTCTAAACAAGCTTTCCTAATTTTCCATGACATTTTCTAAATAAGCTCCCACCTTGCCTTTCTTTTCTTTTATTAGTTCTGCTACGAGGGGAGTCATCCCATCACTCTATCATCCCATACTCTAGGTGAAAGGGAGCATACATTCCACTCCTGAGCTAGTCAGATAGAGTCATCATGTGACATCTTTCATTCACTCATATGCCATGGTATAGCGGAGTCTCCCTCTACAGATATGCCTAGGCATTTATTCATAACCTCATATATATATATATATATATATATATATATATATATATTTCCAGCTTTCATCAGTCAAAGTTTTATGCCAAGACATTTTAAGAATGCTCTTATAAAAAAATTTCTAAGTTTCCCAAGCATGGAAAACATACAATCGTGTAAAGGTTTCAAAGAAGTAAGTCCTAGGGTTGGTTCTATCATCCTCAACCAGTCATGTACATTCTATTCTAGCCATCAAATTCATCATCATCGGGCATCCTTAACTAATTCCAGAAAACTATTCAGGCAATTACTAATGTCATGGCATATTTATTTTACTATTACTATAATGCAGTGATGTAAGAACCCTACTTCCCCCAAACTTGAGAGAAGTATTGTCCCCAATACTTACTAAAACTAAGAAAAATAAAACTACATGCTATGAATGCAATACAAATGCAAGGTACCTTGTCTTTAAACGAGTGGTGGTGTAGTGGTTGCGTGGTGAGTGCGCTTTCGTAGCTTGACAGGGCTAGAGTGCTCTGAGTCAGACACAGTTTCAGCTAGAGGAGTGCTAGGTTCTTCTAGAATGGCTGAGAGTGGGGGCTCCTGATGCTGAGATGTCTTCCTAAGGCGACGTTGGCTCCTATGAAAAGAAGCTTGCCATGACATCTCGAATTGTGACTCATCGGTTGACTCAGTGGGCTGTGGTACTTCAGGGTGTTCAGCCGCCAAAGGTTCAACAAGTTGTGCTAGCTCCGGGATATTAGCGAGTTGGAGGTTGGCTTCTTGATTTGCATCGGGTGTTATAACATGGACTGGGTCAGGATCATCGGTCTCTTCAGCATCAACAGGCTCTTCAGGTTCAGCAGGTTGGGGACTCTCTGCACTATACGATTGAGGGACATCGGTATGGATAGGACGATGTGCTTCTTTAGATGCCTCGGCATCCTCATTCGGTGGTACGAGTATGTCCGGGAAGATAGGAATAATGAAGTTCATGTGCATGAGGAAATCCATCAAGACACTGGTGAGAAATTCATCTCGGCGTTTGGCATAGGCGAAATATATCATCAGTTTGTCAGACAACTACCTGACATGATCTTGAATGCGTTGGACTGCTTGCGCCAGTACATCTGAATTTGCCTTGGCATGTGGAGATGATGATACACGAGATGTAGATGCCTCTTTTTCCTTCCCCTTTGCTTCTTTCAATCCCAACAATAAGGGGATTTTTTCTTTGGTGATCCCAGCAATACCCGGAAAAATCTTATCAAACATTTCTTTGGGGACCTTCTTTTTACGACATAATACGGTGATGAGATTTGGAAATACCAAGGCACTTGCAGGGCGCTTCAGGCACAGATGAGCCTGCTCCACTATAATCTGCCCTACAGCAATGGCTCGACCAAAGATGATCGAGTGAAGCAAAAGCATTCGCTGGCAAGTCACGGTCGTGTTGTGGGAAGTGGGTAAAAGTTTGTGCTTTATAAAATGATTCAATAGCTTCACTTGTGGAAGGAGCCTCTCTTGATCCACGGTCTTACAGCTCATTTACTGCTAATTCCATTGTGTGTCTGGAAGACAGAGATCCTCCAGTATGCCTTGGTAAGTTTCATTGTCAGTTTCTTGCGCAAAAGATGTATGATGACCTACAGTACCCTGCAGTTTAAAGTAACAGTTAATGGCAGTAGGAGTAAAACGAATAGAAATGTTGTGAACCATCACGACATGTTGGTTTGACTCAGATATATTGGAGTAAAACTCCTTCACTAGAGTAGCGTTAACTGCTGCGAGTTGCTTGGCAAATTTCTGCCACTTATGCGTGGTAACAACGTCGAGAACCTCACTCCCTAAGGCATCATCCTCCTCCTCGGAGAAGACAAACCTTAACTCAAAAAAGACTCACCAGTTCTTGATTGTTTGGAACCGTTCACGGGTGGAATCATCCATAAATCGTGGTGGCGAAAGTGGCATAGGGGGATGGGAACGGACCATCGTTAAAAGAGAAAAGGAGAAAAGAAAGAAAAAGCTTGGGGCTTTGGGCAGTTATGGCGGTTTCGGTCAAAGAGAGAAGAAGAAGATAAGATAGAAAAAGTTAAGGGAAAAATGAAAAGGAAATGAAGATAAAACAAGAAATGAGATTATGTGGGGGATAAAAGGAGAAACAGTGGGGTCTAGGCGGGAAGAAGACAAAAATTAAAAGTTAAAAAAATTTAATCCTAGGTAAAAGTAAAAAAGTTCCCTCCTTTTACTATTCATTTTTACCGCCCAACTTTCACAAGCTTCCTCCATACTCTTCACGTGATGGTCATGTGAGAAGTATCTTGCACAAAAATAAAATAAACATAATTAATTAAAAATGAGATAAACTAAAATAATGGAAGAGTAAAAATTATTTATGCACAGTAGTAAATTTAAAATGTCATGGCATCCTTAAGATGCCGGACCTGTATCGACATCGTGCAAGAGCAACGCTGATTTGTCACGCACAGGTGAGATTCCTTGGTAAGCCTTTAGGCGCTGGCCATTGACTTTAAAAATGGATCCATTGTCCATGTTCTTTATATCAACAGCGCCATATGGATAAACATTCTCAAGGATTTTCTTGACTTCGCGATTGGACACTTCAGCTTGCCCATTCGTCTGCGGGTGATATGCCGTGGCAATCTTATGTCGCACTCTATATTTTTGCAATGCCTTGACAATTAATCTATTGTTGAAATGGGTGCCCTCATCGCTAATGATGGGAATGGTCCCATAAAATCAATGCCCCAAATATCGAAAAGTTCTATCTCCAAAATATTTTACAGCGACATTTCATGTCATCTGGAAAGGTTTCCAGTACGCTGGCATTTGTCGCAAGCTTTGCAAAATTTGTAAGCATCTTAAATAATGATGGCCAATAGAAGCCCGATTGGAGGACCTTTGCAGCAGTCCTCGAACCTCTAAAATGCCCTCCACAGGTTGATGTGTGGCAATGGTATAAGATATTGCGTTGCTCCTCTTCGGGGATACACCGCCTAATCATTTGATCGGCACATTGCTTGAACAAGTACGGCTCATCCCAAAAGTAGAACTTGGCATCATGCAGAAACTTCTTCTTGCTCTGGCTATTTAGTTCATAAGGAAAAACATCGCTAACAAGAAAATTAACAAGGTCAACGTACCATGAAATTGACGTGGCATATAAAATTTTCTCGTCAGGGAATTCTTCTTTAATATAAAAAATGTTATGGCATTCTAAAACGTTCTCTAGCCTAGATAGGTGGTCTGCAACCTGATTTTCAGTACCTTTCCTAGCAACTAGCTCTAAGTCGAATTCTTGCAATAGTAATATCCATCTTATCAGTCTAGGCTTGGCATCTTTCTTGTTCATTAAATATTTTATAGTGGAATGATCGGTGTGAATTATGACCTTTGTGCCTATCAAGTATGGCCTAAACTTGTCAAATGCAAATACCACGACAAATAATTCTTTTTCAGTAGTAGTGTAATTCAATTGTGCATCATTTAAGGTACGACTAGCATAATAAATCACATGAAAAGTTTTACCTCTACGTTGTCCGAGCACAGCTCCTACGGAAAAATCACTTGCATCGCACATTAATTCGAACTGTGCCGTCTAATCTGGGGGAACTACGATCGGCGCAGAGATAAGTCTTTGCTTCAGCTCTTTGAATACGCCATGGCATTTTTGATCGAACACAAATGGTTGATTCTATTGTAGTAGGGTACACAAGGGATTGGATACTACGGAGAAGTCCTTGATAAATCTTCGATAAAATCCAGTATGTCCAAGGAAACTCTGAATGCCCTTGACCGAGTTTGGTGGTGGAAGTTTCTCGATCACCTCGATCTTGGCCTTGTCTACCTCAATGCCCTTTACAGAAATCTTGTGGCCTAGAACAATGCCTTCTGTTCCCATGAAGTGGCATTTTTCCCAATTCAGTACAAGAGCAGCCTCTTCACACCGCTTCAATACCTTTTCCAAATTGCCGAGGCATTTTTTAAAGTCGTCACCAGAAACGAAAAAATCTTCCATAAAAATTTCAAGATAATCCTCAACCATGTCAGAGAATATGGCTTGCATGTAGCGTTGAAAGGTTGCCGGGGCATTACAGAGTCCAAAAGGCATTCTACGGAAAGCGTAAGTGCCATAGGGGCACGTGAACGTGGTATTCTCTTGGTCCTTTGGTACGATGGCAATCTAGTTATACCCCGAGTAACCGTCTAAGAAACAGTAAAATGCCTTGCCAGCAAGTCGATCCAGCATTTGATCGATGAACGGTAAAGGGAAGTGATCCTTCTTGGTAGCCTTGTTAAGCTTGCGCTAGTCCATGCAGATTCGCCATCCGGTGACCGTGCGAGTAGGTATCAATTCGTTGTCTTCACTCGTCACCACGATCATGCCTCCCTTCTTGGGCACACATTGAACGGGACTTAACCACGAACTATCCGAAATGGGGTAAATTACTCCTGCATCAAGCCATTTAAGAATCTCCTTTATCACAACTTGTTTCATGATTGGGTTCAATCTTCGTTGTGGCTCTATGGATTTGCCATGACATTCTTCCAACAGGATTTTGTGCATGCAGATTGTTGGACTTATTCCCTTGAGATATGCCATCGTCCATCCTAACACTTTCTTATGCTGTGATAAAATACTTAACAAACTCGATTCTTGGTTAGGAGTAAGGGCAGAGGAAACAATCAAAGGCAAAGTTTCATTACTACCCAAATAAGCATATTTAAGATACTGTGGCAATTTCTTAAGTTCTAGGGTAGGAGCATGTTGTAATGAGGGCTTGGGAGGAACAAACTCTTCAAAGTTCAAAGGTTCAAAATGCGTACCTGGGCTAGCCTTGAGAAAGCTAACTTGTTGTTCCTTGGATGAAAATTCATGAGGCGCTATGGCCTTTAAGTCTTCCAGTTATCAGGTCCCAGCTGAATAAAATTGTCCTGGCAAAATTGATCTGCTTCTTTTGTTATTACTGTCTCCATATCCAAAATACTCTGGCATTCTTCAGAATCATCAATATACTTAAGTGATCGGAAGACATTCACAATGACTTGTTGATCGACGACTCGCATGGTCATCTCTCCCCTCTCGCAATCGATGAGAATATGATCGATAGCTAGGAAGGGTCTCCCTAAGATGATGGGTGTTATGGTGTCGACCTCACAGTTCAGAATCAGAAAATCAACAGGAAAAATGAACTTGTCAACCCGCACGATGACATCTTCAATTCTCCCCTCTGGTTGAACGTGCGAACGATCAGCTAATTGCAAGATAACCAAGGTGGGTCTCGCATTTCCTATCCCAAGCTTGACGATTATTGACTTAGGCATCAAGTTCACACTTGAGCTAAGGTCACATAATGCCTTCCCAACAAATTTGTCTCCTATTGAACATGGGATGATGAAGCTGCCCGGATCATGTCTCTTTGGTGGCAGCTTACTTAAGGAAAAGCAAAATTCTTTTATCGTGGCAATTGTTTCATACTGCTCAACCTTTCTCTTCTTGGTAACGATTTCCTTTAAAAATTTGGCATAGGTGGGCATTTGTTCCATAGCCTCTAGAAAAGGAACATTGATTTGCAGTTGACACAGAATGTCAACGAACCTTTTAAACTGAATATCTTCGTTGTGCTTCTTCATTCTTTGCGGAAAAGAAAGTGGGGGTCTGGCTTCCTGTCCTGACGGGGTGCGAACAGAAGTTACCTTGGCATCTTTATTTTCCCCATCAGTTTCTTTACTTGACGACTCCTCAGCCATTTCCTCTTCCATTGGTTCTTCTTCTTGCACTTCATTATTAGCTTGCTTGGTCACAGGGGGTGACTCATCCTTCGGTCTTCCCCCAAACTTGTCTTCAGCGTTAATTTGTGTACCACTTCAAAGAGTTAGCACACTGTATCTTTCTTTGCCATGAGGTTTAGTGACTTCAGCGTCACTCGGTAATTATCCTGGTTTACGTTCTTGTAATGCCGCGACAATTTGACCAACTTGACTCTCCAATGCCCTCAGCGTCTAACTGTGGCTCTGAAGCAGAGCTCCTTGATTTTTGATGGAGGTTGCGTGGTCTTGCAGCATTGTCTTTGTCATTGCAATAAACTCTTGCATTGTGGCCTTCAAAGAACTTATATTTGATGAAGATGGTCTTCCCTTGTTAGAATTATGCCATGGCATATTCGATTGATAACCCTGGGAGTCATTGAAATTCTACTGCCGAGCTGGTTGATGGGCATTGCTGGATCCTTGATTTCCCCACAAAAAGTTTGGATGCTGACGTCATCCCGGATTATATGTGTTACAATAGGGGTTATTGTTGCCTCGATTAAAATTGCCCACGAAGTTGATGGATTCTTGATTGGTTGGACAATCACTTTCATTGTGATTGCCATGACATATTAAACAAGCTGAATGTGTCACCTTGACTTCTTTCACCTCACTTGGCCTTTGCAAATTTTTCAGCATGTTGGTGATAGCAGAAAGTTGGGCGGACACATTATCTTTAGAATCTAGCTCGAAAGCTCCATGAGATTTTCGCCAAACGCCAAGCCTTGTGGATGAAAACTGATAATCATTAGTGGCAATCTTATCCAGGATGTCAAATGCCTCTCCTGGTGATTTGTCAAGTAACGTCCCATTTGCCGAGGCATCTAGCATCATCCTCGTTGGTGTGTTTACTCCATTATAGAACATCACCACTGGGTCCAATCTTGAAAACCATGATTTGATCACTTGTGAAGCAATGCCTTGTATCGATCCCAACACTCATACATCGACTCGTCGTCAGCTTGATGGAAGAAAGCAATGTCGTTCCTTAATTAGGTGTTCATATTCGGAGGATTATACCGCATAATATTTTTTTGCACAGATCAGTTCATGACTCCATTGAACCCGCTGGAACACCACTCAACAACACCCTTGCTCGGTCACATAGGGAATAAGAAAACAACTTTAATTTTAGAACATCTTCGTGCACCCCTTGTTGGCGGAAAGAATCACACACCTCCAAGAAGTTGCGAATATGCTGCCTGACATCTTCATTT
Source organism: Hibiscus syriacus (assembly GCF_006381635.1). NCBI lineage: Eukaryota > Viridiplantae > Streptophyta > Magnoliopsida > Malvales > Malvaceae > Hibiscus > Hibiscus syriacus. The sequence continues at coordinate 11,991,372 of NW_024062733.1, forward strand.
GGCATGCCCCCAAACTATCCTCTAGAGTTCAACATATTGAACATGATGGGTTTAAGCTCGAAATGGGCTGCCTGAATATCTGGGGCCACAATTCTAGGATTTAAATCTTCTAAGATCGGGTTTAAATGATCACGAATGGCACGACGTCTGGCTGTATTCCCAGTATTTAAATTTGCCCCTGCATTCTGATCCTCCTCATGGCTGATGCCTTGATTTCCGATTTGGTACATGTTTACACGTTGAGCACGTCTTCTGTGTCTAAAAAGCCTCTCGATTTCAGGATCAATAGGTTCTAATGGCTCTTCAGGATTACTTCGGGTCATGTACCTAGAAAAATAAATGAAGAAAAATAAATGAAAGTAAAAATATAAAGCTAACTAAAAAGAAAATATGAACAAATAAAATAAAAATGCTATGACAAATCAATTTAACTTCCAGTTGCCAACTCCCTGGCAATGGCACCAAAAACTTGTCCGCTCTTTGTGAGTACTAAATATGGGTGCGGATATGTGTGCAAGTATACACAATCGAACAAGTAATAAAGTGATAAGTCGAGTATCGTCTCCACAGGGAATTAGGGAAATCAAATAGGTTTGTCAAAGCACTTTACTTTGTCACCTAAGTAAAGTTAGTGATAGTATATACAAATGATAATGATGTGGCAAAATGGAATGACTGATGTGGAAATGGAATTATGGTGGTGTGGTAGTAATTGGATATGTCGTGGCAAATGAAATTATAATACGTACAAGTAAAATTGAAATGTCAAGGCAAAATAAAAATACTGGATTTAATTTATAGGACTTTAGCTTTCTCACACAACTAGCAGCAATGGGAATGAACGATGGGAGTCACTAGGAAACCTAAGTCTATTTCTCTGAATGGTATTTCCTCTATGCTTAACCTGCCCGACAGAGTCTACTAAAGTTCCCTCAGCTATCTCTAGGAAGGGACTCGACAGATTAAAGATTCCCTGGCAAATCCGATTGGCGTAAACCCCTGCAGTGATCCTATTGATTCAGATAACAGGATATGTCTCGGCAATACATTTTTGCGGCAATATTAACATCTAACCTATCGGTTATGCTCTACTCCTTTTAGTCGAATGAAATCCTATTCTTATCTCTAAGATGGATTAGGCCTAGTTACTGTCTAGAACCCCTTTGTTTATGTAGTTCCTCCCTTGCTTCTCTCGAAGACTAAAGATATTTTGCCTAGGTATTCTCTCGAACCCTAAACACATTCTAAGGAAAGACTACTCTCGTAGCTCCTACAACCTCAAAGCATTAAGTTTCATAAACAAAACATATTAAAACATAATAAAACAACCATTCATTGAAAATAAAACTTAGACATCCAAGCGAACTCCCACCAAATAGGATTAGTTCATGGTGGGGTTCGAAATAAATAAGTTCAAGACAAGTTTCATTCGTTCCTTACAACCCAACGACAAAATATGAAAGCAAAAAATTAAGGGGAGGAGAGAAAGCCTTCGACGTGCACTGCCCAATGCTATTCTCGGCCACCAAGAACTGCTCCCAGCGGACTGGCTCCTCTCGGATGCTCAGAACACCACTCCTTTCTGCTAGTCAAGGAGAAATGCCACGGCAAGACGGATTGACTGAGAGATGTGAGACCTTCTCACTCTAACTTTTTAAGCTCAAACCAGTGTGTAACTAAAAATATCTAACAATGTGGTTTCATCCTCTATTTAGAGGGGAAAATTAATACTTGAACTAAGAGTTGACTTCCCCCAAACCATGGTTAACTTTGCCTGGGAGTCGGGCAAGACAAGTGATGATACAACCTAGGCAGCTGGTTGAGTGACCGGCATAATCCCGTGACAGAAGCCCAAGGATAGGCAGGATCTGTAGGGTCAGGCGGTGTCATCAGCAGAACCGACTGGAAGTGCGTCGATCCCTCCAGGCGGATCTTCGAGGTAGATTTCTCGGGCAGAGCTCTCGGACAGTTGGATACAGTTGGCTTCAAAAATATTTTCCCGCACTTTAAGCACTTTTGAAATGCCGGTTGAACTTGGCAAATTCATTTTGCTTAGCATTCTCCTAATGTCACGTCATTTTCTTTCCTCTTTTCCTTGCTCTCAATACTTGCACATCATCAGACAAGTACCTTTCCCATAACGTAGCACCGCTGTAAAAATAAAATGCCACTGTAAACCGAAATCCACCACATACAACTAAATGCTTCTAAATGCATCTACATGGTCCTAAATGAGCCTTTAAACATTCAATAACTTAAGTTAAAAGGCCCAAAAATATGGCCTTTTACGGAGTTATCAACAATCTCATGGTTGGGTTCTCCGAGTGTCTTCCCCAAAACTTAGCATCTTGGTAGATCTACGTGCCATTGGCCTTACTAACTTCAATATCACTAGGTGGATTGCCTTGTGGGTGAGCATGTATTGCTATAACAATTTTCCCTACTTGATTTTCCAAAGTTCTCAAGGATGAACTATGGCTTTGCAATAAATCCCCTTGGATTTTAATAGTGGACGAGTATTCATGCAACAAAGCCTTTGTCGAAGCCATAAAATCATAAAGAGTAGTATCAAGAGAGTTAGAACATGATAAAGATGCTGAAACTTTGTTAGAATTTTCCTCGACATTTGTTATTGCTAAAAGCCTGAAGGTTCAATAATATTCTACTGCAGCTAATTTGAGCTCCTGACGCTATTGTTGTTGTCTTCTTGATTACCCCATGAAAAATTAGGATGCTGACACCATCCTGGGTTGTTGGTGTTGTTGTTATCTCAGTTGAAATTTCCCACATAATTGAAGACTTCTGGTTGTTTAGGCATTCACTCTCATGGTGATTGTCACGACATAAGATACATGCTGAGCTGATCACCTTTACTTCTTTCACGTCACTAGAATGTTGCATATTCTTCAACATATTTGTTACGGCAGAAAATTAGGCAAACATTGAATCCTTAGCATCCAATTCAAATGTCCCAGGTGCATTCCTCCCAGTTTCTAGCCTTGAACAGGGAAAATGATAATTGTTGTTGGCTATCCTATCAAGGATATCAAAAGCCTCTTTCGGTGACTTATCAAGCAAAGTGCCATTTGCTGCAGCATCTATTAGTATCTTCGTTGCAGTATTCACACCATGGTAGAACATAACAACTTGCGTCAAATCGTAGAATCCATGGTTTGTACACTTGCATTGTAGTCCCTTGTATCTATCCCAACACTCATACATCAACTCATCATTAGTTTGATGAAAGGAAGCAATATCACTCATATGTTGGGCGTTCATGTTGGGTAGATTATGTCGCAACAAATTTTTTTTGCACAAATCTTACCATAATTTTTTCGAATCGGATGAAACTCAATTAAGCCATGCTCTAGCTCAATCTCTCAAGGAATATACGAATAACTTCAATTTCAACACATCTTCATGCACACCTTGCTATTGAAATGAGTCACACACCTATAAGAAAGCTCGAATATACTGCATTGCATCCTCATGAGGTGTACCACCAAACTTTCCAATCAAGCATAACATGACGAACATCACCGATTTTAGCTCAAAGTGAGATGCTTGAATCTCTTTAGCTATAATTACAGGCTTGAGATTGTCAAAATTGGGAGCTAGGTGGTCTTTAATAGTATATGGACGAGCTACAACTCCATCACTAATATTTGCTACAACATTTAGATCTCTAGGATCCTTAACTTGGTTTTCAACTCCATACATGGTTTTTTCAACATTTTGAACATGTCTTTGTTGATAAAAGAGTTGATCTATATTAGGTACCAAAAGGAAATAATGATACTTTATATCCTCTACGGGTTACACTATAATACAATGCCTGAAAAATGTGAACAAAAATAACAAGAAAATTTATACAAAAAAGAAGAAATAACATAGTGCAATAACTAAACTTAAAATCACCAAATACCAATCCTCGACAACGACGCCAAAAACTTGATGGCGTGTAAATATATTGTGTTGTGACACACAATTCTGTGCAAGTATGCATAATTGATACAAGTAATATAGTAGCGAGTGAGTATCTGTAACACCCTTAACCCATATCCGACCCGAATATGAGTCCGAGGTGTCACATTGACTTTTCAAACTTTGACACTTAAAAAAACAGGGAAATTTTAAACTTTCATTAAAACCAAATACATTAATTTACATAAAAGAGACCACAAAATACAAAATAGATCAGAGCATTCATAATTAACCACTTATTACATGCCAACACTCTATACACAACCAAAATACCTACTTTGTCAATTACTTCTGATCTGATCTTTTAGTAGTGATGTTGTCCTTGCCGCCTCTATTACTGCTCCTCTTGATTCTTGGTACCTACGTGTAAATCACCTACACGCTAAGTCATAGACTTAGTGAGGCATAATATAAAATATATATATATATATAACAATGCATTCATGAACATGCATTCTTACAATCTGATCATGACATCTTTATTTGTATGCATCTATTTCACTATAACATATATGACGGTAACATGCACATATAAAACATATATTCTTATGCTAATTCCACTTTAACTTATCTTTGAATTACCCATGTACATTATGGAGAATAAAGGTATGTGAGTACATAGAGGTTGTGCACTATGCTGTCACCACAACTCGTATAATTCCCTCAATGGGCACTGAATATTTGTCCCGAATGACCACTATGTCCCGAAGGACCACTGATAATCCCTCGACTCTTGGCATGCCCATTATACCTATAGCTCTCATATTAAATAACATGTGCTTAATTATAAATACATTTCTCATTTCATATCTCTTTCATCACTGTCCATGTAAACATATAAGTCACTTCATATGATCATTTTCATTATTTCACATATATGGAAGAATTCTCTGATAATGGCATTCATTCATATAATACCATGTTAATCATGAATGAAAAATGCATGAAATCACTATAACGTTAACACATATATATGTATGCATGTGCATGAATATAAAATCATAAATTCAATGATAAGAGATAGACTTATCGCAAGTCTTGTCTCAATTCCATTTCATCTAGGATATGCACTCACCTTGGCCTTGCTTATTTTGACTTGATCCTAATCCTTTGTTTCTTCCGGAACGAAATTACGTTCTATATCTACATAGTAATACATTGATACTAATCAATATACTAATTAATATATTCTAAACTATCACTCCTTAGGCTAAAAAGAAAGATATTTTCATCTTTTAATGAAGGTATGCATCGATGCATCCCTTGACGGGTGCATCGATGCACAATCTATGCATTAGTACATAAATCCCATTCAATGTTTGTATTTTAAGGGGGTGCATCGATGCACTACTTGTGCATCGATACACTAATGACATTCGATGTTTTTATTTGAAAGGAGTGCATCGATACACCTCATGTGCATCGATACACCTTGAACAATTTCTGGAATTTTACCCTTGATGCATCAGTACACATTGAATGTGCATCGATGCACACAACCCAGAAATGTTATTTTAGCACGAAAATCTCTTCATAATCCTCTCAACACTTCATATTTCCCATCTTTTTATCTCCTTAACTTGCATACATATACTTAAACTAATTAATACCCATTCAATACCTCTTATACTTAAAAATTCAATCCTCCACATAGATTTCAAGAATCTCCCTCAAATTCCAACATGTTCTAAATCTAATTCTAACACTTCGTATGTCTTAATTAAGTCGATAACAAGTCAAATTAAACCTTCGATTCCAAATATGAACTCTTTTTAAAATTTTTATTCAAGCACTCTTAATTTTTAATTCCTCCTACACTCTTTATCTTGTTTTTTTTAAAGCAAATTAAGCTTTCCTTAAGCTTAATTAACATCTAAGGAGCAAAACCAAACTTAAATTTCAGCAAACAATTAATTTATGAAAATCTCACCTTTGTTATAAGTCTTCACGTTTGGGAGAAAAGAAGAGAAGAAGAGAACTCTGGAACATTGGTTTTTCTTTCTTCTCTTCCACGTGGAGCTAATATATATAAATCCCTTCTTTAATTATTTTCCTTGCAAAAGACCATTCTATCCTTCTATTCTTTCTTCTTTATAATTTGCTCCTACACAACATTTCATATAAGTCCTTGCACTAATCAATTATTATACTTTAAATTACCAAATTCTGAAATTTTACAATTTAGTCACTAACCCAATATTGAGGATGTTACAGTATCGTCTCCACAGGGATTGGAGGGACTTCTAGTAAAGTTTATACACTGATCTAAATTATCTAAGTTAGTGTGGTATGAACAAGTGAGAAAGAAAAGCTGTGGCAAAATGATATGTATAAGGTGATGGAATATTGTGGCAAGAATTTAAGTAAAAGCAAAAGTATGCTAAAGCAGTAAAATAAATTTTGTGGTATGCATCAGTATGGAATGTTGTGGCATGGATTTTCTATGACAATTATATTCTATGCTACGAATGATATATGTTCTTATGAGTATGCTGGCCGACAAGATTTGTTGAAAATGCTCCTAAAATCTATCAAACAAGGAACCTGATAAAACTAATACTACGACAATACCTCTCAGTGTGAACTGCAAGACTAGCATATCGACGAAGTACTATCATTTTTAGTCACTTGAAACCCTCTTGTTATCGCTAAGGTAGGTTAAAACCTCTCCATCTCTGTTTGACTCCCTTGCTCACGTAGATTTAACCTAACTCTCTCGATACTAGGTATTTATACTTAGAAAATGACAATCTCTCAAATGCTCTTACAAGACTAAGCATATTACACTACATCAAACGATAATCTCTCAAAATCTCTTACAATGCTACAACACATAAAGATAAAAATGATTAACAAAATAACATTTGAACATAAAAACATCAAACCATCCATTAACAAAAAATAAAATCAACCAAAACAAATCCAATGACAAATAAATTAGTTTATGGCGTGGTTAAGTTTATCCAAGATCATTCGAGCTAAGTACACTCCCAATAAGTTGTTGCCATGACTAGGGCTGTAAATGAGACGAGACAGATCATGAGCTACTCGAGATCGACTCGATCAAGGCTCAATAAATACTCGGATCGAATGGACTCGACTAGAGCTCGACTCAAATTCTTAACGAGCCGAAATGAGCTACTTAATACTCGACTCGAAAAGCTCGTGAGCAGTTCAAAAATATAATATATAATATTATATATTATTTTTTAAAAAAAATTTAAAATATTAATATTTATGTATTGATCTTTTAAAGAGAATACATTAAGATTTTCATGCATTTAAGGTTCAGGTTCGAGTTCGAGTTCGAGTTTGAGGCTTCAATCGAGTTAAGTTTAAGAATTTTTTTTCTTCATTTCGAGCCTTTTCGAGCTGCTGACGAGCTTCAGTTCAAGATTTCGAGTTCGAGTAGAGCTTGAAAATTTTAAGCTCGCGAGTTTTCGAGTCGAGCTCAATTTCAGAGTTTTCGAGTCGAGTCGAGCTCAGCAATACTCGAGCTCGACTCGGCTCGTTTACACCCCTAGCCATGACACTTAGCTCCACCGCCATAGATCGTCTTAGCAAGCTAGCCTCTCTCAAGGTCATAGCTGCTACCCCTTCGAAGCTTGGCTGTGAAGGAACTAAGGAAAAAGAGGAAATGAAGAAGAAAATAGAAGGGTTATGAGATGATGCCTCCTTGCTTAAATCACTCTCCAAAAGCTACCTAAAAATAAAGTATCATTATCTATTTATACTAAGGGAATCCCTAAGGTTTTGTGCCAAAATTTCTTTTGTACCCTAAGTATCATTCACTTCATCTGAATGGGAACCTAGGCTATCATGTGGTCCCAAAAATAGCAGCAAGGGCAATGAGTCACGTGTGGCTGGACAACTTGGCAAAGATATTTTTTTTTCTATTTTTTCTTTTCTACTCCAGAATTTGTTATCCATCTTTTGTTGCGGCGAGTTTTTCTACAACATGCGATAGTAATCATCCAACATTTACTGTGACACTTCTTTCTCCTAAATGCTACAACGACCATATATTCTCCTTAAGCTGTCCTCACCTACACAACACCAAAAGAGCAAGACTTTTCCTTTAGCAACATCGATTTTCAAAAAATAAATGTTGCAACAAGACTTTACCACCAAATACAATTATATGACCTTAAATGCAACTAAATGCAATAAAATGAGCTTTTAGACAACTAATAACTTAAGTAAAAAGGCAAAAAAAATATAGCATTTTTTATTGAGTTATCACACCCAAACTTAAGTTATTGCTTGTCCTCAAGTTATGGATAATTATTAGTAGAAAATAATGCTATGGCAGAAGTTTAGTCCAAGAAGTAATGGTTATATAAAATTTTAGCCCTAAAAAATAATTGGATTCAACATGCTATACAAGTCAGGATGTCAAGAATGTTTCCCTAGAGAAAGATCATTTGCATGTGTGTGCGTGATTGTATCAAGTATATGCTTAACGAAGTTAAAAAAATTCTTGGAAAGTTCCCTATTATGCTTTAGCATTTCTTTACCAATTAAGCACACAATTACTCCCCTTTCCATTAACTTAACATAAATTTTTTTGTACTGTTACGAGAGAAGCCAGCCTATCAGAACTACCATTTACTATTGTTGTAGCTGTCATTCATTGAAACACAATATCCATGCATTGCTGTGTAAAGCAAATAGGTAGAGTCATCCCATGACTACTTTCATTTACTTGTATGCTACATCTTCCATTTATTGAAACACAATATCCAGGAACTGCTATAGCAAAGAAGAGTGTCCCTCTATAGTTATGCTGAAACATTTATTCGTAATTCAACAAAATCCACAAATATAAGGGAGACTTAATTTATCAATTAAGTCCATTATTCATAAATTTATGTTGCAGCATGAAAGAGTTCTTTCATAAAAAAAATTATAAGTTCTTTAAGCATAAAAAACATACAATCGTGTATCAAAGGTTCACAAAGGGTCAAACTCTAAAGTTGGTCCTATCAATCCTAACAGTCATGTACATTCAATTACAACCATGGCAAAAATTTATCATCATTAGACATCCTTAATTTATTCCAAAAAAGCTAACTCATCCTAATTAATGCCATAACAAAAATTCTATTAACACTACCAAATGCAAATTCTTAACTATGAACACGATGCTAAAAACTTGATCGCATGTAAATGTACTATGCTATGGCACATAATTATGTGCAAGTATACACAATCGAACAAGTAATATAATAGTGAGTGAGTATTGTCTCCATAGGGATTGGAGGAACTTCGAGTAAAGTTTATGCAATATTCTAAATTATCTAAGTATAATTAATGCGGTATGAACAAGTGAGAAGAAAAGTTATAGAAAAAGTTTGATGAAATTGTAAAAGTATGCTGAAAGAAGAATTTAAGTAAAATGTAAAAGTATGCTAAAGAAATATTGAACTTTGGAAAATGAGATAAGACTGACAACCTCATACTCAAGCTTTTTTAGAGGTAATTGGCAAGGATTTGCTATGACAATTATATTCTGTGCTACGAATGGTTTCTACTCTTATGAGTATGTTGCCCGACATGATTTACTGAAAATGCTCTTAAACTCTCTCAAGCAAGGAACATGATAAAACTAATGCTATGACAATACCTCTCAGCGTGAACTGCAACAATAGCCTATTGGCGAAGTACTATCCCTTTTAGTGCTTGAAACCCTCTTGTTATCTCTAAGGTGGGTTAGAACCTCCCCATCTCTATTTAGCTCCCTTGCTCACATAGATCTAACCTAGCTCTCTCGATACTAGGTATCTATACTTAGAAAATGGAAATCTCTCAAAATCTCATACAAGACTAAGCATATTACGCTACAACAAACAATAATCTCTCAAAAGCTCTTACAATGCTACAACACATAAAGATAAAAACGGTAAGCAAAACAACATTTGAACATAAAAACATCAAAATATCCATTAACACACAATAAAATAAACCAAAACAAATCCAATGCCAAATAAATTAGTTCATGGTGTGTCTAAGTTCATCCAAGATCATTCGAGTTAAGTACAAGCCTAAATAAGATAGAAAAATAAAAGCATAAGGAGAAGAACACTCCCAACGAGCTGCTGCTGTGATACTTAGCTCTACCACCATGAATCGCCTTAGCAAGCTAGTCTCTCTCAAGGTCCTAACCACTACCTCATCGAAGCTCGGCTATGGAGGGCACCAAGAAAAAGGAGGAAATGAAGAAGAAAATGGAAGGTTGACGAGCTACTTCCTCCTTACTTAAATCACTCTACAAAAGCTACCTAAAAAATAAGGTATCATTATCTATTTATACTAAGGGAATACCTAGTGTTTTTGTGCAAAAATTCCCTTTGTACCCTAAGTATCGTTCCCTTCATGTGAATGAGAGGCTAGGTTGTCATGTGGTTAAAAAAATAACAACAAGGGCAGTGAGTCACATGTGGCTATACAACTTGGCAAATATTTTTTTGCTAGTTTGTCTTTTATGCTTCAGAATCTGCTATCCATCTTTCACTGTGGTGATTTTTATCCAGCATGCTACATCAATCATCTAACATTTACCGTGACACTTCTTTCTTTTGAATACTACAGCAACCACATCTTCTCCTTAAGCTGTCCTCACCTGCACAACACCAAAAGTGCAAGACCTTTCCTTCAGCAGCATTGATTTTCAACAAATAAATGTTGCAGTAAGACTTTACCACCAAATGCAATTATGTGACCTTAAATGCAACTAAATGCAATGAAATGAGCTTTTAGACAACTAATAACTTAAGTAAAAAGGCACAAAATATATCCTTTTTTTATAGATTTATCAAGTATCAAGATGTTGTCCCTAATGAAGAGATCACTGATGATGATAACATTGAGTTAGTCGATGGTGATGTCTCACGTGGGATTGTCAATAGCTTGATATCTATTAATTTCTCAGATCGGGTCCAATCTCTTGCAGAAAAAAAGCTTTGATCAAACAGTCGTGGTTAAGCTCCTTAGCCGACAGATCAGGTATATTACCCTGTGCAACAAGCTATATGACTTATGGAAGCCTTTCCAACCGATGAAACTAATGGACATCAATAACGATTATTTCCTCGTCACACTTCGTACTCATAATGATTTCTTGAAAGTTCTTGTCGATGGTCCCTAGGTTATCTTCGGCTATTATTTGACTGTCGAGCCATGAACTTCAGACTTCTCCACTTCACAACCTTATCTGAGCAAGATCACTGTCTGGATTCACTTGCCATGTCTGTCGACCACTTATTATAAGTGTAGCCTTATCACCAAAATTGGAAAATGCATTAGCCATGTTATTCGAATCGATTTCCAAACGAAAAGTGGGCGCAAAGCCCGTTTTACTCGAATGGTGATTACCCTTGACCTTAACAAACCATTGATTTCTAAGATCCTCATTAACGAACGCTTGAAACATATTGAGTACGAGTCTTTGCCAATTATCTGCTTTGGTTATGGAAAATATGGTCACAATCATGATGGATGCCCGTCCAAAGTGCCTTCTAATAGGAATAATATAGCTCCAATCCACGCACATAAAACCCCAGATGCGGCTACTACTATTGAAACCCATGGTTCTATCACTATTTATATGAATAAGAATGAACCCATACCTGTCTATGGCCCATGAATGATGGTGGAAAATACTCCCGCTGACCCTCTAAACTATCTTATGTGAACCTGCCAAACCAGAAAACCTCGACTATCCAAGGTTGCCGCTTCAACCTTGTTTATGATTCACCGACTGATAACTTTGATGTCCCAACCTACTATGATACTCTCTCATAATCTACGATGCCCCCTTCTACTTTAGGCAATTCCCACGTTAAAATCGTCTCAAATGGTAAGGGTAAAACACCATCCGATAACATTCTCATCAAAACTACTCCTTCCATAAAACCCACTGTGTAAGCACGTAAACCTTCAGCCATCCCACTGTCAACCCCAGACGTACTGCTACCCTCCAGCTTTCCAAATCGAAACATTCTGCTATAGGTGTTCGATCGGTAGTGACACATGCTTCAATTGGAAACAACCCCCGCCTTGATCGAGCTAAACAAAGTGCCATTGTTGTCTCTGAAAATGCTGACCCAAATATCCCTCACAATAATGATGTAGACATGATGGATGATCCACCTGGCAATGACTTTATGTGCCCCTCTGATAGGGACCATGTAGATAATTCCAATATTGCCCCTAATGAAAAAACTTATCAAGCTACTTCCATGCTTGAGTAATGCCAGTTTGGCCTTTAAACCTCTTTCATATTTTATTATGAATTTATGTTTCTTCTGTTGGAATGTGAAATGATGCACTAACCCGAAATTTGTCATCACCACCAAACAATTATTGCATGAGCATCGACCCGATCTAGTAGCTTTTATGGAACCTCAAACCAGCAGAGTGAAAGCTGACAGAAAAGGTTGTGCTCCTTCCTCGAGGGCTTGCAAGGACTTCTAGAGTTTTATGTTTGATATGGGTCTTCGTGATATGGCCTTATAGGGGCTGAATGTTACCTAGTCTAGAGGTGTCTCTCATGCCTGCCTTGATCGAGTGCTTTACAATACTCACTGGGATTAATCCTATCTTGAGTCCTCAGTTACTCATCTTCTTCACATTCGGTCGGATCACAGACCAATCCTACTTCGAGTTAGGGGTGTTTCTCACACTAAACCTACTCGATTTAGTTATTTCATAGGATGGATTTCTTGTGATGATTTTGGGTGCATGGTCAGTGATAATTGGAATTCCTTGGTTCCCTTATTAGAGACAATTTGTTCTTTTTCTTCTGTCGCTGACAATTAGAACAAAACTATTTTTGGGTACATATGCACCAAGAAAAGAATCCTAATGGCTCGTCTTCGGGGGATCCAAAAAGCTTTATCCTGCCATTCCTCTCGTCTCCTTTCTTTACTAGAAGCTGAGCTCTTACGCGATCTTGAGAATCTCTTAGATGAAGAATTAGTATGACATTAAAAATCTCGTTCAGATTAAATTGTTTTAGGTTATCGCAATACTAAATATTTCCACAGATGTGCTATTCTCCGTAGGCAACAGAATAAAGTGACTGCTCTAAAATTAAATGATGGCTCATGGTGTCATGATTTCGATACCCTTAAAGGAGAAGCAGTTCAGTTTTTCTCAAAGATTTTTCCCTCGATTCCTCGCCTCAAGGTTCCTTCTCGACACCAAACAAGTTCACTCTTATTCCAGATTGTCTACTTTCTTTCATCGACAACAACTCTTGACACTGAAATACACGCTGCTTTATGAGACATGACTCTCTTAAAGCTTCAGGTCATGATGGTCTCCATGTGGAATTTTTTCAGAAACAATGACATGTTTTTGGAAAATCACTTTGTAAATCTATCCGAGATGTCTTTGAGGGAGGTAATCTGGATCTGGATTTCAACAAAACGATCCTTGTATTCTTCTCAAACACTAAATCTCCTAAGACCTTCTCGGACTTCCGCCCCATTAGCCTTTACCTGGTTATCTTCAAGCTCCTCACAAAAGTTATTGTCCGAAGGCTTCAACCATTAATTCCATTGTTGATCCAACCAAATCAAATCATCATCATTCATGTAAATCTACTAGCGAAAATATTATCATCAATGGTGAAATTGCTCATTCCATGTGCTCATCTAAGAGTAAGAATGGATGGATGACAACCAAAATTGATCTTGAGAATGCCTTTGATCGACTGCGTTGGGACTTCATTGATGAAACTCTTCACTGTGATTAGTTTCCCCCCCAATCTTATCAGAGTTATTATGCAATGTATTTCTTTGTGCTCCCTTGTTGTACAATGGAATGAGTCTTACTCTACTACATTAGGGCCTTAAAGAGGCATCCGTTAGGGGGATCCCCTCTATCCTACTTATTTGTTCTTGTCATGGAGCGTCTTGGTTACTATATCTCCTATGCAATTGATTCCAAAATCTAGTCTCCCTTTCGATTCTCAAGGAATGACCATGTCGTCTCCCACATTTTCTTTGCGAATGACTTAGTTTTATATTCTAAAGCTACTGAAGCTCAAGCTACAATCATGGATTTTATCCTTTCTGAGTTTGGAAGATACTCGGGTCATCGGGTTAGTAAAAATAAATCCTAATTTTTTCTCCCCAAATAACCCATGATATGAGAATGACTATTGGCCTTCATCTCGGATTCAAATTGGTTGATTCCCTTAGAAAATATCTTGGAGTTCCAGTCATTAATAAACGTGCCTACAGTTTGGATTATAACTTTATTCTCGAAAAGATGCGAGCGAAACTCAATGGATGGTCGGCGATATCCCTTTCGCTAGCGGGCCATATCACCATTGCAAAATTTGTTTTGGTTGCCATTGCTATTTATTTCATGCAAACTTGCCTTCTCCCGAAAAAAGTTTGCAATGATATAGAGACCATTGCTGATCGCTTTATTTGGGGTTTGACACCAAATGCTCGTGAGGTTTTTCTTGTCAATTGGAGCACCTTTTGTCAACTTGCCGATAAGGGAGGACTGGGGTTATTTAACATCCACAAGCAAAACTTAGCTTTTATTATGAAGCTTAGATTTGCTTTTATAACTCAAACCGATGCATTTTAGATTTTTATCCTTTATGGGAAATATAAAATTAATGATCCTTGTCCTATGTCCATCCACCAGGCGAATTATTCCCCCTCTGGCATGCCCTCTCATCTATTTGGGACAATCTTCACCGAAACATTGCATGGTCAATCGATAATGGTTTAGGTATTCACTTTTGGGACGACAAATGGATTCCTAATCTTGGACCACTTCGCCCTTATGCTCTCAATCGTGAACTCATTGATGAAAGCATTACTATCTCCGATGTTGTTACCATCGATGGTTCCTGGAATCTTGAAGCTCTCAATTGTTTGTTACCATCTTCTATCATTTCATTCATTCAAAGTATCCAACCACCTTTAAGTTTCGATGTGCATGATTCTTGTATTTGGATTTGTGGTATGAAGTATCAATTTACTACGAATTTCGTTTATTGTTCATTAGCTGAACAAAATTGGGATGAGCGATCTTCCATCTGGAAATCCTAAGTTCCTCATCGTATCTTCCTATTTCTCTGAACAACCTTTTGCCACAAATCAATGACAAACCTGGAGCACTCCAAACGATCTTTCACTAACGACCCCTCGTGTAAGAGGTGCAATAATCTAAAGAAATTTATTATTCATATTCTTCGTGATTGCCTGAATGCTCGATCTCTTTGAGACAACGTTCTTTCTGCTGATCATAGGTTGGACTTCTATTCTTCTAGCACGGATCAGTGGATTCTTTCAAAAGTCCATCGAAGGACAATCAGTGGAACTTTTGACGTCCCCTCATTTTTTCCTCCCTGGCTTGGCAGATATGGAAGAAGCGGAATGATATTATCTTTAACTCAAGTTGCTGCCCCGATTGTTCGGTCCTGAACCAAAGTATCGCATGGGCGAAGTTTTTCCACTGTTCTTTTCGCTCTATGGAACCTGAGAATATTAAGAACAATACTCTATTCCATTGGCAAAAACCACCTGCTGGCTGGTTTTGTCTTAATATTGATGTGTCTCAGTCTCTCCAGCTTCAAAATTTGGTTCAGTTAGTAGTGGTGTTCGCGACCATGACGTTAATTGGATAACCGATTTTCATAAAGTTGTTGGTATCATAACGCCCCTCCAAGCTAAATTATGGGCAATCTCCCATGGTCTAGAGGTCACTTGGAGTCACGGGTTTAAGCTTCTCTTGATTCAATCTGATTGTGCCAATGCTGTGAATCTTGTCAATGATCCCAATAGTTTGATTAGCCCCCATTATTTTGTGCGACCCATCTTCCGCCAGCGGGCATAGGTGACTGAAGTTACTTGGGTTCCTAGCGAGTCTAACTCTCTTACGATGGCGTCGCAAAGCTGCATTCTCCTTTGATGCACAATGTTACCCTTCTCTCCTCGCTCCCAATCGGTCTTCAAGATGTCTTCAGGCGTGGTATGAGTGTTCTTGTTACTTTAACTCAAGCTTAATTTAGCTTCTTTAGCTTTGCCTTATTAAAAAAACGAATGTCAAATCTTTAACTACATTAAAAGAGTAATATGACATATTAAATTAATAAAAAAATATCTCATTTGACCCCTCAATTGTAACAAACATTTTATCTAAATATTATTTAAAATATTTAAAAATATTAAATAATTTTATAAAAATATTAAAAAATATTTAAATGCATAAACTATACTTCAAAATAATAATTATAAAAAAATATTTTTTAATATATATTCACAAATCATTTTTTAAATTATAAAGTATTTTATAAAAATTATAACTTTATGAATTTGTTAAGTCATAAAAGTATTTTCAAGATCCAATAATTTTGGAAAATAAAATAATTTTTGTTAAAGAATGTAATTCAATTATTTAACTTTTGTATAATATTTTAATTATAATTTTAAAAACATATTTATAATTTTAAAAATAAAATTTGAAAATTCATATATTTAATTTTTGGAATTATTACTTAAAAATATTAATAAATATAAAAATAAATAAACTTTAGTCACAATTGAGGGAGCAAATGAGATTTTTTTTATTAATTTAATGTGTCACACTAAACTTTTAACGATAGTTAAATGTGAGTGCTTTTTTAAGTTTAATGCTCATTTTATAGTTTTCAAGAATTTAATGACAAAAAAATTATTATATCACAATTTAATGATTATTTATAAATTTATAGTGGTACACATCGTTGTATGACTTTTGATGTATACTCATCCCATTATGCAACTTTAAAAAAGGTAAATTATTCTATTTATTGCATTTAAAAAAAATTCCTCCATCCTACAATTTATATCTTATATTGACTAAACATATAATTTTACGAGATATATTAGATAAAAGAAAATGATAAAATTATTTATAAAAAATGATTGATATATTTAACAGATTTGTTTTGATACATGTGAAAGATAGGGACATATAAGGATTAAAAATAAAGGGTAAACTACATGGGTGATCACTAAAGTTTGATAACTTTTTTATTTCCCTCACTGAACTTTCAAAAGTTACAAATTGATCACAAACATTATCGATTTGTAACAAAATGATCACTTGAAGTTAACAATCGTTACTGTAAGCGATGGAATACTGATATGGCACGTTATCTGGCTGATTTGGTAAATGTGCTGCCACGCAAACGAACCCTTTGACTCCTATTAGATGACCAATGTCATTTGAAACCCCCACCACCCAAAGAAATGGTTTCACCAGCTACCCTTAAAAAATTCCCCACAACCACCATCTCTATCTCTTCTTCCACTCTCTCCACTTTCAAGAACCCTCTCGCTTCTCCTCATACTCCACTACCATCTTCCTCCATTCTTGACTTTTTCGTTAAAGACCATTATTTTCCCCTTTTCTCTTTCTTTTTTTCCCTCCATTTCCTTTAGAAGAAAACTATTAGTTTTGTTTAGTGAGGAAAACAGACCAATTGTATAGCAAACTCATCTTTATTTCGATCATCGTTTTTTCTTACAACCTCTAAAATCAATATTTTATTATATTTTCTTCATGGAAACGCTAACTTTCCTACTCGTTTCCCAGAAACCAAACACCCCTTCAAATCTCAATCTCATTCGGCCGTTGTTCGATCAAGATCAATGTCAGCTAGTTTTACTTTCAATATCAAGTTGTAACATTTTTTAATTATTTTTTCCCACTATCAGTCCGGGAAACCATTTTTAATGTACCTTTGTTGAATCGAAAACATTTTAGAACTTTCAAACTTGAATGTTTTATTCCAATAATATTGAAAATGTCATATTTCCTTGCATTATAGTGAATTTGAGAAACAAAAATTCTATGTTCTTATTAGCAGAAGAAATAATATTTTATCTGGCTTGTTCATGCAATAAAATTGCAACTAAGGGTGTGTTTGTTTACCGTAATTGGAATTACGGAATTGGTTTACTCCGAATTTCCGTGTTTGTTTCACGTAATTCGTTTTCTGGAAAATGTTTTCCCATTTCTGTTTCACGTAATTCGTTTTCCGGAATGTAATTCATTTTCCTAGTAACAGAATTTCATTTGTGTTTTCTGTAAAATGACTTACAGATTCATTTTCCATAAGTCATTTTCCGAACTTTTCACTTCAAATAATAAATACTCAAAATAATTTTATTTTATGAATTTAATATTAATAAAATTGTAACCCCCCAGACCGATGCGGGTAACCAGATCCGATCTGGGTGTCACATTTGGGCCACCGGAGCGACCCACTGTAAAAATAGCAAAAAATTTAAAACTTTTTTATCAGTACATGTAAACTAATAAAATCAGTTGTCGCTATTTAAAAATAAAACAGATTTCCAGACTCGTATATAAATCAAAATACAATTACATGCCCCCTAATCACATGTATCATACTCTGCAACAACGCCGAAAGAACTCCCTTACTGAAGTCGATAGATGCACTGGTACAATTCTTTTAACCTGAAAAGGTGAGTAATAGAGTGAGCTTCGAAAAGCTCAGTAATACAGAACTACCAGATGATGCTGAAGAACGTGCAGATACAGATACATATCCTTATTATTTCCAAACATTTACAGATTTTTATGTTGAGCAGAGATCCTACTGATATTTCAGAAGGTAAAGGACAATGAGCTTTCAGTTCAGACAAATATTTCGGATGACTGAGTTCAGGAGATCATAATAAGTTATTTAGTGTGTTTCCGTAAAACCAGTAAAAAGATACAAATCTTTTTAAAACATATATATATATATATATATATACCCTCATCCCATCACATCAGAATGTATAGGTTCCCCAGAACCATACACCCAACCCAACACATCATATAAGGCCCTGAGCACAAAGTCGAGGAACCTGCAGAAATACTTCCTTCAACAATACCCCCAATTAAAACATTTTTCCGTCATTAAACGAAGATATCAGAAATCAAAACATATATCAGAACAGAATCCAGATCAGAATTCAGGTAATATATCAGAACAAAATTCAAGTCGGAAATCAGATAAAATATTTATATGATTAAGTAACACACCAGAGTTTACAGATATTATTCAGAGATATTGGATAATCTTATCGGGTAGAGATACACAAATCTTCAGTTTACCGATAGAATGTCGGAAGTTAGAAAAACTATTTAAAAAGTTCATTAACTGACAGAATCATCAGTTATTCAGGATATGATTTATCGGGATTATCTTATTCGAACACTTTTCTGAATCTCTACGAAATTTGAAGGTATTCAGAATCTTTACAATCTATGACGATTAATTCGATTATCGAACAACTCCAGATGAATAGCTCCCAGAACCAATACTTACCAACTTGTCAATTCATTAACCTTCCAATGTATTTACTCTTTAATACCAAATATTCTTATCCACAGATCATCTTCTGAGTCATCACTGAATAAATCTTAAGGAGACAAACAAATATTCTAATGATCTTTATTTCATTTCCATGTTTCAACTATACCAGGAAATATTGACGTACTTGATTTGTGGTTCATAATCCATAGGGATGATACATCATATAAGTTCATCTGAGTTTCCAAACTTATTCCAATCTTTTACTTAATCCTCAGTCTTTGAGGTTACTTAGTTCATTTAGCATTCAAGTCTATTTCAGATACTTCGGGGTTTTTCTAGGGTAATCCAGACGTTTCTGAAATTCGTATACATATTGTACTTCCGTTCAATTCAATTTGCTCTTCGAGGTTTATTTGTCTAATGAATATATATATTTCTTATTACCAAAGGCGATATAGAGTTGGGTTGGGCTGAGTACTTCCAAAATTATCATCGAACCAAACTTGAGAAGGTGAACAAACATTCAAGTAACATCTATGCCGTTCCGGTACTGACGTATCATTAAGATTGATGAACTCACTTAAGCTCTGTTCCATAACTTCTAAAGGTAGTCCAACGCCTATGCTTATTTGGATTCCTTAATTAATCCAAGATATTTACTTAATATAGGCCATAAGGGTATTTTGGTCATTTTGATGCTCAGTTTTATTCCATTCATTTCAGAGCTCGAGGATATCCAATCATTCCTGAGCTTGGTGATATTCTTGGGTCATTTCCATGATAGGGGTATTTTGGTCATTTTACAGATTTACGGTATTTCAATCTTTTCCCTCCATCCGGTCTTATTATTTAATTCTAATTTATCATCTATTCCAGTCATTTCAAACAATTCTGATAAAAGAGCACCCTCCGATAAATTGTTCTTTAGGTATTTACTCATAACTCGGATATTTTCGGGTCAAGTGCCTTCTCGGATTTTACAAACGAAAAATCTTGAATTTTTCTTTACAAAGACAGGATCTTAATAATTAAATTCGTACTTAATCGAGTTAAGTACAAATCCTCAAAGTACTTTCTCATTCAAGGTCAACTCTGACTATTTTACCTCTCAAGGGCATTTTCATAATTTCTTAACCAGATAATTTCGATATTAGCTGTTAACAAAAATAATATAATATAGAGATTCTATGATTAATTGCTTCCTCGAACATTCTTTGATCTTGAAATAATTCCTTAAAAGACTTCTAGTATCTAGCATAAACCTTCTTAGGGTTAAAAACCGGTTATCCATAATTTCCAAGTAAAACTAACATTTCTTATGCACATCAATAGTTTTAGCAGATCAATAATTCTTTTCAAATTTATTAATCCACTTCCAGGGACAATTCTTATCATTTTCCAACATAAGGGTAATTTCGTAATTTTACATCATCGAAATATTCTCATAATTTATCATCTAAGTACCTTTAATGAGATAAATTATAATCTACATATCTATGGCTGTTTTTTATCACTTAATTCTAGAACTTATAATTTAATTCCAACTGTCCTTCAATTTCTTATAATAGTCATCTGAGTCATATTCAGTTACCTACTTTCTACCGTATTCGAATCTAGTGTAGATCTTCATTAATTACACATATGAGACCAAACATTTCCATTCATGCATTTACCAATACCAATATGTTCTATAAAGCATAAAGAGGTAGTAAAGTATTATCTCGATTTCCGTGCAATACTAATCAACCAATAAATTCCATTTGAACCCCCTCGATCTTGAATTCAACTTCCAATAATTCCTCAGATACATATCAACATAAATTATATAAAAAACGGAGCTTAATTACGATAAACGGATCGAATCGGGTGATAAATCAGTGAAACACAGCTTACTGGTTTCGAATTTGGCGAAACGGACTTCGGATTCGGATTCAGGACGTCGAAAGCATAAAATATGACTTTTCGGAAATTTGGAATTTTCGGATTTAGGCCTTCGAGTCTGAATTTCGAAAAACGGACTGTGGAATCGGATTTGGAACGTCGAAAAATTTTAGGATATATATACTCGGTCAAAGTCAAAGGTCGTTTAATGTCCGGTCAAAGTCTGTCAAAGTTTTGGTCAACATTGGTCAACGGTCAACGGGTCGGGTCGGGTTGTGACATGTCAAACCGGTCAAAATAGTTCCAAAACCGGTCAAACCGATCACTTTTTCCTTCCCCACGCGCAGTTACAACGGGTGGGGGCGCGTTAATAGTGATAAATTCCCGGAAAAATTCCTAAAAATTATTTTGAGCGATTTCGAGATACTTACAAAGCTCGGTTCATAATTTTGAACGGCGGAGAGCTCGATTTCAACAAATCAGAAACTTTGACCGCTTCACCTCCTCACGCGCTGCTGTCGACGTAGACCAAGGATGACACCGACAGACTCGGAACGATGCAAGGAACACGATGGTGCGAGAGGTGTTGTAAACGGATGCTCGGATCGTCGTGAATCGATGAAAAACCAATTGAAATTGAGTTATTACCGACGATACTTCCGACTGAAATTAATGACGAACGGCGACGATTCACGACAAAAGTTTTGAGGGGTTTTGTTCCTCG
Organism: Hibiscus syriacus; assembly: GCF_006381635.1. NCBI lineage: Eukaryota > Viridiplantae > Streptophyta > Magnoliopsida > Malvales > Malvaceae > Hibiscus > Hibiscus syriacus. Next base: position 12,013,304 of record NW_024062733.1, read on the forward strand.
CTTGACAAAGAACATGATGGTGGTTTCGGCTCGTCAATCGGAGGTCGGACGGCGAGTAGATCGGAGTTAAAAGAGGGGTTGACGAGAGAGGAAAAACTAGAAAAATTTCCAGAAACATATTAGAAATTAGGGGTTTATATCGTCTCATAATTAAAAATGGTTAAACCAAGAGTTTAGCCACTAAACTTCCTGCACTTCATAAAACGGTCTGCCAACTTTAAAATTTTGCAATTTAACCCACTGTTTCTTTCAAAATACCAAATTAAATCCACCACTTTATAATTTCTTAATTTTAGCCCCTAAATTGGGGTGTTACAAAAATATTTTAATATCATTTTCATCAAAATATTATTTATTTTTATTTATTAATATTTATAATAATATAATATTATATTTTTAATATTATATAAAATAATCAATTATATTATAATAATATAAGATATTATATTTTTATTTTAATAATATATAATAAAAATTTTATATATTTAATAATGAATAATATTATTTATATATTTAAATAATATTTTAATAAAGATATTTAAAATATACTAATTAATATTTTTAAAATATAATATAACACTATTACTTTAATAAATAATTAATATAATTTATAATATTTTATTTCAGTAAAATATAAAAAAATTATTATTTTTATTAATAAAATTATAAAAATAATATTTAATAATAAATAAATTATTTTAATAAAATTATTATTTTTATTAATAAAATTATAAAAATAATATTTAATAATAAATAAATTATTTGAAACCCTAGGCGTTGGTCCTCCAGGGGGAGTAAAAGGGTGACCTTGCGTAGCATCACATTTGCCAAATCAACCGGCTAACGTGCCATATCAATATTCCGTCACTCACGGTAACAGTTGTTACTATCGAGTGATAATTTTGTTACAAATCGATAACATTAGTGACCAATTTGTAACTTTTGAAAGTTCAGTACGGAAAACAAAAAAAGTATTTAAACTTTAGTGACCACCAATGTAGTTTACCCAAAAATAAAATGTGATGTTGTTTTTAGTTTTCTAATACGATATTTTGAATAATATAAATTTAAAGCTTAAAAGAAACATATTTAATGAGGCATAATGATCATTTTCGTCAAGATTTTTGAAGTTCGACAGTGAGATTAGTTATTGACAAAATTAAGAGCAGTGATGTAGCACTAAATTTAAAGTTAGTTAGAGATAATATTGTAATAATGAGAAGTGAAAAAAAACATTCCTGTTAATAAAGAGTATTAATAAATTATTTATATATTTTTAAAACATTTAAAATTATAACATGTATTACCGTATATATTCAAAGCTTTATTTATTTAACTAAATTATTTTATAACTGTTTATATCTATTTATTGTAGTATGCTATACTACATAAATATATATAAATAACCTACAATTTTCTAAATAAAAAACATTGAGAAAGGGTCAAAGTCGTGGGACATCTAACGTCATCTTTCCTTCAGGATTTACTGTTTGCACGAAGAAAACGTGTAGAATTTAGAGGCCAAGAAAGATACACGTAGGTACACTACAACCTTTATTTTTATTTTGTTTTGAAAAATCAATTTTAATCTAATAATCAAAACATTTGTGTAATTCCTATTTTTGTCTGGTCTCCTAATTCACCGGATTGTAAGAGAAATTTTTTACGTTGAATGATGATGATGATGATGATGATAATGATGATGGTATAAAAGCAGTAATACTAAAGCCCATCATTTGTTTCCAAAAATATCTTCCATGCTAGTTGTGGTTGGAATGCGAGTGCCCACTCTACTCTGTTTACAACATTTCCGATGAATTAAAAATATAAAAAATATAAATATTAATTAATTTAGCTCATAATTCGTATCAATAATCGAATACGTTACTTCGATCATGTCTTAATAGAATCGTCGCCATGATATGAAATCTTTTAATAAATGAAAGGGATGTGTGTGGTGATGAATAAGAGTGGAGAACTCTATTTATAGCACTTCTCGCACCCAGAGAAGTGCGGTTTTAAATGTAACTCACGTCCTGCAAGTTCGCAAGGTCCTTTATAAATCTCGTGATATTTTGGATCTTAAAGTTTACCTCGAGCTTCTCAATGCGCGATGTCATTTTATCCAATTATTTTATTGACTTACCTGAAAAGTGTGCTCACGTCGGATTTATATCGCTTGTTGAAGGATGCGAGGTCGTCCAATGTGAACGATTTGGGAGTTATTTTTTCAAATAATTTATGGTGTGTCTTATTTATTTAAAAAATTATTTATTTGGGGTTTTTAATATAAAATTACCTATATTTGTTTCCATTAAATTTCAAACTTAAATTTATTAAATATTATTTTTTTAAAGATTAAATTTATTATGTAATCACCAGATTCTTTTTGTCTGTTTATTTTAAAATAATAAATATTAATTATTTCATTTAATAAATATTTTTCTTAGAAGACCTTAAATAATTTTAGTAATAAAAGAGGATGTTATTATTTTTAAAAGATTAGAGTGCAAACAGTTATTTTTGTATATTGTGTTTAGGATAATTATAATATAATATTTATTAAAAAAATTAACTATTAACCATACAAATATAGACTCAATAAATATAATTATTTGAATTTAGATCTTCTGGAAAACCAAGAGAAGACTGCATATGCGGATCATCCCGTTCAGTTCAATCTTTCATTTCTCAAATTAAGCTTAATTTTTTAAAAGAGTAGCTAATCAATTAGCATTGATTAGAAATTAATTGTCAACTGCTCCTTTGATTTAGTGATATATAATGAGTCACTTGTAGTAGGCAGGATCATTATCATGAGTTTCCAAAACCAATCAATCCCCTCCTCTATTTCTTCTTCAAATAAACCAAACAAGTAAAAAAAAAACTTGTAATCTTAACTATTTTGATTTTTCATCGTTTGTTTTCAAACAACGTTTTCAATAGGCGTTTGAATCTGTGCTGTTGTGTTGATTAAGGTGATGGGATTGAAGACCAAGAAATAAATTAAAGCTGATATGTTCTCAGCCGTGTTAGCAGGGTTAAATTGAGTCGCCATTGTTGGATTTGAGAGCTTGGGTCATTTTTGAAGCTACTGTAAGGGTCTTGAGCTGCCATTGATGGAATCAGCACCGTCGTTTAAGAGGGCTCGGCCGCCCGGGAGTGGAAACCAAGTACCGTCGTGCTCCGTCGATGGTTGCACGGCGGATCTCAGCAAATGCAGGGACTACCATCGACGCCATAAAGTATGTGAACTCCATTCCAAAACCCCTAGAGTTTCGATTAGGGGTCAAGAGCAACGATTTTGCCAGCAGTGCAGCAGGTAAACTATTTTAAGTTGATTTATGCAGATTGAAGATTTTTGGGTATTTTTCCTTTGTGATTTAAGGTTTATGATTATGATTTGTTTATCTTAATGTTTGCTTTATGCACCATGAAAGGGAATTGAGTTACTTTCTCATGTGATTTCCTTTGTAAGATTCTTTCTTATGCTTTTATTCTTGGCTTATTTCATTTGATAAATGATTTAGCCTGTTTCTGGTTAATGCGATTTCATTAGGTTTCATTCCTTGTCGGAGTTCGATGAAGGGAAACGGAGCTGCCGGAAGCGTCTCGACGGACACAACCGACGTCGGAGAAAGCCTCAACCCGATGCGCTATCGGTAAATTCCGTTAGGTTTATTCCAAATCACCCTGCTACTAGATATGTACCATTCAGTAGTCCCCAAATGTTTTCGTCTACATTCATGAACGATTCTTCGACCGGGGTGATAAAATTCGAATCCGATATAAGTTCATCGTTAAACTTTGGCAACCAAAATAGCTCGATCGTCGGAGAACCATTCTCGTTCTTACACGGTACTAATTTGTCACTCCCTGGAGTGTCTGTTTGTCAACCACTTGTCAATACCAATCCTTCATCAAGCAATGGTGGTAGCAGCCGGAAAATGTTCTCGAATGCATTAAATCGAGCCTTCGAGTCCAACCATGCTCTCTCTCTTCTGTCATCGGAACCGGCTGAGAATCGGGAGATTACTTCGAGCTCCATGGTGCAGTCAGGCACACCTCCATCCTTGATACCAAGCTTGCAATATAAGGATGAGCAAGCAGGAACCGAGCATTCAGGGTCATCCGCAAGTGGCACTCAACACACACTTTCCTTCTCATGGGAGTAAAAATATACTATGAAATTCCAATCTCCCTTCCAATCAGAATGTTTTGTTGCTAAAGCAGAGGCATTTCCTTTTTGGAATAATTATGTAGCCCTTGTGTAAGTGAGTTCCCAATGATTTTTGAACCTTTTGATTAAGGTGTAAATGAATCGAGCTTGAACGAGTAAAGTTATGTTCATATTCGTTTATTTATTTTTTAATATGTTTATATATCGTTCATGTGCGTTTATTTATTTTTAAATGTGTTCATTTAGTGTTAATAAACATATTCGTTTAATGTCCGGCAACCAACACTCTCGTATTATGCAAGCAAAATAAGTTTAATTTCAAAAATTTTTTGTTATTGTTGTAGTTTCAAAGAGAAATTTATTTGATCAGTTTACAAATTGAAATTATAAGATTTTGAAACGAATCATAGGAGGTATAAAGTAAGGCTTACATGTATTATATAATAATTTAATGTCAAGTGGATTTTATATAAATCAAAGTTGAAAGTGGATAAAAAAGAACACATAAAATGCCTTATTTAAATGAAACTCTCATCCTTCCCCTCCTATACCAATTACCATTTTTTCCAGAGATTTCCATTCAGGCCCGGTTAAAGCACATGCCACTCACAAAGCATAATAATTAATAAAAGTTAGTACAGGTTTCAACACTTGATTTAGTTAATTAATATAAGGATTAATATATTTTTAATTGTTTAAACTATACTTCAAAATACGATTTAATATTATTATTTTTTTGTTAACAATAATATCTAATATTTTTCTGTAACACTTACTTAGGGACTTATCGTTATATTTTAAAATTTTTAATAATAAAATTATTGTTTTAAAAAAATTGAAAAAAAAATCTTTCCCTCCCCCGTTCCCTCTCCTCTCCTCCCCCGTTCATCCCCTCCCTCTCATTGTACAATCTCCTACAATTCTTCAAATCTTACAAAACTCACCTATTGCAAATCGTATAAGGGATATTTTGACAATGGCAAGAGGGATGCTTGACAATAGAGGTATGATGATAGGTGAGTGGCCGTTCGACATCGATAAAGACGGCCGGTGATGGCCGACGACAGATGATAACGTGGGTTGGAATGAGAAAATTTAAGGTTTTGGGGTCTTTTATAATTTTTGAAAAATTGATTTTTTCTTTTAAATTAATAATATTCTTTAACTTTTTTATAAAAAAATATGAGAGTGACACACGTCACTTAATGGTCAAATTAATGACCTTTACGGTCCAAACACCTAAAAGTGTAAGGTTGAAAATGTTAGGCACTTATTGTTAGCAAAATATTCTTTGAGCACCAAATCATATTTTGAGGTATAATTTATGCATTTAAAAGTATATTAAGCCCTAATATAATTATTATTTTAATAAGCTAAGATGGTGAGAAGATAATATAGGTTTATACTTTTTTTAATCATTGATAAAACATATACATCATGTGGACAAAATTGTTCGAACTCAAGAATTTAAAGAAAAACAACACCACCCTTTCTAATCACACAAATCATCAATCCATCTAAAGTCGGGGTTTTATAATATATGAAAGGATCGAGTTGTTCTAGTTAGGTAAAATGCCTAAATGCGGTTACCAATTAATTTCTTAGGCGCGTAAGTTTGGTTTTCGTCAATAAACAGAAGAAATTCCTACTTTTAGGTATACCGCGGAACTTGACTAAGTTCAAATTAATCAATGCCGATTGGCCTTAAGAAATTCCCATAAAGTTCATAGTGCTCTGCTTTAGAAACAACATATCACAGACCTGGAAAACCAAATCAATGTAGGGTTGGTATTTTGGTTCAATTTAAATTCGGTTTTATTGAAGTTTAATTTTAATTATTAGGTAAACATATGCGATTAAATTATCGGTTCCAAGCTCAAATTATTTCCATAAAACATATTCTATTAATAGTTAGTCAATCGATAATCTTCATCTAACATAAATTATTTGAAGTATCGAAAATTAAAACATAAAGAATTAAGGTACTTAAAAAAGAATATGAACCGGAATGATTGACTACGTTTGAGACTATTCTCGTCGGGCTATTTCTTCTTATGTCGCCCGGCAGCCTTATCACCGATGAGGGGTGGAGGAAGGATCTAGGGAAAATTCTGATAAGCAGACCACGTCGTGCAACACGGTTCAAACCACAATACAATAATAGGCCTGGTGCAGGACATATTCCTATCATTTATCCACTCCCCTCCTCTGTCTCGGATTTACACAGATTTTGTACTTCTTTCCTTAGATTTTTAGAAATTAAATGTTCGAGCAATAACATTACAACAGAACGATTGAATTTTTATTGTCAAATATTTAAAAAAGATATAACTCCATAATGACCTTAACTTAATAAAAATAAATAAAAACCCACCTTTTTTTCTCTCATCATTTCACACATAAGGCTAAAATAAAATCTCTTTATTATATTAGTTTCTTTAAGTATATTAAAAGCCAAAGCTAGATTCCGATGGTGATGTTGATTGTTGGCCACACACATTGCTCGCTCTTGCTCTATATATACATAAGATTTTGCCCGTCGGTCATGCAAACCAAAACCATCTCTTCCGACTTCTCTCAGCTTCTTTTCTTGCACTAAAAGAGCTCACATATCTTCTGTTTCATTATTGTTTAAGGTAACCCTGAAATGGAGACAAATAAGAAGAGGGGTATTTTTTCCAAAGGCAAGTTGGCCAAGTCTTTCTACTCTCGAGCCACTGCTAAGTCACGAGCCACCGCTGCACATCAGCAATCGAGCAAGGTGGTTCCCTATTCCAATGAACAAACCACTCTTCCAAATCTTCCGTTCTCAACGCAGAGGGTATCCTTCAACCCACCCAGTTTTTACGAGCATAATGCGAATAAGACTTGGGGTCCTGCCGACGACAATGTGGACGTGAAGGCTGCCAGCTTTATTTCGAATGTCCGAAAGCGTTTTGAGCTCGATTGATTCCACCGGACATGAAACATAGAGAAGGGGAGTCTTCGCACAAGCAGAGGGTTTCAGTAAATTATATGAAATAGTTGTATACATAAGGATCAGTCATTCTAGTGATCGTATGTGCTCTTTCGAGTTTTCATCCATCTTGAATTTATGTTAATGTACCAGTTTCTACCTGTATACACTTAACCTTGGTAAATAATTATATCAAGTCATATACTTGTACATCGCCGCTACAACTTTTAAATTTTATGATATATATATTTCTTTTTTGTGTGAGATTAATAATTTCATTTAACGATTGATTTTTTAATTATTCGTTTTCATCGTTACGATTGTCCAATTTGTCTACCTTATTCATTGCATGGGGTGCTCGACGTGAAATCAAACAGTGAAAATGTTAAATTCAGGGATGGACCTAGGCGGAGGGCAGGTGAAAGAGATCGCCCCATAAAAATCTAAAATTCTCATATATTTTAGATTTTTCTATTTATTTTCTATTAAAAATCTGTTTTGATCCCCCTAAAATTTTATTCGCCCTCTTAAAATTTTATAAGTTCAAGTTCAACATCTCTAACATAAAATCTTGTGTCCGTCCCTGGTTAAATTCATCATTATAGTTTATAAAAATCAAAACTAATAAAATAATTGGTTTCAAAAAATATTATGGATGAAGCTTGGAATATATTTATAACAAAGATATTAACCAAGCAACCTAAGTGGAAACCTATGAATTGGTCCAAATAAGAACAAAATTTTCTAATTGTTAGTCTAAGAAACTTGATTTCACCTAAAAAGTTACTTATGAAAACGAAGTTTCCCCACCTAAAAAATAATTAGAAAGATTCTTATTCACCTACCCCTACAATTTTCTCGAAAGTACATATATTTGCAAGAAATTTATTAATCTTACCAAAATATTTTTGGACATAGTAATTCAGAAATTTCTAAGTTAAATTTTGTGTTACAAATATAATTTATTTACACTTTCAATGTGGTTTTCCCTTCGATGTTTGCCCGTAGCAGTAGAATCACCTCCGTCAGAAGATTCATTAATATATACGCCTCTTCCTCACTTTCCAAAGCCATCCTAACAAGACCAATAACATATTTGTTGTCTTCGCGTCAGGTATGTCTAATCTCTAACACTCATGCATCCTTCCTTATGCAATTTCTCACAATCCTTATATCTTAACATTAAAGTTTGATTTAATATGTAATGCGATCTATATGAATTTTTATTTTATTTTAATATATTTATATACATAAAATTTTGTTTTTTTATATTAAAATAAGCTTTAATTATTTTCTAAATAATATTCGTTCAAAAGGATAAATAAAAATAATTTAATGTTAAAAATCTTGATTTTTATATTAAAAATAAGCTTTAGTTTTTGGTTGACAGTTGCATACAAAAGAAGTTTTATGTCTGCCTAATTTGATAGTCTTAAAATAGAAAATAATTTGATGGACCTGACTCACTACGTTATCTATGGTCTCTGTCAATCTTTTTTTTTAAGGTGGATTTTTTTTTCTCTTTTCTATATGTAAATAAAGAGTGAGTTGTTATTTGAAAATTACTTTGAAATAAATGAATATTATTAAGTAAGATCATAGATGATGTGATGAGCCGAATCTATTAAATAATTTCTCAGGTAGGCTAAGAGTTTTAAGTGCACATATCTCCTATGCTCTTAATTTAAAAGTCTTCTCAATCAGGGATGTTGTTTTCATAAATATTTTTTAATAATAAAAAATTAAGGGGCAGTGGCCCCTTAGATGAAGCATAGCTTCGTCCCTGTTATAAAGTGTTGATCGGAGGGCAATGTCGAAAATAGCACGGATAGCGCCTAAAGACGATAACGATAGTAAATTTAAATTTTAAACTAAAAAACAAAAGAGATTTTTCTAGATAAGGAGAGATTGAGAGAATTTTTAGGTTCCTTTTAACATAGAGAAAAAAAATGAATTTTTAAAAAAATCGAGTATCAAATTAGAAATTAATCTTTTTTATTGAAGTGTCATAAAGCAAGAGAATTAACGGTTAAGTTATTGAAACGAAAGAAATGAATAATATAAGTGATCGAAACATATTTTTTAGAAAGATTAATGATCAAAATAAGACAAATTAAAAAACATAAGTGACTTCTAATGTGATATACCCTAATAATAATAATATTTAAGACAGCAATCAAGTTGTAAAAGAAGAGTTTTAGGCGGGTCCTTGATGGTGTTAGGCAGAAAATTCCCAATGAAATATCAAACTCATAAGCTACTTTGTTTATTGTTTGTATTATTAAATCAGGCCTTCTATTATATCATCGTTATTCTCTCCTAAGTATTTTTAACTGGACATATATGCTACCATATATAAAAGAAGCTTGAGAATGAGTTAATATAAATTGATAATCTTTTATATTTATCTGATCTCTTATAGATTTGTTGGGCAATTTCTTCGGGGATAATATTTTAAAAAACATCTATCCGCTTTTTTTTTTTAATTTAGGATAGATACTCTCGTATTTTAAGTAGAAATCGCCATTATGTTTTAGGGGACCATTTTAAAAAATTGAGCAAATCGAGAATATCGATAACATGTACGATGTTTTTTTATAGAAAAAATGGATAACTAGAGAGACGGATTTGATACAAACTTGTTCTCAAGTATGTTTATAGCATTGATTAACTGGATATTCTCACATTGGCTTACGTAACCCGGGATCACAATCAATAAATAGAAGACTAATGCCTTCAACCTCAACTACCGGAAACTTAGGAAAAGATTAGCTACGACTCTGATGCTCAATCCTTAGAATTTTTTATGATATACTCATTTCTATATTATTAATATTTTTTTAAATCTAATCTTTTTTGTTTTCCCATGATTTCACACGACTTATAACATATAACCATAAATATATATTAGTTTAACTTTATAATAAATCCACATATTATACAAATTTATCAATAATTTTGAAAAATTATATTTATAGTTATATAATCAAAATATGTATACGCTTTTTAAAAAAATTCATATAATGGGATAAAATAAATTTATTAACCACCTAATAAATATAAATATTTGAAATAAACTATAAATATAAATTGAATTTAAAAATATTTTTTAAAAAAATACCTTCAATTGATACGAAATATTCTATAACTTGATTGAAATTCTCAATTCAAGGAAGAACATCTCAAAGAAGATGAAATTAGAAATACAAAGAAAGATAGTTTTTATTTATTTAAAAATGAAATAAGAATTTGTACAAAAAATAATAAATATTAAAAAATTAGATATTAACTCTTTTTAATAAATAATACCCAAGTGATATTCATATTTTAAAATAGCATATATGATTTTTTAGAACAAACAAATTAAAAACTTATTATATGATCCTTGAGAAGACCAAATTTAATAATTTAATATATATATATATATATATATATACTTATACACTTTATAATATTTTTAAGGGACCATGACCCCACTAGTCTTATAATGTTCCTTCACTGCCTTGTATATTCACCAGGTATGTTTTATCGGAGAGAAAAATTGAACCCTTAGAGTATTGGATGGAGTACAACATGCACGAGCATGCAGCATGTGCCATCTTAGCGTTGGTTATCAGCTTATGTTAGTTTCTAGCATAACTGCTTTCTGTTATAGATGTTATTAAGGCCTAGCAAGATGTTTACTAATAAACGCATAAACATCATGATTGATGAAATGGATTTCTTTCGATAGAAGCAGCAGGTCCTTTTAACAGTTCGAAGTCATCGACTCGAGAGATTACTCACCGGTGATCTTAACTCCCCTCATGAGAGAATACTTGATACAGATGTCAATCTTGTAATCAATGAGGAGTATGATGTGTTCGTGGCACAAGATAGTGCCATGGCCTCATGGCTATTATCCACCTTTAGTGATCATCTACTTCCACAGTTCGTTGGTGCTGAAACTGCTGCTGAGGTATGGGCTACAGTTCTTAAATTCTTTTTCCAATCAATCGACTACCAGCATAATGAGCTTGCATTGCAAGTTACGATCCATCAAGAAAGGAGATGAGAGCATGCGATAATACCTCACTTCAATCAAAGAAGTGTGTGATGCATTAACAGCGTGTGGCAGTGTCATATCTGACATTGATCAGGTTGCCACAATTCTGAATGGACTTTCATTTGAATATCAATCTTTTGTTGTTGTTATTACAGCAAGCAAAGATACCTTCACAATGGATGGAGCCCAGTATATACTAATTGATGTAGAAGCTCAGCTTAAAAGCTTTCAAGTATAGTCTCAACCACTTCTCAGTGCCAACGTTGTACATGTTCAGAATAACAATCAAAGAAAATACTCTGATCAATCTGCTGATCAGCAGTACACTGGAAATGAAAGAATGTCACAATAGTACTCTCGTGGTTGAACAGGTACTCGAGGTCGTGGAAGAGCAAGGGTGCAATGTCAATTGTGTGCAAAGATGGGGCACATTGTGGATCGATGCTGGCATCGGTTTGATTAGTCATTTTCAGGAGTTTTGGCTGACACGAGTCTTTCAACACACATGTAACTGGCTTTGAAAATGAATGCTATACCTGTATGAATAATGGATGTGCTTTAATACAGACCTCATCTTCATCACCTTCCAGCTAGGATAAATGGGTTATAGACTTAGGAGCTACTCATCATGTCACCCCATATAGCTCCAAACTTAACAATGGATCTGACTATTATGGACTAGGTAAGTTAGTTGTGGGAAATGGAAAGAATCTTGATATATATAAGACTGGTTCATCCCTCATTCAAACCAGATCTCGAGCCCTTTACATTCATAATCTACTGCATGTTCCTGATGTCACTAAAAACCTTTTATCTGTCTCTAAGTTTGCTATAGAGAACAGAGTATTCTTTGAGATTCATGCAAGTCACTGCCTGGTGAAGAATGAGAAGACTAGAGAAGTGTTGTTGCAAGGATGAGAGACTGTTGGTCTGTATTAGTATACTGCTTATAATGCATCTTGTAATAAGAAGTCAAGTTCAATAGTAGTAAATGTAGCCACTAGCATAAACATGTATGACTTGTGGCATCAAAGGATTGGGTATCCTGCTCATGCACCATTGATGCAAGTTTGTAAACAAATTGGGGTCAATGTTACCTCCTCGTTTAATAAAGAATGTACAAACGTTTGTGTAGCTTGTCGAATGGGGAAAAACCATAAAATGTCATTTTATGAGTCAACCAAAATGTATGACAAACCCTTTCAGTTAGTATTCTCTGACTTATGGGGACCTTCGCACATAATCTCAAATGGTTTCAGGTATTATGTGTCCTCTGTGGATGCATGTACAAGGCACTGCTGGGTATATTTGCTCAAGAACAATGACCAAACCTTTCAGGCTTTTCAATTGTTTCATGCATTTGTAAAAACTCAGTTTGAAACTGAAATAAGGGAACTGCAAACTGACTGAGGTGGAGAATACATGCCATTAACAGTAATGTTGGCCAATATGGGAGTCAACCATCGATTGACATGCCCTCACACCTCAGAGCAAAATGGTGTGGTAGAGCGAAAGCACCGACATGTTATTGAATCAGCGTTAGTCTTAATGGCACAAGCTTCATTACCATTAAAGTTCTGGTCATATGCTGTAAGTACAGCTGTGTATCTTATAAACTGATTGCCCACTAAGGTCTTGCATGGAAAGTCACCCTTTGAAGCACTCTACAGCAAGCAACCAGATTACAATGATATGCGTGTTTTTGGGTGCATATGTTTCCCACATCTTCGAATGTTTTAGCAATATAAGTTGGACTTTAGGTCTCAACCATGAACATTTCTTAACTATAGTGCCCATCATAAGGGATATCAATGCTTGGCACCAAGTGGGAAAATATATATCTTGAGGCTTGTAGTCTTTGATGAATCTTGTTTTCCCTTTGCAGGAAGTAGTGACAAAATAACCAACACGGGTCAGATATCTCCTCGAAAGCTGGCAGTCATCAATGGTGCTCATAGAGTATGTGCTCGAGCTGATGATTGCATGAACATAGGTCAAAGTCCACAGATTAATGCTCAACCACCTGTAGTCAGTTCAGTTCAAGATTCTGAATCTAGGCTGATGAACCAGTCTGCTGAAGCTGAAGATATTGGTTTTTCTCATCATGATATAACTAAAAATAATGTTAAAGGAGCTGGAACTGAGAAACATGTTAATACTAAAAACGGTGTAATGGATGAGAAACAAGAGATGGCACAGCCAGACTTAGAAGCTGCTCCAAGGTTGTACCTAGTCATCACATGATAACTAGAAGCAAGAGAGGGATTTTCAAACCCAAAGTGTACCTAAGCATACAAAATGATGAAGAAGAAGAACCACACTTGATTCACGCTGCATTTAAATCTGTTAAGTGGAAGACATCTGTTCAAGGAGAATATGATGCCTTGGTCAGGAACAACACATGGACACTGGTAAGACTACCTGAGGGCAGATTCCCAGTTGGATACAAATGGCTGTTTAGAATAAAAAGAAATACATATGGCACATTACAAAGGTACAAAGCCAGATTGGTGGCTAGGGGTTTTTCTCAAATCCCTGGGCAAGATTTTCAAGACACCTTTAGTCCAGTAGCAAATTCCTCTATAATCAATGTGATACTTGTTGTAGTTGTTCAAAAGAAGTGGTGCTTGAGATAGGTAGACATAAACAATGTTTTTTTAAATGGAGATTTGTAGGAAGAAGCATATATGCAACAACCTCAAGGATTTGAAAAAGTTGACTCAGATGGAACTCCCTTAGTATGCAAGCTAAATCGAGCTTTGTATGGACTAAGAAAAGCCCCTCGAAACTTATATCTTAAGCTGAATGAACACTTGGTACATATTGGTTTTGAAGCATCACTTACTGATTGTTCATTATTTGTAATGAAAAAAGAACAATATGTAGTCTATGTTCTAGTGTATGTGGATGACATAATTGTTACTGCAGTATGAGTTGCAAAGTGGAAGAAGTGGTTAGCTTGCTTGGAGAGAAATTTTCTCTCAAAGACTTGGGACAACTTAGTTTCTTCTTTGGAATTGAAGTTAAATATGTGGGTGACATCATATTCCTGAGCCAAAGGAAGTATGTGATAGAACTTTTGGATAAAACACAAATGAGCAATGCCTCACCAATGCCCACACCAATGGTCTCCTCACTCAAGTTGACCAGAGAAGCTGGTAGTCCTCTACTAATCCAAAGGAGTATAGGAGTCTTGTAGGATCATTTCTATATACATGTCACACAAGGCCAGACATAGCATATAGTGTCAATAATTTGGCACAGTTTATGCATGCACCATGTGAGCAACATTTGTTTGTTGTGAAACGTGTTCTCAGATATTTAAATGGCACTCTAGACCATTGACTTGTTCTATCTCGAAATGAACTGCCTTTTCAGCTTGTTGCATTTGCAGATGTTGACTGGTCAAGTAGCGTGGATGATCGAAGGTCAATCTCATGCAATTGTTTGTATCTTGCTGGTAACTTAGTCACATGGAATTCCAAGAAACATAAAACTGTATCTAGATCTACAACTGAAGCCGAGTATAGAAGCTTGGCTGATGCATCCTCTGATGCTATATGGGTAGCTGCATTACATGACAGCATGGGGATTAAGCTGCGAGGCACGCCTGTAATCTGGAGTGACAATTCCAGTACCATTTCGATGAGTGCCAATCCAATTTACCACTCTAAAACTAAACATGTGGAGTTGGATGTGCATTTCGTGAGAGAAAAGGTGGCAGCAAACATATTAAAGGTAAACTATGTACCATCCTCGCATCAGGTAGTTGATGGCTTCACGAAGGCGCTGTCAAAAGATTATTTTTGTGTGTTTAGACAAAGATTGGGTGTTGTGTTGTTAAAAGAAGTTCAAGATGGAAGAAGCATGGAGCATATTGGATGGAGTACAACATGCACGAGCATGCAACATGTGCCAGCTTAGCTTTGCTTATCAACTTATGTTAGTTTGCAGCATAACTGCTTTCTGTTATAGCTGTTTAGTTGTTAAACGGTTGCCTCTACATGTATATAAATAACAACAGTATTACTTTAATTCAATCAAGAAATAATATTCAGTTTTACATCAATTAACTTTTCCATTACAGAGAAACTTTCAAGCCACTCCAATAAACTTTAAATGATTCAATTTCAGTCCTCATCTTTTAGTCCAACCAGTAGCTATCTAATCTTAAATGCCTTCTCACCTCTTCATGTGAAGCATATAAAACCTCGTACAGTCCTGCTGAGTCACACTATTAATAGGAAAAAGACTGTGTAATACGTTCACCCATTTCTTTTCCCCGCAAAAGATGAAATAACCTATGAGGGACCATTAGGAAGCTTCGACCAATTGATACGGTGATATTCTATAATGATCTAACACCCAAGTCACGAAACTGTGCGTGGGAAGGTGGAATCTAACCTCTAAAATGAAAAGATCAAAATAAAATCTTGCAGGAGACTCATCATTACCATCTCCGTAGTAATTTATACGACGTGAATAGGATAAATTGTTAAACTAAAAAACAATCAATGTAAAATCACATATTTAAGTCTTCAATAAACAATCAATGTAGCTGATCAGCACTTTATATTCTAACCTAGGAGATTTCAAATTTCAAAATTCCAGGGGCAGAGGGAGAGAGAGAATATGAGTGATGTTTAACAGCCTTCTCCATCGTCGTCCATCGCTTGCCATCCACCGTCCATCGCTAGCCGTCTGCCGTCCTCCGTACTCCGACCACCGTCCACCGTCGCACATCGACCTCCTTTTGACGCCTTTTTTCTTAAGGATCATCGTCTATCCATAGAGTTTCCTTTTTCCTAGTTTATTTCGATTGATTCCCCTTCAATCGGAGCAAATCTAAACGCCTTTCTTCGCCGATTTTTTCATCAGCAGTCTTCAAAGTTCGTTCCAGCTGTGCACGCCGGAAGCTCGTGACAAAAACCCAAGTATTAAACTGTGAACACCCACTGTCGTTCACCAGAATTTTACTGTGCAAAAATTCCGTCACTCTTCAGGAGCTCTATTTTCAGAATGCTGCTGCTGGTTCTGGGTTTTCACGCACGTTGTCATAAACCTTTTCATCTCTGGTTTTTTTGGTTCAAAATTAAACAGTTCGGAAGCCTCTGCATTCAAAATGACGTTCAAGAATCGCAATGAAGCAAGAGAGAAACGGGATGAAACCTCAGCTCGTCAGACTAAGAATAGTCGTCAGTCTGAGATAAGGAAAAGGATAACGTAAATCCTTTGAAAAAACCAGATGTTAAGACGAAACGGGTGGATTTTATACTGTCGAAGGTGACTGAAGCGGAGCATCAAAATCAGAGAGATGGGCAGCAGACAAAGACTGTGCATAAATCAGAGGAGGGGAGGAAGAAGCTGAGTAGTACAGTGGCAGCGGAAGAATATGAGAGGATGGTGTTGGTGACAAACAAGAATAGGAATGATTCGTTGGTTGAAGCAAGGAGTGTGGAAAGGGCCATTGCGCAGATTTCTGAGGCGGAAATCCTTCCTCAGGATTCTCACGTTTTTAACTACTGGAGGAAGAAAGATTATCCAAGAATCAACAATGGGTTTAGAACTGGCTGCTTTACGTTATACATTGATAATTTACCAGAGAATATCCATTGGAAGCGGTTTGGATCGTTATTTTTCCCATACGGTCAGGTTATTGACGCCTTCATTCCAACTAAAAGAAATTCAAAGGGGGTACGTTTCGGTTTCATTCGTTTTTCTACAATTGGATAAGCATGGAGAACGGTCTCAAAGATGAATGGCGCTCGCATTGATGGTAGTAAAATTGGAGTCTCTTTTTCTAAATACAACACAAGACATTCTTTTTGAAGAAAGTCTTCGCCAGTTGTCCACCTAAAGCCCGAGAGAGAAAATGTTACAAGAAATAATCTCTATACAGTAAATGGTGTTGTTGACGAAGCTAAACTTCAAGTTTTGGATAACTGCCTAATAGGGTGGTGCAAGAATTATACCAAAATCGGTGATCTTGCTAGCCAAATGCAAGACAAAGGACTCAACAGTTTCTCGTTAATGAGAGCTACTGGGAATGTAGTTCTCATGATTTTTGAGGATTCTGATACGTTGAGAAGGGTTAAGAATGAATAAACAAAGACTCTTGTAGGGTGGTTTTCTAGAGTTGAAGTTTGGTCGGAGAATCTAGTGGTAGAATGCCGTCGATTATGGGTAGTTTGCGAAGGGATTCCTTTTCACGCGTGGAATTGGGGTACTTTCAAGAACATTGCGGCTAGGTGGGGCAAATTAGTATCAATTGATGAAAGCTCTCAGTTTCCTTCATCTTTTGATCGTGCAAAACTTCAAATCCTCACAGAGACTAAAGTAAGGATTGATGAGTCCTTGAGTTTGAAGGTCGGTTCTAATTCTTTTGAAATCATGGTGCATGAAGTTGAGCCTTCTTTCAAACCAAACTCTTGGATCCCTGAGGAAGTCGATGATTCTCTAGATCTGAATTGTTTTCTCGGGGCAACGTTGGAGAATTCTCTGTCAGAATCGTCAGTGTCATCCCCAGGTTTAAATTGCCCCGTCGAAGATGTTGCAATTGAAGGTCCCCACTTAGAAAAGGTTTCACACATAAAGAGTGTCAAAAACGATGAGAAACCGAGTAACAAATTGGGGTTGCACACAATGGAGGTTGTGGATCATTCAAAATTAAATATCGTGGAGCATCTAGCTAATAAATCAGTTGATCATTCTGATGGTGTTAGCCTCAGGGCCTCGGAATATGCTCTTATGATGGGTCTCATTACTTCTCATGGTTTATCTACTGACTCATTTCAATTAAAGAAAGATATCCCAGTGGTGCCCCCTATCCCTGCGAAATTAAGAACTAATCGTGTGGCGAAGAAATGCAAGACAAAGAAAAGAGTTCTGAATTTAGTGGCAAGGAAACATTGATTGAAGGGAAGGAAGTGTGGTTTTGGTTCATTAAAGATAATTATCGAGCTGATTTTTTTGGTGATTTTGATACATGTTGGTATTTTTGTGGAGTTCCCTTCCAAGGCGGATGTTTTTGGTTTAATGGTTTTAGGTGTTGTTTTTATGTATGTTATGTCATTAAATGTTGGGTTGTTTTCCTATTGATGGAGGTTTATCTTAGGTATAGGGTGATTGCCTTTTGATTTTTGTGGTCGAGAAGGTGAGAGCTTTAGGTGATTATGTTTTTTGTAATGGTGATTATCCTCGTTTGAGGGTATTTCATGTTTTCATATGTAATGAGGCGTTTTATTCAATGAAATATGAGGTACTCTTTTCTTTCTTCCTATGTTCGTTAACATACTTCTTAGTATGTGGACGAATACGAAGGGAGTTTTTAATGAGACCTCCAACTTCTATCAAAAAAATAAATAAACAATCAATGTAATATGTTCTCAAAAAGTGGGATAAATAGTATTGAAATAATCTAAAATAAGTGTTACGATGGTAAATAAATTTTTAAATGACCTCGTGATGTATGAGTGGTGTAATTACAAAATAATATTTGTTTAAAGTCTTTTTAATCATTAACGATGTATGTACACCCTACGTATAACACTACTTAAACTTAAAATATATGAAAAAGAATAATATATCATTTTACTATTGGACGCTTGTCTCATAAATTTTAAAACATATGATATTTGGATAAAAAGTTTCGTTATTTTATGACTCGTTAAGCGCTTGTCTCGTCAGTTGGTACATAACCGACACAACAAAGGCTCTGGCGTGACACTCGGGGCAGTAGAACAAACATGCAAAAGGAGTTCAAAGTCCAAAAAGAAATATTTTCGTCTAAAAGGACATGAAAATTCACCTTGGCTAAAAAAATTTCCTTGTCAAGAACCTATAGAAAATAACAGTGTACTCACACTCAAGTTTTGAAATTGGATTCGAACCGAAGTTCTAAAATCATATTCGAACCTCACACACGGGATAAAGTGATAAAACGACCAAGTTTTGGCACCACAAGCAGCTATGAACGCCCATACTAAAATTTTAACACAAACTATTGTGGGAAAAAATCCAATCACTGCTACCTGGGCCAAAATCCAAAAGAAATCTCGAGTAGGGAAGAGAGCGGATGTGAGCAGTTATCTTTATGAAAATTATAAATTATCATATATTTTAGATATTTTTTTATTTTTTTATTGATAATATGTTTTTATTTCTTATAATTTTATAAATTTATCTCCTTCAAACTTTAAAAAATCATTCATTTAACATAAATCTTATGTTCGTTTTTAATCTCAAAAGATACCTGTAGACACCCGTTTTTGTCCGGGTTTTTTTTTCGTTATTTTATTATTATTATTATTATTATTATCGTTATCTTATTATTTTATTATTATTTATTATTACAAATTTTTGCAGGCTCAAACCCGAAGCCCATCAGATACCAAACCCGACCCAGAATTACAAGACCTGGAGCCCAGACCCGGTTCAGGCCCAATACCGAACCAGGCCTGGATCTGGCCCAAGTAATTAGGGTTTTAAACCCTAAACGTATCATCATCCAGCCGCCGCCGCCAGCAACAAATGAACAGCCACGCCACCGTCACTGTTCCGGCCCACTCCGATGGTCCAGCCGCCATTCCCGCGCCACCATCGTCATCTACAGTGAAAAATCAATCAAACAGCAACCCCATCAGTCCCAAATCAACCCAAATCAGTAAAAAAAAATATCCAAACCCTAAATTAAAAATACCTAAATCCCGATAAATCGGGAAATTTGTCCCTACCAAGGTCAGAGACCCTTACCCCTACGCTAGCATCATCATCATCTCACCAAACGAAGCAAAATCAACCATAAATCAAGCAAAGATATCAGAGGAAGGAGGTTTTTCATTCGGGAGATAAAAAAAAACAGAGAGAAGAACGAGAGAGTATTCGGTGAAAAAAAAACCAGAGAAGTTCGTACGAAGAAAAAAAAAGGAAAAAGCTTTCGAACTAAAAAAAAACAAAACATACCTTTGAGGGAGATTTGACCGTTAGTAGCTTCACCGGAGTTGTGGAACCCGTATCCTAAGGTAAGGGTTTCGTTTTGTTTTGTGGAGGGGGCTCGGTTTTAGTTTGGTGTTAGAGAAAGGCAGAGGAAAAAGGAAGAGTGAAAGTCTTTTGGGGTTTGGTTCAGCTCCCCATGGCCACCGATACGGTGGCCGGGGAGCCTCGGGTTTCTTGTTTCGGCAAGGGAGAAGGGAGAATAGAGAGAAAACGGTGAGAACGGCTGGGGGGGGCTTTGAAATGAGAAGGGGTTTCTGAATAACCCTAAAATGGGATTATATCCCAGTTTCAAAAACGACGCCGTTTAGAGGGGTCAGGGCTTCCGTGTTTTCAAGTGTAAAGGGTAAATAGCACCTTAGGTCCCTTGCAGTTGTAATTTATTTATTTCAATCATATACTGAAAGTTTGCTTTATTTATGTTTCTGTATTTCTATTTTAGTCCTGTTACTATGTGTTATATTATTATTTGTTAATGTTGAACTCTGGCCACAATGTTTGTAATAGTTTCATTTTAGTCCTAATTTCTTGTGTTATGATATTTTGTGGGTGTTTGAGTTTAGCCATCATCTTTGCAAATGTTCTATTTTGGTCACTGTCCGACATTTTGTTTAATTACTTTTTGATCCTCCGTATTTCTGTGAAATTGTTTTAGTCCTCATTTGCATGGTTTGTGTAATTATTTGATTTTACGCCTTAGAGTTTAGATTTGTTTCATTTCAGTCCATATTTGGTTATTTATTTCAATTTCATTAGTTTTTAATTTAGGCTATGATATTTATAATAATTGTATTTTAGTCACTTATTACATGTGTTGTGTGATTTTGGTTGATATTCAAATTTGGCCCATGAATTTATGATTATTCCCTTTTAGTCACTGTTTATTATTTGATTTAATTACTGTTCGGCCCTCTATGTTTCTGTTGATATTTTAATTTGGCCTTAATATTTATGCATGTTACATTTTGGTCACTCTTACAGTTTATGTATTTTGTATTTTGTATACCATGTTCATATAGTTTGTATTTTGGTCACTAGATCTTCTGTTGCTAATATTTTTATAAATTTGTACATTGTATTCTGCAGTTATTTTTATTTTAGTCCTATTATTAAATGTAATGTTATTATAGTCATATTTTACTTTGGCCACAATGTTTGTATTAGTTTCATTTTAGTCACTGATTTTGTATGTTATATATCGGCTGATGTTCGATTTTGACTCTAAGATTTGTAAATCTTTTTATTTGAGTCACTAGTTTGCATTCGGTTTAATTACTATTTTAGTT
Source organism: Hibiscus syriacus (assembly GCF_006381635.1). Lineage (NCBI taxonomy): Eukaryota > Viridiplantae > Streptophyta > Magnoliopsida > Malvales > Malvaceae > Hibiscus > Hibiscus syriacus. Next base: position 12,034,762 of record NW_024062733.1, read on the forward strand.
CCTACATTTCTGTTTTTGTCATTTTAGTATTTTAATTTTCTATTTTACCGTTTTTGCCCTTTAAGTTGTTATTACCATGTTAATCATTGTAATTATTAAATACTTACTTTATGACTATTTTATTTTGGGTTGTAATATTCATTTGTATTTATTTCAATATGTATGTACATATTTCGTGTTATGTAATCATTCGTATCAAATGTAAATAAATATGCCTAACTCTATTGGTTGTAAATCTTTTATTGTGCATATTTTTTATTTGTATTTATTTCCATTACATTATTATAGATGAAATATTGGACTTTTATTTTAAACATATGCTTAGAATGAGCGTGGAAAGTATCACTTGGTCGAAGTGATGCGATCCGATACGACATTTTAACAAATGTGAACTTGAAATAAATATAGTTCATTTTACCAATTAAATCTTGTTTATTCAAATAATTCAATACATTTGTTTTGTGGTATTTTTATTTTATGTTAATATCGATTTTCAATTCATATTCGATTCACATTTTATCAAAGAGGGAAATATTCTTTATGGATAAGGGATAGTCAAGTTAGCTTTCCCGATGGAGGATTGTTAATTTCGAGATTTCTTTTCAAGTTAAAGAATTTTTTTTCTAATTAATTAATTTGAAGTAAATTAATCAATGTTCAATAAACAGATCATCTTGTAGCTTTATATTCGCTTCATCTTTTCCACCATTTACGACAACGTGTAAGCGACACAGTACCAATTTTGGGCGTTGTGGGAGTGCTTACCCTTCCCCACGCGTAACCGACTCCCGAATCCATTTAAATGAATCTTTGGTAACGCAGACCGAATTTTGTCTTAAAAAAATGATTTTTTTCTTAAAATTGTTTTGAAAAGATGTTTTAGGTATTCGATCTACCTAACCTAAAGGTCGATGGAGACTCTATTCAATTTATTCCAAATTAATTCCAAAATCACAAAATTTTCAAATTAAAGCCATAATCGTTTTTAAAATAATATTTAATTGTTTTACAAAAATGGTTATGACAGCTTGGCGACTCCGCTGGGGACTTTTTTAGAGAGTCAGGCTGTATGTCGTTTACATATTGTCATCTTGGTGGAAATTATGATTTCTAGTTTTTAGTTAATTTATGATCCGTTTATTGAAATTTTTAATTGCTTTGTTTTTTCGTACTAACATTTTATTGCTTTGTTTTTTTTTCGTACTAACATTTTATTTTTGGCTTTCAGCTTTGTCAGGATTTTATCATTTTTCTTTGTTTTGTTTTCCTTTTGGGTCGAAGGTAGGTGTTCCTCCTCACACACATCACTCGCATTGGCATAACATAAGCTCTAGACACGAGCTTCGATCCAAATTAGTTGGGGTGAATGCTTTACTCTCGTAAGAATTTATTCTTTGTATGAGTTTTAGCAAATAACCCATGGGATACATACCTTATACCTTCGTAGGAATTTATTCCTCGTATGGGTATAAGACAGTGAATCCCCTCGAATTGAACTCGTTCCGTTTGAAACCTGTAATGGGTGAGGATTGAGGGTTTGGTAGCCCAAGGGGGCACCGATATCAAGGACAATTCGAGTTCCTTTTTTCCGTTAGAGCCGAAACCAAGCATATAGTGAACCGTCGAACGATCACACTAGGTATAGTCGTACCGAACCTTTGTCCGTTAGTAGGTACCCAAAATAGGTGTACACGAAGGAGGAACGATTCTAAACCTTAACCTTTTAAATTTGTAGAATATATTTTTTTTTCCGAATAAAGCATGCGAACTAGATACCATGCGGTTAGGACCAATTTCTTGAAAATATATCATTTTGGGTAGATAGCATGTCCGGGTAGGATTGTTATTTAATTGAAAGCATGTTTGGGTAGATATCATGACGGGGTAGGTGTTATATCCATCTCTGAATTACATTTTTATTTGTATCAATTATTTTACATGTACTAACTCGTTTTTCTCTTTTGTTTTTATACACTAACTTATTTATTTTGTTTATGTCATTTTTTATCCTTCTTTGCATTGCATTGCATCGTCATGACATAATGTGAAAAGTGTTGTTCCGCAAGGGGATATTCGAGAGAGAAATTTTCACAAGAAGAGGTAAAAGTTTTCAATCGAACAGTCTCGTATACAGACATGCACTGAGGGTTAAAAGAAGCTCAGAACACAAAAATGAGATTTGCTCGAAGATCGTCCATAATTCGAGACTGGAATGGTGATCCACTGATCCTAGAAGTAATCCAGTGCAGATTCTTATTTACAATCATGTCATCGCTACACATCAAAGAGCGACGCAATGGCTTCAGCACCGGCTAGGCATTAACAAAGTTAGTTTTACAGAGCATTGAGGGGCATCAGTTCCAAATAGATCCGGGACGAAGTAGTGAGCTCGAAGATCGTGCATCATTCGGTACTGAGATGATGATCCACTGATTCAAGGAGTAATCTAGCAGTGGAGTCTTATCTACAATCATTTCATCGCTAGTTATCAAAGAGCGACACACCGACCTCATTACCACCGAGGCATTAACGGAGTCAGATTACAGAGCACTTGAGGGGCATCATTATTGAGGACGAAGATCCGATATGAAGCAGTGATCCATTCCAGGCTCACCATCTAAGCGAAGGCATGTCTGTGAAGTGGATTGTTTTGTAATGTGAAGGTTTTTATTTCTGGTGAAAATTATTCTACGATATTCATCGTTGGGATCAACATTTTTGCATCTTCATTTGCATCCTTGCATTTTATGCATATGTATTTTATTTTTAAGCATTTTCATATGCATCATTCATAAAAACATGGGATCAATTTGTGGAGAAGTCAGTGGAAGTGATCCTGATCACGTGACCATATTGATAATATAAGCAAGAAGCTGAAATCAACACGATAGAAGCTTGTTCGATTGAGTCTTCCAGGATGGTTCGAGAAAAGAGTCATCGTTCCCTGAGGTCTACGATGTTGATCCAGTGCACAATTTCCATCTAAGAAGCTCCAGACATTCCACCGAGAACTGCAAGACACTAAAGCACAAAATCCATAATATGATTTATTCAGGGGTATCCTAATACTAAGCCAGAGAAGTCATTGCATCAACCACTTGCATCCATAGAGATTGTTTTGTTTGAACTCGTTTTTGTTCTTTCTTCAATATTTGCTTAAATATTTTTAATCTTTGATGACTGAAATGATGCTACCTTCTAAGGTTAAATAATTGAACAAATTTTAATCTTTAGTTCTTTGAATATCGAATGAATTACATATTCTTTTAATTCTTCAAGAATTATAGATTTTTGACATATGGCAAGATTAGACCTATTTTATCCTGTCTAAAACCCAAAATAAAATCTCGATTTTTACCCGAAATAATTCCTGGTCACTACCAAATAACCAATTTTTGACATTCTATCTCTTTGAGACCTTGAAATATTCTTTTCGACCTTGAAACATTCCCTCTCTTTGAGACCTTGAAACATTCTTTCCACTTTGAAACACTGTATTTATTTTTGAGACACAAAAGTTATACCCGTACCTTTCTTTGAGCCAATAAAGTCATCATCGTCTTCTTAGACGTAAAACCAACATTTTTCTACCAATAAGACCTATAGACATTGAGTACAAGATGTTCACTTGAACATGAGCCTTCCTACAAAGAAGACACAGTGTGGGGCATCTCGCATCAATTTTCTGAAGACGAGCATGAGCAATTGAGACATGTTGAGAGCAAGAAGCGAAGAGAAAAATAGAATTATTTCAAAATAATTTTATCATGCATTAATTACATTTTTTTCATGTGAATAAAAATTAATCCTGAAAAATCTATCCCCCTGGGGATACCTCTTTCGCAAGGATTTCTATGTATGAGATGACGAACGGCTTTCTTTCATTATCCCTTCACAACAAGAGAAAATATATATCCCTTGTGTCCCCATTTGAGCCTGAATTATATTTTCTTCTGATTCAACCCTAACCAAGGATCACCCTCCACACTGGGGGGCAAGTTGGAGGAAATATGCTCGCATGAGTAAATACATTGATCCAGATGAGATACTTAAAGGTGAACCAGACGCAGAGTGCAAAGATCAAACCAAAGGAAAAAAAACAACAAAGAGCAAAGAGAAAAATCAAAGCAAAAATCAAAGAAAAAGCAAAGAACAAAAAGAGGACAAAGAACACAGACAAAGAGTCTCCTGACTCAAATGACGCATTGAGCTTCAAACCGTGAGATTAATCAAACACAATCACTATAGAATCACTTGACTCGAAGATCATAAAACATCAAGAGAAAGATATGCGAGTAGATCCAAATTGAGCAAGACAAGATTGAAGGCATCAGAGTTAATTGATCCTTGGTTCAATCACCTTTAAACACTTGTTTGGGCCTTTTATCCCTTTCTTTCATAACCCTGAACCATGGCCTACATTACGTGCCTTAAAAGTCCATTCTAATCATACATAGATTTCTAAACAGAAGAGACTATCTTCATATTTCATCCCGTCCGTCAGGATTAATCTTTTATTTTCAAAAAAAGTTTTCTAAAATCTTTAATGTATGATAGAGAAAAATAACAAAGGGGGGTTAAAGACGTAAAATTCTGAGTAACGTCTTGAAACCAAAGGAGGATTCGAGTTGAAAACCTGAAAGGGCGGCTCGAATATGAAGATTATTACATAGGAGACGATTGCTCAAATCCCTTGATGAGGCATCACACAACATGAATGAGAACATGAGAGTTGGGAGTCAGAGAACACTTCCAATAACTGAGTACAGAAGCTACTCCATCAGATCAGAGAACATCAAATAAATGAGAATATCATACCTTTGACCAAAAATAACCACTTGAGACTTTTATCCTTCCTTACTTAACCATCTCTCAAAGATAACATTGATCTTGACACTTGTCAAATAGCTATAACTTATTGAAGGATTAAAAGAGTAATTAATTCTTTGATATCCAATGAACTCTTGTTTTATGATTTGTCAATTGTGAAACCTTGAAAGGAGCAATATTTTCAAAACTTTTGATTAAACATTTTTCAAAACTATTGATATTTTCAGACTTTTGAAAATTAAAGAAGAAGAAAAACATTTTTAAACAAGATAGTCTCTCTGGAGGCGTATCTTGGAATTCAAAAAATATCTATCTGAAGCTCAAGATCGAAGAGGGGCAAGAGAAGCTAAATTTTAGGGCAAAATTTGATGGAATAAACAAATGGTCTCAGGTCAAGGTTTGTAAGAGTACACATTGGTGGAAATACGGACAAGTTGAATCAATGATAGAGTGAAGACTGCTCTCGCGATCATTCTCCTTCTAGATCGAGAAAAGTATACACATACATACATACATACATACATACATACACATACATACATGATACATAAAATTTGTATCAAACATTTATCATCATGTGTATTAAAGACATTTTTCTCCTCACTTGAGGACAAATTATTAAAAAAAAATCAATCAAATAAATTTCATATTGACATCCATCATAACATCCAAGATAGTCAGTCAAAAATACATCATTTTGATCTCTCAGGAAATCAAAGCTCAGAAATGACCAGAAATCCCTAACTTGAAGAAGCAATGATTTGACTTCTTGAAGTCAACAATCAAGACATTTCCTCAACATACAGGAACAAGAAGACTATCTATCATCTTTGAGGTTTTTCATTGAAGTAAAATTCAGTCTCTTGAGACATTTTTCCACAAACTTTGAGATTTTTCTAAAAACAAATTTTGTCTCGCTTGAGACAATTTATTTCAAAACAAATTTCGTCTCATTTGAGACATTTTTCCTTTGAGATCCAAATTTTGAATTTGTTTCACATTAAACAAAGTTGATCTCATTTGAGATCGTATCTATTTCAAAACAAAATTTTTGTCTCACTTGAGATATTTTTCCACAAATTTTGAGAATTTTAAAACAAATTTTTGTCTCGCTTGAGACAATTTCTTTCAAAGCAAATTTTGTCTCGATTGAGACAGCTTTCTAAAAACAAATTTTGTCTCGTTTGAGACAATTTCTTGAAAAACAAATTCCGCCTCACTGGAGACATTTTTCATTGAGATACAAATTTCGAATTTGTGTCACATTAAACAAAGTTGATCTCACTTGAGATCGTTTTCTCAAACTTTGTCTCGCTTGAGACAATTTCTCTAAAAACAAATTTTGTCTCGCTTGAGACATCATTTTCTCTCATAATACAAATTTCAAGGTTGTTGTACTTAAAGCACAATTAATATCACTTGAGATTTTCAAAGTTGATTTGTCTCGCACGAGACAGTTTCCCCTTTAAACAAGTCCTGAAATTGTTTCATTTGAAACAAAATAAACACTTTTGAAAACACCTTTGAGGTTATTTCCATATAAACAAAATCGACAATATTTGAATCTTTTAAAACGATTTTTTTTGTCTCTCTTGAGACAGTTTCTCTTGAAAAAAATCTTTGAGTTTGTTTCTCTTGAAAAAAATCTTTGAGTTAGTTTCTCTTGAAAAAAAAATCTTTGAGTTTGTTTCTCTGGAAAAAATCTTTGAGTTTGTTCCTCTTGAAAAAATCTTTGAGTTTGCTCCTTTTGAATAAAAATCTTGGAGTTTGTTCCTTTTGAATAAATATCTTTGAGTTGTTTCTTTTGAAAAATCTTTGAGTCTATTTATTTTGAAAAGTTTTGTCTCTCTTGAGACAATTTCGTGAAAAATCTTTGAGTCTGAAACAAAGTTTTGTCTCTCTTGAGACAATTTTGTGAAAAAAAAATCTTTGAGATTGTTTCTTTTGAAAAAAATCTTTGAGTTTGTTTCTTTGGAAACAAAATTTTGTCTCTCTTAAGATAGTTTCTTTTAAAACAAAAATCTTTGAGTTTGTTTCTTTGGAAACAAAATTTTGTCTATCTTAAGATAATTTCTTTTGAAAAAAATCTTTGAATCTGTTTCTCTTAAAATGAATTTTGTATCTCTTGAGACAGTTTCTCTTGAAGTAAATCTTTGAATATGTTCATTTTGAAAATCTTTGAGTTTGTTTCTCTTAACAAAATCATCTTTGAGTCTATTTCTTTAAAAACAAATGTTGTCTCTCTTGAGACAGTTTCTAATGAAAAACTAACTTTTGAGATTGTTTCATTTGAAACAAATTTGGTCTCACTTAAGATGTGATCCATCTTTGAGTCTGTTTCTTTTGAAACAAAATTTTATCTCTTAAAGACAATTTCTTTTGAAAAAAAATCTTTGAGTTTGTTTCCTTTGAAACAAAATATTGTCTCTCGAGACAACTTCTTTTAAAACTACCCACCTTTGAGATCGTTTCTATTAAAATAAATTTTGTCTCGCATGAGACAGTTTCCTTTCAATGACATCTTTGAATCGTTTCCCTTCAAACGAATTTTGTCTCTTGAAACATTTTCTCTTAAAACAAGATCATCTTTGAGTTTGTTTCTCTGGAAACAAGGTTTTATCCCTTAAAACAGTTTCTTTTGAAGAAAAATCTGAGTCTGTTTCTTTGGAAACAAAATTTTGTCTCACTAAGATACAATTTTCTGAAAAGCAAAGTTTTGTCTCTTATGACAATGTCTTCTTAAAAAAAAAATCATCATTGAATCTCTTTCTTTGGAAACAAAATTTTGTTTCTCTCGAGACAGTTTCTTTGAGAAAAATCTTTGAGTTTGTTTCTTTGGAAAACAAAATTTACCATCATTGAATTTGTTTCCCATGAAACAAAACAAACATCTTTGAAATCGTTTCCCTTGAAATGAATTTTGTCTCATTTGAGACAGTTTCCCATGAAACACAGATATTTGAGAACGTTCCCTTAAAAACAAATTTTGTCTCGCTTGAGACAATTTCCCTTTAAACGTCATCTTTTGAGTTGTTTCATTTGAAATGAATTTTGTCTCTTTCGAGACAGTTGCTTTTGAAACACATTATCTTTGAGCTTGTTTTCTTGAAACAAATCTTTGAGTCTGTTTCTTTTGAAACAAATCTTTAATTTGGTTTCTCTTGAAACCATAACTCCTAAAGATGGCCATCCGTCTTCATCATGTAGGAACCGTGTCATCCCCAGACCAGATCTCCTCATCACGTAGGAGCCGTGTTATCACCTTTAGATGGCCAGAACTCTTCATCACGTATGAGCCGTGTCATCCCCTGACCAGATTTCCTCATCACGTAGGAACCGGGTCACCCTTAGATAACCAGCCATCCTCATCACGTAGGAACCGTGTTATCACCTTTAGATGGCCAGACCTCTTCATCACGTATGAGCCGTGTCATCCCCTGACCAGATTTCCTCATCACGTAGGAACCGGGTCACCCCTAGATAACCAGCCGTCCTCATCACGTAGGAACCTAGTTATCACCCTTCCTAAAGATGACCAGAACTCTTCGTCACGTATGAGACGTGTCATCCCTCGACCAGATTTTTTCATCACGTAGGAGCCGTGTCGCCCTTAGATGACCAGACCTCTTCATTGCGTATGAGCAGTGTCGTCCCCACCAACAAAACTATCCATTTTTTTCAAACCAAAAAGAGGAGAACCAGACAAAAACGTGTTTTCTTGTCGTCTTTGCCCTATTCTTGTTAACACAAGAATGTGCAAAGAGGGGCAGCTGTAGACACCCGTTTTTGTCCGGGTTTTTTTTTCGTTATTTTATTATTATTATTATTATTATTATTATCGTTATCTTATTATTTTATTATTATTTATTATTACAAATTTTTGCAGGCTCAAACCCGAAGCCCATCAGATACCAAACCCGACCCAGAATTACAAGACCTGGAGCCCAGACCCGGTTCAGGCCCAATACCCGAACCAGGCCTGGATCTGGCCCAAGTAATTAGGGTTTTAAACCCTAAACGTATCATCATCCAGCCGCCGCCGCCAGCAACAAATGAACAGCCGCGCCACCGTCACTGTTCCGGCCCACTCCGATGGTCCAGCCGTCATTCCCGCGCCACCATCGTCATCTACAGTGAAAAATCAATCAAACAGCAACCCCATCAGTCCCAAATCAACCCAAATCAGTAAAAAAAATATATATCCAAACCCTAAATTAAAAATACCTAAATCCCGATAAATCGGGAAATTTGTCCCTACCAAGGTCAGAGACCCTTACCCCTACGCTAGCATCATCATCATCTCACCAAACGAAGCAAAATCAACCATAAATCAAGCAAAGATATCAGAGGAAGGAGGTTTTTCATTCGGGAGATAAAAAAAAACAGAGAGAAGAACGAGAGAGTATTCGGTGAAAAAAAACCAGAGAAGTTCGTACAAAGAAAAAAAAAAGGAAAAAGCTTTCGAACTAAAAAAAACAAAACATACCTTTGAGGGAGATTTGACCGTTAGTAGCTTCACCGGAGTTGTGGAACCCGTATCCTAAGGTAAGGGTTTCGTTTTGTTTTGTGGAGGGGGCTCGGTTTTAGTTTGGTGTTAGAGAAAGGCAGAGGAAAAAGGAAGAGTGAAAGTCTTTTGGGGTTTGGTTCAGCTCCCCATGGCCACCGATACGGTGGCCGGGGAGCCTCGGGTTTCTTGTTTCGGCAAGGGAGAAGGGAGAATAGAGAGAAAACGGTGAGAACGGCTGGGGGGGCTTTGAAATGAGAAGGGGTTTCTGAATAACCCTAAAATGGGATTATATCCCAGTTTCAAAAACGACGCCGTTTAGAGGGGTCAGGGCTTCCGTGTTTTCAAGTGTAAAGGGTAAATAGCACCTTAGGTCCCTTGCAGTTGTAATTTATTTATTTCAATCATATACTAAAAGTTTGCTTTATTATATTTTGGGCACTTATGTTTCTGTATTTCTATTTTAGTCCTGTTACTATGTGTTATATTATTATTTGTTAATGTTGAACTCTGGCCACAATGTTTGTAATAGTTTCATTTTAGTCCTAATTTCTTGTGTTATGATATTTTGTGGGTGTTTGAGTTTAGCCATCATCTTTGCAAATGTTCTATTTTGGTCACTGTCCGACATTTTGTTTAATTACTTTTTGATCCTCCGTATTTCTGTGAAATTGTTTTAGTCCTCATTTGCATGGTTTGTGTAATTATTTGATTTTACGCCTTAGAGTTTAGATTTGTTTCATTTCAGTCCATATTTGGTTATTTATTTCAATTTCATTAGTTTTTAATTTAGGCTATGATATTTATAATAATTGTATTTTAGTCACTTATTACATGTGTTATGTGATTTTGGCTGATATTCAAATTTGGCCCATGAATTTATGATTATTCCCTTTTAGTCACTGTTTATTATTTAATTTAATTACTGTTCGACCCTCTATGTTTCTGTTGATATTTTAATTTGGCCTTAATATTTATGCATGTTACATTTTGGTCACTCTTACAGTTTATGTATTTTGTATTTTGTATACCATGTTCATATAGTTTGTATTTTGGTCACTAGATCTTCTGTTGCTAATATTTTTATAAATTTGTACATTGTATTCTGCAGTTATTTTATTTTAGTCCTATTATTAAATGTAATGTTATTATAGTCATATTTTACTTTGGCCACAATGTTTGTATTAGTTTCATTTTAGTCACTGATTTTGTATGTTATATATCGGCTGATGTTCGATTTTGACTCTAAGATTTGTAAATCTTTTTATTTGAGTCACTAGTTTGCATTCGGTTTAATTACTATTTTAGTTCCTACATTTCTGTTTTTGTCATTTTAGTATTTTAATTTTCTATTTTACCGTTTTTGCCCTTTAAGTTGTTATTACCATGTTAATCATTGTAATTATTAAATACTTACTTTATGACTATTTTATTTTGGGTTGTAATATTCATTTGTATTTATTTCAATATGTATGTACATATTTCGTGTTATGTAATCATTCGTATCAAATGTAAATAAATATGCCTAACTCTATTGGTTGTAAATCTTTTATTGTGCATATTTTTATTTGTATTTATTTCCATTACATTATTATAGATGAAATATTGGACTTTTATTTTAAACATATGCGTAGAATGAGCGTGGAAAGTATCACTTGGTCGAAGTGATGCGATCCGATACGACATTTTAACAAATGTGAACTTGAAATAAATATAGTTCATTTTACCAATTAAATCTTGTTTATTCAAATAATTCAATACATTTGTTTTGTGGTATTTTTATTTTATGTTAATATCGATTTTCAATTCATATTCGATTCACATTTTATCAAAGAGGGAAATATTCTTTATGGATAAGGGATAGTCAAGTTAGCTTTCCCGATGGAGGATTGTTAATTTCGAGATTTCTTTTCAAGTTAAAGAATTTTTTTTCTAATTAATTAATTTGAAGTAAATTAATCAATGTTCAATAAACAGATCATCTTGTAGCTTTATATTCGCTTCATCTTTTCCACCATTTACGACAACGTGTAAGCGACACAGTACCAATTTTGGGCGTTGTGGGAGTGCTTACCCTTCCCCACGCGTAACCGACTCCCGAATCCATTTAAATGAATCTTTGGTAACGCAGACCAAATTTTGTCTTAAAAAATGATTTTTTTCTTAAAATTGTTTTGAAAAGATGTTTTAGGTATTCGATCTACCTAACCTAAAGGTCGATGGCGACTCTATTCAATTTATTCCAAATTAATTCCAAAATCACAAAATTTTCAAATTAAAGCCATAATCGTTTTTAAAATAATATTTAATTGTTTTACAAAAATGGTTATGACAATACCCAAAAAAAATAACCCTTACAATCGCATAAAAAGAAACAAGCCATAAAACATCAAATAAAGCTAGTAAAAGATAACGAAAGGGAAGAATAAAGCTTCTCCGAAGAATAAAAAGTCATTTTAAAATTTCTTAAGTCTTTTTCAAGTCATTATATAACACCCCTCAATTTCAAACAATAAAGGGCGACTCTTGTTGGGACAAGCCCAAACTTATGGGTCCAATATTGAAAGCCATAAGTTTAAAGTTGACGCTAAAGTTTGAACATAGACTTAAGCACCAATTCACGAATCCTTTAACGGTCATGGGAGTCGTATAGGGTAGGGAGAACCACCGAACAACACATTCATACTCATACTCCACATTCACAACGGATATTATAACTGCAATTTAGTATGATAACGCATTCACAATTTAGTACTAACGGGATTGGTTCAAAAGGTAAGCAACTTGATATCGTTTAAATAATTCTCGAGTTAATGTTCTTGTGTATGCATAAAATCCTCGTTTGAAGATTCACCCACCAAAACCATATGTGCGACCCAGGACAATCCGGATCAATTAAAATGAAACCTTAAAAACCGTAAGATCAACAAAATAAAAAGTGCAGTAGGATTGAGAAGTCGTGAGTGGTAGGTGATAAAGGCCAAATTCAAACCCGCCAGAGGTGACTTGCACAAAGAGTATCCAAAAATGGAAAGAACGATCACGTGTCTATAAGTTGACATTGATAGTGTCTTCCCCAAAACGGAAATCAAAATCTGACATTGGCTGCCACCTTCAATTATTTGGATTTTACCCGTTGGATCTTTCAATTCACTCCTTTTAAACCTGATCCCCAACTCAAGCACGGCGATTCGGCTTCCGGTTCATGAACCGATTCCGGCGAAAACACATTTAAGCCGTTGAAAATCATCGCTTTCAAATGGGCCAGTGCGATTGATGTAAATAAAGGAGCAGAGAGATTGGTTACATATCGCTTTCAAATTAAAAAAAAACAACAAATTATTATTTTAATCGGGTGTACTAATAGTTGTCTGCATTGAATATTAATAGGGAGTGGTAGTGGTAATGCTAGAAGGCGGTACCTGGTCCTGCATACTTTGGCTTCACTTTACGATACAAAGAGGAACCCATGTGGTCATTAAAATAAATATACTTATTTGATTCACTGAAAATAAAAATTAATATTTATTGACGAGACCAAATGAATTATAATGATTATTGACGATTTACCTTTTCTGATTTAGTTGAATAGTTGTAACCGGTTGTTCATGGAAGAATTATAGACAATTAAAGTTTTTTAGAAGAAAAATAATCGATGAAGTTCCAAAAATCCCTTTATGCATGCCATGGGGGTTTATATACTAATATTTAATATTGATGTTCGATATAAAGTCATAATAATAGTTGGTAAGTTGACAAGTTAAATATATATATATATATATATATATCGTCAAATAATGAATTACAAATCACAAGAATCTGTTGTTGGTCATATCAATGGGTTATAATACGAGAATTACATTCTTAGGTGTTTAAGGCAAAACAGTCTTCCACAAAATAAAATGTCCCTCGTACTTCCCAGCAAAGTTTATCTAACGTAAAGAACATAACATACTTGTGATTTTATCCAAAACGTGGGAAAGTGAACAGCTGGGAAACTCTTGCGATCAAAAAGGAAACTTTGTCAAGTTCTCGTCCTCTTGTTTGACAAATGCCTCAGCTGAGTGGGTTGCAAAGCTTACCCGAACCTTGGTTTCATGGAACATTGAAATTCTTACTAAAAACGAATAATTAAGCATGAACTAAAAAATTCAGTAGTTAAAAGATTTGTTGTTTTTCTTTGAGGTTCTCGGTTCGAGTATCACGTATGCAAGGTTATGACTAAGGAGTTGTTATTGTCAAATAATTGAGAGTCTTTGAACATATAATATCTTATATTCACTCCACATTTATAAAAAAAAATACTATTAACTATTCATATGTTGACTGAATTTATTATCATAAGTTCATAACCCTAGTTTTCCAGAAGCATGGACCATATGTAATCTGATGCGATGGTGAACCAAACTAGGAAAGGATTGCAAAATCATGCACAAATATCATTGATTATACTTGTTATTAACACATTCGAGTATATGTACAAGTATTGATTTTTAAATATATGATCAATTCAAAGAACGATAATTATATTGTAACCGTATATGTTTGTATTTCAGATTTATTTGAACTTGAGGGTGCATGTTTGGTTAGTTGATCAAATTGTTCATCTCTATTGGTTAATATTCTCTCAAGTCATAGGCTTTAGATTCACTATGATCACTCTCTTTCTTCTCTCCCCCTTAGGTGTAATTAAAATTAGATTTAGGGTTAATTTGAATTAATCACGTCTACAACATCTAACGCGTGTAATCTTTCAAACAATAAAACTTTTTTTAATTGCTTGCGAAATGTACAAAGCCGATTAAGAAATTAACGCGACAGCCGCATTTAGCAAGATTCTTCCTTGATTCCTTCAAATCTCTCCCACCTTTGAACTAATAAATATTTGGGGTGAATTACACCTTTTTGTACTGAACTTTACACTCTATCCTATTTTACTCACTCAACTTGTAATTTTTCTAGTTTTCTCACTAAACTTTACATATTAAATTATTTTGCTCATTTGACCATTAATCTTGTAACACATTAATCTTGTAACAGTTTGATGACGTGGAATAGTAAATAAAAATAAAAAATAAATTGGATCATTTATTTAAATAAAGAGTTTAAATCTCTAACCCTAAATTTTCACATTGAAAGGGAAAAGATGGAAAAGTGTCCGAACAAGGAGATGGAAGCAATGTCTCATTCAAACTCCATTCTGATATGTAGGTGTGGAATTCCGGTGCTGTTGAAGACAACATGGTCGGGTGAAATGAGAGAATTGTTTGGATTTTTACTTTGATCTTTTTTGTTTTGCTTACCTGCATTTTCGGTGGATGAAAGTTGAAGATGGGTATTGAAGGTAGATGATTCTGGTAGTGAATTGTGTATTGAAGGTTGAAGATGGTTTTTGTATTTTAGGGTTTTTGAAGGTTGAAGATGTGTATTGAAGGTAGATGATTATGTTTCCCCATGTTTTCAACAATGTAAAAACCTTTCATGTAAGCCACGCCGTAACAATGTAACAAGGCTAATAGTCGAATGAGCAAAATAATTTAATTTGTAAAGTTTAGTGAGAAAATCAAAATAAAATTGAAAGCTGACTGAATAAAATAGGAGAAATAATAAAATTCATAGAGGAACGATGTAATTTGCCCTAAATATTTACATATAAATTGCTGTTTTCAGATTTTCTTATCTCGCTCAGTAATATTTGCTTCTGTTCTAATCATGCAATTATTATTATATTAAAGTTATGGATTTGACTCGACAACTCGAGTAATCTCACCGTGCAAGGCCATTGTATACAATCCCAAGTTAAACTTTATTATAGTGAAAATCAAGGTTTTTTAATTAATTGTTTTACTATTTTTAATCTCCCATTCCATTGTTAAGAACTTAAGTATTAGCGTTTTAGATCATGTTTTGTTTTTAACCAAATCATGACTATGTTACCTGGATTGTTACAAAGAATATTTTAAGACAAGGTTTCGTTTTAAAAACCAAAATACTACAGAGAGATTAGGACATGGAAAGCTGGGCCAGACAGACACTGAGAAGGGTAATTTCGTAAATATATGGTGAAAGGTTCACCTTCTTAAGGTTAGGTCACACGAATGCCCGAACCCTAAAATGGTCAGTTGGGTCATTACCAAGTCTATCTACTTCTCCTTTGGACACGTAGCACTGTCACGGTGCCCCTTTGTATTTATTGGTTAAGGTTTTCCCATCTTCGTCGGCTTTGGCTGCTCTTCCATTTTCCCACCATTGGATCAACCATCCAACGGCTGAACATTGACTAAAAAGTACAGAAATTAGGTCCCTTGGAGATACAAAGGAAAACTCTTTTTGTTCACACTTAAAAAAAAAACCTTTTTGTTTAGGGCTGTGTTTATCATTTTAGTGTGTAAAACAAAGCAAAGGATTTTGTTTTCTCGGGAAAAACGAAAAGGAAAATGGGGAGAGGTAGGGTTGAGCTGAAGAGGATTGAGAACAAGATTAACAGGCAAGTGACTTTTTCTAAGCGAAGGAATGGGCTTCTGAAGAAAGCCTACGAGCTTTCGGTTCTTTGTGATGCCGAGGTTGCTCTCATCATCTTCTCCAATAGAGGAAAACTGTACGAGTTTTGCAGTAGTTCAAGGTATATCACCAAAACAAACTAAACCCTTTTTTCTTTTCTTTTTTGGTACTCTCTCTCTCTCTTTCTCTCTCAAAAGCTAAATCGAAACACAAATACCACAACGGGTTGGTTTTGATTTTGTCATAAAACAAAGCAACCTCTCTCTCTCTCTCTCTATCTTGCTTGCTTGAATTCTGACTTTTGGATGTTAAAGAGGGTTGAAACGATGGGATTTTTGCTGTTTTAGGCGGTGAAGTTTGGAGAGAAAATTTTGTGGAAAAGAGTGAAAATTTATGAAATAAAGTCATGTATTTGAGTTTTGCCGTTTTGGTGAATTTCTTGGCGTTTATGGCAGAGCCCGAATTCTTTTTTTCCATGTTCTTGTTGATGTTAGATCTGCAATTCTAAATCATCAAACAAAATATCACTGTTATATTGTCTCTCTTATTTGATCTTTTCGTTTTATCAACCCTTTGTGTCCTTTCATCTTCTTTTTTTTTCTTCTAAATTGAAGAAACTCAGAGATTTGTTGCATATTAGCTTTGAATTCACGAATCGGTTCTTTTCTTCCTTTCTTTAATTTATCTCATTCAAAGCTTCGTTTAGATCTTTATTTTTTTCCCTTAAATTATTATAAATCATATCTGTTAATTTCTTTTATAGCTTTGTAATCAGATTGTAATTAGGATTCTATTTCAAAGTTTTGAACTTCATACATATTTAAAGCTTGATGATTGATTTCTGTCTGACTTGTAAGAAAAGAAAAACATTGAAAAAAAGAAGAAGCAAAAGAAATGAAAAACCAATGGATAACTGTTAGACATGTTTACGAACAAATCAAAACAGGAAAGACAAGCAGGAGACTTCACCACTGTTGTTTCTGTTATTCGGATGTGTCTTTTCTTCTTCTTACAAACGAGCTTCCTTTCTTTCCAATGGATTATATTATATCCCTTTCTCTCTCTTTGTTTCTGGGAATTATAATATTATTATCTCAATCACTTGAAATTGGATGGAGACATCTCCATGAACGCTTCTGAGATTTCTAGGGTTTTGATTTCCCCAAAGGTGCTTCCCTCAGGTAAATTAGGGTTTTCAAATTTCAATTATTTCAGGTTAAATTAAGCTGTGAACACCCAAGTATCTCTCAGATCTAAAGTTTTAGGAGACTTGATTCCCCTTTTGTGTTTATGTTTTCTTTTTACAACTGATTTATTTACCGTCGATCTTTATGTTTACAGTACTAAATTACGATTGTAATTATAGTACGGATGTTACATACAATTACGGCTAGATTTGTTTCTTAAAAGTAAGGTTTAAAGTAAAAAATAAATCTTTAAATTATGTCCCTTCTTTGTAAAGTTTTTAATTTATTTTTTAGTCAAAATAATTCCTAAAATTATTATATGTAATTATTCAAAGTTTTGCCCTTTTTTCAATTAGAATTTCTTTTTCAGCCAATGAGATATTAATACTTCAAATATGACTGTAAATGAGACGAAACAGATCGCGAGCTACTCGAGATCGACTCGATCAAGGCTTGATAAATTCTCGGATCGAATGGACTCGAGCTCGACTCGAGTTCTTAACGAGCTGAAACGAGTTACTTAATATTCGACTCGAAAAGCTCATTAACAGCTCGAAAATTTAATATATTAAGAATTTATTTTAAAAAAAAAATTATTAATAATATTAATATTTATATATTGATTTTTTTTTAAAATAAAGTAAGATCTTTATGTATTTAAGGTTTAGGTTCTAGTTTGAGGCTTCAATCGAGATAAATTTAAGTTTTTTTTTTCATTTCGAGCATTTTCGAGCTACTCACGAGCTTTAGTTCAAGATTTCGAGTTCGAATCGAGCTTGAAATTTTAAGCTCACGAATTTTCGAGACGACCTCACTCGAGCTCGACTCGACTCGTTTACACCCCTAACTTCAAATAAAATTAGATACTTGTTTCGATAAAAAAAATAGTTTGTAGACTTGAAACAAAAAAGTCATAGTTTAGGATTTATTTTGACTAAAAAATAGTTCAAATATTTAAATTAAAAAAAGTAAAGTTTAAATAATTATTTTTAGTTTAAGCCTAAAATAACCGTGTTTCTAAATTTGGAGTGTATTATCGTGATTACTTTGAAAATCGTTATGATACAATTATTGCACTGTATTACAACTTACAAGTGCAATGTAATATTACCTTTCCATTGTTGTCATAATTCCAGTTGTCTAAAATTTCAATTCACAGGATTGTATGGTTTGTTAAGTGTTAATGAATGTCTTACATCCTTTGAACAAAAATATAATGGATTATATGTTTGTATATATAGCATGATGAAAACATTGGAGAGGTACCAGAAGTGCAGCCATGGAGCTCCAGAGACAAATGTTTCAGCCAGGGAGGCTCTGGTATTCCTATTCTCTGCAACTTTTAGTACAAAACACCACTTTGGTTTTTGGTTATTCTTTGCCATGCAGTAACTCGATAAAAATAGATGTTGAAAGAAAATATATGAGGATGAGACTAAATATTTACTTTTTTAAAAAATAAATTGATTAAGTAACCAGGAAGGAACCAATTCATTGACTGTCGAAGTGTCTGTCCAAAATATCTGTAAATGAAAGAAGTCATCGGGAGAAGACGACTTCTGATTCAAAAAAAACTTAATCACCAAGTAATTTTCAATCAATGAAATTAAGACAAAATTCGACTTATTTTTTAATTAATTTGAGTCAATATGTGACGTAAATATCTAACATCTTTGTCTAATTCATATTCAAACATAAATGTGTGATCCAAATATATGAAAAAGCTTAGCAAAATTGATTATAATGTTCACCTTAGGCAACATAGTCCTTAACAACTTGGTACAGTAGTAGGAACAGATGTGTTTGCTTGTACGATTGTGCATATCGTGTGATACAATTTAGCTTTGCTTTTTTAAAATTCTTCTGGAGCAACGAAAACAAAAGAGAAGCCTGTAAAAGAAAATGTAACGTAATATGCATTTGGCTTGCATATCTTCATGCTGTCGCTATAGGAATTAAGCAGTCAGCAAGAATATCTGAAGCTCAAAGCACGCTATGAAGCCTTACAAAGGTCTCAAAGGTAGCCGTTTAAATGATCCGAAATCGTTTGCATTTCTTAGACTAAATGCTACCATAATGAAGCTGTTTAGCGAATGGAAATGATTCATTTGGAATTTTGGATTATTTTTGTTAGGAATTTACTAGGAGAAGATCTAGGCCCTTTGAGCAGTAAAGAGCTTGAGTCACTCGAGAGGCAGCTTGATTCTTCGTTAAAGCTGATAAGATCAACGCGGGTACTTTTAATCCATTCTCTACCTAAAGTTTTCATTTCTTAAACACGGAATTATGGATCTGATTTAGTTATTTATGGTGTAGACTCAATATATGCTGGATCAACTGACTGATCTCCAACAAAAGGTATTCATGTGGTTATCTTATTTAGTTTCAAACCCATATAATAAGTGATCTCATGTCAAAATATATTTTTAGCGTTTGATAAAATAGTTATTTTAGTCTTTAATTTTTTTATTGAAGTACTTTGCCCATCCAACGTTTTATTTTAGGGCAAAATGACCTTCATTCGGATATAAATCATTAGTTAATTAACAGTCAATCCTTGTCGTTAATGTGATTAGTCTTATATATCCAAAATGATGACGTAGTAAAATACCATTTGCATGTTAGTGATGATGTGACGCGTGTCATATGTTTGAAGTGATGACGTGAAACATGTCATATTTTCAAAGTTCATGTGTACGTAAGTGATGATATGGCATATGTCACGTGTATACAGGTGATGATAAAATATTTATAATTGTTAATTAATTAGCGGTTTTCATCCAATAAAAAATGTTTTTACTTTAAAATAATAATAGAAAGTTTTAGGTCAAAGTGTTTAAAAAAATAGAAATTAAAACAACTATTTTCTCAAATGTTAGAAGTGAATTTTGTTGTCTTTCGCTAATATAAAAACTATTGATCTTCCTTCTCTTCTTTGATGCAGGAACACTTACTTAATGAAGCCAATAAGAACCTAAAACAAAGGGTATGTGCCATTTTAACTGCTTCTAAGATTACCAAAAGACCATATTTAATGAGATGAGAGAATTTGCAGTTGATGGAAAGCTACCAAATAAACTCACTTCAGTTGAATCCAAACGCCGAAGATGTTATCGGTTACGGCCGGCAGCCAACCCATCAGCCTCAGGGCGATGTATTCTTTCATCCATTGGACTGCGAGCCTACATTGCAAATCGGGTATTACATATTCGTATCCGACACTCACTACGAATTTAAACGCGTAACAATAACATCCTACGTTCTAAATATCCGGTTATGTTGGATTGCAGATATCAGCCGGATACCATATCGGCCGTCACTGCCGGTCCGAGTATGAATAATTACATGACTGGATGGCTACCATGATATGATACATAAAAAAGAGAAACAAGAAAGCATGCATGGGCAAATGCATTACTTTCATAAGAATATCAGCGCATCTTATCATGCGTTTGCATGGTTATTTGAAGAAACACAGTGTGTAATGTCGTGGATTTAATAGTAGTATTATCTTTCTCGTCTTTTTATTTAGGATGCCGGTCTGAGCTTCATCTGCTTAATTTAGTTTAAACAGAAAATATCTTTTATTATAGGAATAAATTTATCTCAGTTTGAATGAAAATCCGCTACTGAATGACCGTTAACTATCACCACCGGTCCCCAATCCGCCATCGCTAATGAAATTCTAGGTTGTGGTTCGATGAAGAAGAAGACCAGACCAGTTGTGTTGAGAGAAAAGTTGAAGGGCAGGGAATGAGTTTAAAAGGCCGAGGCATCGTGGGTTCCGGATAACTGCCAGTGCTATGGAGACGTGGCAACTTTATGGAACGTCTGTCCCTTTTCCATCATGGAGTGGCAAACAAGTCATTGAGATCGGGTTGGGTTTAAATTATTTTGGTTTAGATTTACTTCAGGTAGGGTTTGGGTTGGATCAAATTATTTTGAGTTTTAATTTTATTCGGGTCTATAGTATGTCGGATCGATTCAGGTATCAAGTCGGGTCAATATTAGATTGATTGATTTTAGGTAAGATCAAATCATATTTATTTTTTTTGGGTCAGGTCAATATTCGATCGATGATTTTCAATTTGGGTCAATTTTGGATCTTCATGACAATCAGGTTGAGTTTGGTATAAGTCAAATCAAGTATATATAGAATTATTGATATATTTTTATAAAAAAATATCGGGTTTAGGTAAATTAAATTCAGGTTGCTTTCGGTTTGGATTACTTTCGGTTTACTTAAATTCGATTAGTACCGATTCAGTTCAGATTACTTTTAGCTCAAATTACTTTTAGGTCGGTTTTGATTCGATTCGATTTTTTGAGCTTCGAGTCAAATTTTAATCATTATAATCGGCTCTATTTCGGGTCTCGATTTGGTGAAATCGGTTCTATGTAAATTGCAAACCTACATGGAGCGTTGGCAGGGGATTTGCCGTTAATTCTTTTTATATAATACTATTTTTTTTTAAATAATCAAGATATTTCATTTATCGAAAGTCATATTAATAGACGTTTTATCAATTGCATACTGAATAAATACAGTTGTGATTATTGAAAATAAAATATAACAATAATATTTTAGAGATAACCTATAAACAAAATCATTAACAAGTGAAGTGACGACATACATAAACTAAACATACCAATAACTTTGAGCATCAAACATGGAGGATAGAAACCTGAAGAAGAACCAAAATGGTCAATAAAAAAAGTGATCTTCCCTTAACAACAATCTCATCCGACGTATATATGCGATAAACAACGAACTATCTTGTACAAACGAATAGAAAAATCATGCATCAGAAAAACAACAACCATATATTCAGAGAAAATAAAAAACCGAGAAGAAAACTAATAAAAATCTTACATCGAGAATCCAAAAACATCAATAATCATGATACCTTTTATTAAAAAAAAAAAAAGACCAAAAGTACTATTATAATAAATACGATAAAAATAACTAAAAATGACATAAAGATGGTGGGATAAGACAACTACAACTGCCATGAAGGAAGAGTTTTTGAAAACTGTACAAGAGAATTTGTAACTTCAGCATAACAAAGAGTGGGAGAGCACCTAAGTTTATTTTATATTAAGCATAAATAATTAAAATACTTTTTGATATATATAATATATACATTTCTTATACCGACTACTATCCTAAAAGGCTACGCAATTTCTTTTATTTAATTTTTAAGCATAAATAAATTAAATTCTTAAATATTTAATCATAGTTTATTATATTTATTTTCATATCATATCTTAGAAATGGACCGAATTAGACTCAAGCTTTGAGTATTAGGATCTAATCTTAACTCATATTTTAAATATTTTTTCCAAATATATTCTTAATAAAATAGTTTAATCAGATCGTTTTTAAACGCCACAAGAGTTCTTAAATTTTGAAAATTAATTTAATCCTTGAATAAATCTATTTCTCTTTGAATGTGAAAATTCATTTTAATTGTTTAAAAGGGAATATATATAGTACAATATAATGTATGAGAGAAAAAATAAATTAAAGCCCCGTTACAATATATCAATTATAAGACCTAACATAAAGATGTTAGGTTTTTATAAACATAATTTAAGATTCAAAATTAATATTATGAATACAATAAATATGATAAAAAAAAGTATTCTATAATAATTTTTTATAATTGATTTAAATTAATTAATTATTTATAATTATAAAATTATTCTTTATACGACGTGACAATAAATAAATAAATAAGAGGAGCATGCTTAACCTAGAAGACTAGTGTGAACATGGGTTTTGAGTCGACATTTAAGCATGAAAATGACCCCATAACATAAAGTGATTGCACATGTAAATCAATCCAAAAACTCTTTCCTCAGTGGGCAAATTAAATTTCAAAGCTCATAAAATAAACCCTCGAAATGCAAAGCTTATATGGATACGTAAACAGTGATCTAAAGTAAATCTTTTACTTACTCCATTAGACATATATTGATTTAAGAATATTGAAATATTTGTGTTATAAAAATCAAATTCAGATTCTAACAATTAGTTGATTTAGTTAGATGAAATATTATATTTTTAAAGTAAGGTCGGAGATCCGGATTCAAACATTGTAGATGAAATAAATTAAACTGGGAGGATTATTCTATAAATAGATCTCTACAAACCTCGTTATAAACTAGTCGATCAATAAATCAAATAATGATGATCAGACAAATCAAATTCCGACACCTTTTTAACCCTCTTTTACGCCTACAAACTTCCAAAATAGGATGATTCCAATTAATTCTATAGTAAAGGGTTAGCATAAGTAGTAATTAGATTAATCTCAAACTTTTAGCTTAAGAAGTGGATTCTGACTAATGCCCAACATTCGTATTGTATGATTAGCTTTTTGGTTAAAATTAACTCAAAAATTTTTGACTCGGGTTTGACTCGATACTTTATAAAATTTTGTTCAATTCATATTAAAAAAAAATCCATTGTTCATTAATCTCGCTAGAACTTTTGCCTTGTTTTTCTAAATATATGTGAAATCTAGTAATACTATATAAAGTTTAATATAAACATAAATTAACAAATAAAAATAATAATTAAAATAGTATGTGAAACAATTTCAAAATCTAAACTCTAATGTAACAATCCAAAAATACACTAAACTAAAATATTATAACAATTCTAGAAAAAAAAAGTTTAACTATACATAATCAATCTTAAAAATAAGGTAATCAATATCTTAATATATATATAAATATAAATTAATGATCTGTTCGCAAATTTATCAAGTCGAGTTAGGTCTTACTCTACTCGATTCGTTAAAGTCTCATGTAAAACTAAATCAAGTCAAACCTATGATTTTGAAGAATATATGCAACTTTGAAGAAATAAATAAATCGATAACACTCATTATATAACATGCTTCCCATACCTGTCATTCGTAGCATATGAGAACCTATGATTTTGATTTTGAGCCCATGCTCAGTTTTGATTTCGAACACAACCCTAGATTACCGCTTCGAAGATAAACACAAATTCAGTTTCCAAAAAAAGCTTAATACGAAGGTATTTTTGTAAAAATCCTAAATTGATTTGTCACTAACCCTAAATTGCTCTTGATAACCCAATCCTAATCCCCAAATTTGTGTTCGACTCTGCGAAGAACTTTGGGGGGAAAAAGAAAGATTCGTGCTAGGTTAAACAGAGTTAAAAACATTTACCTTTTTGTTTTAACCTTTTTTTACTTGTAAAATGGTATTTAAAAATTTCATGTCATAATGTCGTTAGTAGAGGAAACGATCGAGTGACCAAAAATGCTAAATGTATAAAGTTTAGTGATGAAATTAAACGAATTTAAAGTACATTGAGTAAAATAAAAAATAAAGCTAAATACAGTGATGATCCGTGCAATTTACGCTTCAATTTATAGGATGGTTGATCTAACGGTTCATTTTGAACCATAAACAGTGGCTGCCTGCATTTTCTTTTTGAGTAAATTATATCAATAATCAACGCCAGGTTAAGAGCAGCTTTCCTAAAAGACTTCCGAATTATGAAATGTCTTCCGTGGGACTCGATTCCACGACCTCAAGGTTAAGAACCTTGTGCTCTAGCATTATAAGTTCTGGAATTATACTTGATTTTTATTTACTTTTATACATTAATATGTAATAATTTAAATTTTTATTATCTTTAATATTATATCTTAATTTTATACTTTAATATGCAATAGTTGATGCAGTTTGTAGTCACCACTTGAGTTCCACGAGCTTCTGTTAAATTTTATATGTTTTATAGTCTTAATTTTACATTAAATATTTTATATTAAGGTAAAATTTGTTGATAAGTAATAATTTACCAACCCTGCTGAAAGGGCTTGGAATTGGAATGACCAAGTTTACTAGCAAGCTGAAGAAAAAGATCGACAAGTTTCGGTATCTTAATTGTAAAACACAAGCAAATCCCACGTTCAAGCCTATGATTCTATGTACACTCTGCAACCAAAAAACAAATGTTCCCTGCAAAAACATCAACCATTACGAAGATGAATGGAAATACTTGAAAAATCAGATAATTTTGGATGAGGTTAAAGGAACTCACTGTTGATGCCAACGGCATGTCATGAGTAGATGTTTTTCCGACAGATTCTGATCTAATAATGTTCTATTGGAAAAACCGTGAAACTTCCCGGTATAATTGCTCCGCTTCGAATGGTTTTGACACATATCCGTCCATTCCACACCGTAGGCATTCCTCGTGTGTTGCCTGGATAACGTCTGCTGTCATAGCCAAGATAGGTACATGCCAGTTTGATACATTGTTACAAGCATCTACTGATCGTTCTCCGAATTGAATATGATTATTGATGTTCTGTTCCACATCTCGAATTCTCCTCGTAGTTTCGAACCTGAAGAGAGAAGGAGAAACGACTGTCTGCCATAAACATGACTGAGTAGGAATATAATCGATTGAGAACCAATGCAAAATTGTGTAAGAAAGTTCCAGAATCTAAATGCAAAATGAGTTTACATACCCATCTATTTCAGGCATTTGAATATCCATGAAACAGGCATCGAATTGGTGAGGTGGTGTAAGCAGTTCAATAGAAGCTATTCCTCTCGTGACACTAACCACATCAGCTCCATATTTTTTCAATGCACCAGCAGCAACTTTCAGGTTCACATTGTTGTCATCTACAATTAGAATTTTTCTCCCAAGAAGAAGATTCCGAAGAGACAAGCTTGGCAACTCCGCATTACTGGTATTCCCTTTGTTTCCGATGCCCATAGCTCGTTGTAGAGATGCTGCTAACATGCTAGCTCTCAACGGCTTCGAGACGATGGTCAAGTCGCAGGCACCAGTAGCAGTATTTCCTCTGGAAGAATTGATGGAATTAGACAAAAGGAATACCTTTGGAGGAGTGCCGTGACCTATTTTCTCCAAATTATTGAGGAAGAGATTTAAACTGTTTAGATCTTTATCCCGAACTTCTTGTTCAATGAGAACCATGTGGATTGCATTGCTCCCCCTGTTTATGATAGATATACCCTGTTTCCAATCAGAAACTACTTCAACATGAATTCCCAGACGTCGAATATGATATGTTGACACCTTGGACCGGACAAGTCTAGGGTCCATAACTAATGCTCTCATCCCATGGAACTCTGATGAAACAGTATTAGACTGGCTGTTGATTTGTTGGCTTTTGTTCTCCTTTGAACTAGAGCTGCCACTGGCAAAAACAGCAGTAAATGTGAAGGTGGAACCAACATTGGGAATGCTAACAAAACAGATTTCTCCATTCATTAGATCAACCAAACACTTGCTTATGCTTAACCCGATGCCTGTGCCTCCATGTGTTCGGGAAACAGAAGGGCCAACTTGCATAAAAGGAGTGAAAACATGAGGCTGCGATTCCCAGGGGATTCCTTCTCCTGTATCTTCAACCGATACGATAAGATTAATGTTGTGCACGGATCCTTTTTGACCAAAAGTTCTAAATCCTTTCCAGCTCCGACGTCTATCTGCAACAGGGAAACCACTCAAGGTGTTCTTTGACGAACATTCTGTCTCAACTTCTATTGAATCAATCACCTCCTCCACAAGATGAACCGTAACAAGGATGTGCCCTTTCTCGGTGAACTGAAAACAAATAGGTGAACTATAAGTTTATAGATACAAAGCATAGTTCAGATAAAACTGAACTTAAATCAAAATAGAAAAAATAAATAAATCACAAGTCTCAACAAGTTTTATATACATTAAAGGATAACCAACCACATACTTTAATTGAGTTTCCCATGAGATTGGTGATTATTTGTCTAAACCTTCCGGGATCACCAATTAGCATCTTAGGCACTCTATCAGAGATGTAAACAGCCAACTGCACTCAACCAGAAATTGATTTCTCATTAGACTCTTGTATGAACAACGTATGAAGGGTTAAAGATAAAGAAATGAAAGATGAGAGGAGGAGATGGAGAAAATCAGATAAGTCGGTGTCTCACCTCTACTCCTTTATCCTGAGACTTCCCAGAAAAAAGTGACAACACATCATCCAAGATGGCTCTTAGATCAAACTGCACTTCCTCGAGCTCTAGCTTACCAGATTCGATCTTAGCCTGATCCAAAACCTCATTTATGAGTGCAATCAGTGCCTTTCCACTAGCTTGAGCAGTTCTGACATAATCTAGTTGTGTAACATCTAACACTGTGTCCATAAGCATATCCAACATTCCTGCAAAAATAAAAGCATCTCATTTCATGGCCAAGGGAACCATATTCTCTACTAATTTTCAAGAAATAACAGAAATTTTCGAGACACACCAAGAACACCATTCATTGGAGTTCTGATTTCATGGGAAACGGTAGCAAGAAACTGCAAAAATGTCACAAATAATTAGGACCAAACATTCATGACAGGTCAAAAGACGTAAGAGTATAAATCACATTATCATATACCTGAGATTTGGCAACATCAGCTGCCTCAGCCTGTTTTTTGAGCTCCATCATCTTATGGCAATCATCTTCCACCTTGGCAATTCGATTGACAGTTGCATGGAAGATTTGCCCGACAAGCAATGCAATTACAAGTATGCCAATTGAAGTAGTTATTGCTAACCATGGCCATGGAGGCTTTTGCTTAAACCTATATAAAGATCAAACTTAGTCCATGTATATTCAAGTTCTTTATCTTTGACATGTTTTTAAGAACTTAGACCCTCTTGTAGCTTGGGTTTATGGACATAAGCTAAAATCTTAGGTGTTCAAGGAAATAGCAGAATTTGGTTTAAAAAAATCAACAAGAGAAACCCATATTGAAGAGAAGCTGAACCCCAGGTCCCATTCTAATAGATAATGCAATATCTATGGACTACCTGCAGCGCATCTCGTGCTTTCTAAAAGGATCTCCAAAATTAAGGTGACTGACGTGCTCCAACCCATCATTGGATGCATTAGAACCATACATACTGATAGGGTAAGACTGATTAGATGTGTCGAACATGTTCACAAGAATTGTTTGTTTACTTGAAAGCTGTTGTAGCAGCTTCTCCACTAGTGACTCAATATCGAACACTCCACCGAGATACCTGATAGAGCAAGAAGGTATTAGATATCTTCTCTTTGACTATCATGAAAGAGATCTCTTATCAAAGCTGCTAATAAGGAGCACCACATTAGGGCCCTCTCGTTAAAAAGAGATCATCTTTTGTCTCCATATATCGGAAGCATAATGAAATTATCTTCCCATTAATTTTCATAAAACAAGGAGACACTGATTAACCATTCCATTAACTATTGTTTGTACCGAAAACATACCCGTCGGTTGCTTGAATCCTCTCGTTAGGAGTTGCATTTGAGGGAAGATCCCTCTTGTAGACTGCAAGTGTCAAAATAACTCCAAGACAGTTTGTTTTGAGTAACCTAAAAGGAGCTGTTAGTACCCCTTTTCCCGATCTTCTTGCACGTAACATGTTCTGACGATCCTCCTATTGATACAAAAGAAAGTAAAAATATTTTTATTCAACTAGTGTTAAGGGTCTTAATAGATTGAAAATTCTTCATACTCCTCCAAACTAGGAAGTGATAATAATTAACTCTCCAGTTCTGTTATGCTTAATCAGAAACAGCACAACTTTCGGTGAAATTTATCGCTAAGGACCCTGGCAAGAACCTTTTTAGAAGAAGGTAAAGGAATTCACCTTTTCTGACATCATATCAAGGGAAATCACATGTGAAACGATATCCTGGGCAAATATAACAGGAGCATATTCTTCCTGAACTGGAGATGGTTCAAGATTATTCATCCTCTTAATAGTCCAACCCTGTTGCCTCTCGAATTGTTCCCTTTCAGAGTGAAGCACCCTTACGGCATATGCTACACCAGTTGTGAGGGGCCTCTTGAAAGCAGTTCGTTCTGTGTACCTCGCAAAAGTCCTCTACAGGTTCTTAAAGTGAGTTTCCCTCGTCGACTAAAACACAAGTGATCATAATTCATAATGTAAAACACTGAACAATGGCAAGCAAGCGCTTAATTATCTATCTCAAGTAGTTCTTGGATCCTATCTATAAGTTCCGAGAAGAGGACAGCTTACCTGGTCAATAGTAGATGAGGTTTTCCCATGGTAAAAAGTTGAGATCAAAATAGACATAGCCTGGATATGATTCATGCTTACATTAAACTGATCCTGCAACATCCTACCTCTCTCATCGCACGTGCTCGCTAGCGTCTCCTTGCGTTTTTCGGTAGCGAGGGAGCTCATATAACAGAAGATCCAAACAGAAGCCAAGGTCCAACCAATTATCCATGAAAATAAGAGCTTTCTCCACCATGACTTGAAAACTCTCTTGGAACCAATATACTGGTAGTACTGATAGTGGATCTTGAAACTGAAATTTGAGATTTCATCCCAACATTTGAACCACATCTTGCTACCACTATCACCAAGGAGGACACCGTTGGGGCCCTTAAATTCACCATTAATGAACCAGTTCATCGAGATCGTCGATGCTATCAAACAACATAACATCCAAACCAGATGCCCAACCTTTAAACCAAACCCAAAAAACATGGAGCAGACTCATCCAAGAAACAGTGACCAATTAACAACTAAGGATATACAGTAACCCAATTGTCAAATCTATAAAAACTGTCTAGTAAAACCCAACATCACCAGAAAATATCCAGAATGAGTACAAGACAGAGATTGATTTGGAAAGAAAAAGAAACAAAAGATGCAATATTATCTGCGAAATGCAAGATAATTCATATAAGACCTGGAATTGAGGAAAATAATGAATTTTTTCACCACAATTACGGTAAAAAAGAAAAAAGAATCCCTCAAGGTTCAGAGTTTCAATTTTCTAACAAGCACCCAAAGTCCAGAACAAGAAGAATGAGCCAAACTAGTCCAGAAAACAAAGGATTCCAAAAAATTAGATATCAAATCAATGAAAATTTAGCTAAACATTATCTCCCCTCAAAGGCAACAGAATCTGAAAGAAAATCCTTAAATTCCTAAAATCAAGCAGCAAAGACAACAATCAAATATGCAGGTATTAATGTTGGGCCCAAATAACAACATCCTTCACGACACTAAGATATAATACAAAGTAAATCTTATTATGTACTTAAAAGATGACACTAAGAATCTGTGGGGGAAAAAAGGTTGAGAAGAATATGGTTGTAGAAATGTCTGCTGCCATAAGCTATTTATCTCTATCCATATCATTCACGACACCCATAAAATAAAAATAATTCAATGCTTTACATTCTTCATTTGATACCACTATCACTGTGGCACTGAGACAATTGTCTTTCTTTTTCGAAAATGAAACATGTACCAGTGACATTAAGATTCTTTAATGCATATATTTTTTTTTACATTTTAAAGCATATTTTAAACATATGTTAGAAAATATAATTAATCCAAAAGGTAATGAAATCTATGTATTTTAAAAAAATATTGATGTGACTCTTTAATTAAAAAATAATGAGCTCTTTGATCAACGTTTTCTATTATAGATAAACATTAGTATAAATCCCTCATTACTTGAATACTCTAAATCAACTATAAATTTATACAAAAACCGTCTGCATAACTCTTTTTTGTCCCCTAACAATTGTCTATGCAATCAGAAAATGATTATTTCCGTCTCTATCAATAACCACAAGCAACATTTTCTTTGTAATAGATTTTGAGAAAATATCCACGTCAACATGAACTAACGGAGCGGTTGGTCAATAACAAAAAATATTGATCATAAGACCACATTGATTTTTTTTAGTTGAAGGATCACATTTAGAAGAAAAAATAGTACGAGAGTCACATTGATTTTTTTAATATATATATATATAAGGTTTGCATACCCTTTTGCCTATAATTAATTATAAGTAAACTACGCATTTAGTATCTAAACTATTAATTTTGATTCGTTTTAGTATCTAAGTTTTTAATTTATTATTCAAAATAATGTCTAACATTTAGTTTTCATTTCATTTTAGTATTTGTCGTTAAAAACTTAACGCATTTAATACCAGAATTATCAATTTTAGTATGTTTTAATACCTAAATTTTTAATTTTTTTCAAATCTTAACATTAAATTTTGAACGATGGTACTAAAAATAAAACAAAAACTAAAATTCTTAACGACGGAGTACTAAAATAAAATAAAAGCTAAACTCTAAATATGATTTTGAAAAGATTAAAAATTTATATACCTAAATCGCTCAAAATTAATAGTTTAAATATTAAACCGACAAGTTACCCTTAATTATAATAAGCACGGATCGTCACACTTGACCACACCAGGTCTCTCTCTTCATCACATCCAATACAATCCTCCCGCGTGTATAATTCCGTAGTGGGCTTCCCCATGATGTTTTCACTTATTATATTTTACCCGCATCTATCTGCCACGTGTCCAATTATAGCCGTCTTTGTCGTCTTTCTTTTTCTTTTTTTCTGTTTATTTTGGATGCTTGTGTCGGGAGATTTCTGTATTTTCTCCATTTCACGGTAATTTTTTCAAAAAATCACCGGTGATCGGTATATATATTAATTTAACACCGATCATATTATATTTTTTGATTTAATACTCATAGTAGTAAAGTGCGTCCCCTGAACCGTGCTATATGTTAATTTGTCGTCACGTGGAGTATAGCGCGCCCCATGTACCACGTTATACGCTGACTGGGTTACACGTGGGGTATAGCGCGCCCCCTGCTCCGCGCTATACGTCACGTAGGGGTATAGAGCGGATCAGGGGCCGCGCTATACGCCGTACCAAAATTATATTTAATGCGATCCCTGATCCGCGCTATATAATAATTATATTTAACGCGGTGCAGATATCGCGCCTCATATGTTTATAAATACCTCCGGTTCTCGCATTTCTCCTCACATCTCCTCGCATCTCTCCTCTCTTATAAATTAATACAATAATTCCGTCAACGAGTAATAATTTTGGCAATCTTCTTATATTTGATTTAGAAGTTCGTGCGATTTTTCGTTATAAGGTAATTTTATTATAATTTTTTAATTATACTTATTGTTTATTATCATTATTTGAAAAAATATTATACTAATTATTTTTAATTAATTTTTATATTTGTAAAATTGAAAAGCGGGAGCATACGTCGAAATAGTGTTGCAGTGCAGGTAATAATATAAAATTATATTATTTAAATTATTTACGTTGATGTGTAAAAAAGATTTTGTGTTATATTTTCGTTCATATATAATTTATTTAATCAGGTTTGTTTAAGTTATTTTTTTTTGCAGATATAATATTGCCGCACTTTTAAACTCAAAGAATGGCGCGACTTTCATCTATTGTTTATTATGATGGTGAAATTCGAGAAGATGAAACCGACGTTGTTTTCGTATCAAATGAGCATGTTAAAATATCATTCAAGAGAAACATAACTCTTGAGGAGCTGATAACGAAGATTTCGAGGAAGATTCATGTTAGAAGTAACAGAAGATGGTTGAAGCTCAAAGTAATTATTCAGACGCCGCTATTGAGATGTATGCACATTTTGTTCAAGTGCGTGTTGTTCGGGGTCAATCTTTAAGCTCACACTATGGGCTGGCTGAACAAGTTGACAGCCCGACTACAATAATGTGTAATGATTTTAATGCCATAACGGGAAAAATTCATCCGCAACTCCTTACGATATGTACCGAGGTGGGTCCACGAACAATCCGTATGGTAACACCACGTCCAGTTCAAGGGGAAGACATTCATCTGCAAATTTCTTTGACCATATAGAAATGACATCGACGCAACCATCTGTGCAGTTTCCATTTGACACGATGACTTCAAGCTCCAGGGGGAGGCATTCGACTGCGAGCTTTTTCGATCTCAATGTCGATATGCCTTCCAGTTCAAGGGGAAGGCGTGCAAGTAGTAGGTTCTTCGACCTAAATGTGTAGAGCATGGAGGAACCATCATCTCCACCAGAAGAACTGCTTCGTGATCCTGGTGCGGATGGTGCTGAGATTTGATTATTCATTCACCCAGAATCACCGCAATTCAACTCCGATGATGATGAAGTTCCAGGAAATGTGGCACAAACTGACCCTCCTGCACACATGTATGAAGCTGATTATGGTGCAATGTACGGGCCAGAATTTACATATATGCCTCATCTCGGTGACTATGGATATTACTCATTAATAAATAATGGTGAGTTATCTTTAGGCATGGAGTTTTCAAGCAAAGAAGAAGCGATGATGGCTATCAAAAATTACAATATCCGTAATTCTGTTCAGTCCAAAGTCAAGATTTACGGGTGAAGAACGAGGAAGGATACGATTACATCAGCCTCATCGATAAAGAAATGTGGACGAACGCATATGATGGTGGATATCGATATGGACACATGACGACCAACTTGGCTGAGGCAATCAATTCAACCTTAAAGGGTGTACGTCACTTACCTGTAGCGGCTTTGGTAAAAACTATATATTTTTGTTTGGGGGCACTTTTTGCGAAGCTCGGGGGACAAGCTCAAACCTGGGTGTAAGGCGGTCATGTCTATTACCCTAAATTAGTTGCAGATCTAGAGAAAAAAAATTGATGCATCAAATGGAATGTCTGTAACAAGCTTCTCAAGAAGGCATGAAATGTTTCGTGTCACAGAGTTGCTGCGACCTCTTCAAGGGATTGAAGCTGTGTCGTTAAGAGTAAATCTAAGGGACAGAACGTGCGACTGCGGGTTTTTTCAAGCTCTGAAGTATCCATGCTCTCACGAGATAGCAGCTTACTCGCATACACGTCAAGACTATAACCATTTTGTGGATCTCGTATACCTACTATCTGAAGTTTTTAAGGTATATGAATTTGAGTTTCCCCCCATAGGTAATGACAAAGACCCTGATGAGGTTCAAGATTGGCTTCCGATTGTACCAAATCCGAGTTTATTGAGGGAGCGTGGTCGTCCAAAATCCAATCGAATTCATTGCGATATGGATATTTAAGAAAGATCTAGACAAGACAGAAGATGTGGCCATTGTAGAAACTCAAGACACACTAGAAAAACATGTCCACTTCTGTTGTCATCAAGTAACAATTGATGAGGAAATGATGTATTTATTTATCAAATAATAATTCTTGTATTTTAATTTACATTTACTTCAAGTTAATGTCATTCGATAATCGCTGATAAAGATTAAAAAAATGAACACAATCATTAAATTTTATCAAACTAATAACAATTAAATGGTAAATGATAACCAAATTACAATAACTTATATTAAATCGTAATAAACAAAATTAACTTAAATATATTAAAAAAAAGTCCAACAAATTTAACAAAATAAAGTAAGTATTAAATGAGAAATAATAAAAAATTACAATTAAACAAAACAAAGTAAATACAAATATAATAAAAAAAATCTATCGATGTCTGCGTCGCGAATGTGTTCCGCAGGGCGGTGGCTGTCGGTCTCGAGGAGGATTTCTTCGTATCACTGGTTCTGACTCGCTGTCATCATCATCGTCGTCGTCGTCTTGAGCAGGTACATTAGGTTGATGAGGAGCTGATGACGATGAAGCACCTCCATAGAATAAGGACCATGGAGATGTATGACTGACTATCCCACCGGCCTGCGAAAACTGAGAAAACCCAAACATCGCTGAGTGTGAAAACTGTACAGGAGGTGTTTGTACTGCGACCATGGGTGATGAGGCTGAACCCGCCAAATATCTAGCATATGAACCCCAAGTCGGATCTACAAATATAAACCCATAATAGCCTCCAGGAGGGGTCATCTGTGACAGTGGCGGTGGCGTGGTCATAAAATCAGGTGAAGGCGGCGGCGGCATCTGGTAATGGAAAGGCGATGACGGTATCATATATGGTTGCGGCATCATATATGGCTACGGTGGCTGCTGGGAAGGTCATGCTGGTGCAGCTGAGGATGAACCAAAAGCACTTGTTCTCCGTCCACGAGTCGGAGGACGATGGTGCTGTGTCGGTGAACGTCTTTGTCGACGTCGTGGAAAGGTCCGCCCTCGTGCATCCTCGGGAAGTAGAAACGGTTTCCCGTTACTGTTGAACCACTCATAATAATCCTCAGCATACATCAAGAAGTCAGTAAAAATGAGCTCTCTACGTAAAAGCCGCCGATGTCGATCCTCCCACAACACGACCCACTCATGATGCCTCACCAGCCAATCTGTATATGTCTTGTCGCGTCTATCTAAGCTATGCAACTCGTCCATATTGCGAGGTGCTTTCGGAATTGGTTGAAAACAACCAAACTGTCGGAGCACGCGATCAGTGGAGTACCACTCGACGGTCGCATAACAGATCAGAGGGACCATCGCCATCCAAACATCTGATGGACCCCTCAACTCAGGTGGGATCACCGCCCTCACATCATCAGTAGAATATGGCACCTATTCAAACTAAAACAAATAATATATAATTTTTATCAAAATAATAATCTAATTATATAACTATAATCTAAAATCGATTTTTAAACATTAAAATTCATACCTGTGTGTCAGCCTTCTAATCGATTAGCACCCTAATTTTTTCTAAATCATCAGGTAGCTCCTGATGATTTTTCCTATCAGTAGACCACCTATTCAAGGAAAAAAATTTGTTATATGCTGTATAAAATTATTAATATAGAAAATCAGTTTTATAATTACCTCAGAAGTAGTGGAAATACGAATGGGTTCTTCACAACAGAATATAAAAAGGGCAATCGATACCATGCCCAAGACTGCAGCAGCAGGAGACATCCGCCGATAGCATTACGTCTGTAGTCAGGGGCTCCACACATCTCCCTGTACAGCAAAGCCAAAACTGTCGAGCCCCAACTGAATGATCCGGCGAGACGAAAGTCGCTAAGATGTCGCAACCACATGCAGTGAACTAGGTTGCGCGATTTGTCCGGCATCAGCAACCCTCCTATCAACTGCAGTATGCATGCCCGTGCATACATCTTAACCTCATCATCAGAGGCGTCTGCGCTCAACTCCCGAAAATTGGCATCTAACCAATTTAACGGTATCCTACCTCCGATAAAATTTTCCGGGACACGTCCTAGACTATCCCGACACAAAGTAGTCCATGAACCGGAAGCTATCCCCGATATCACATCTCTATCCACCGGAAGCCTCAGGTGCATAGAAACATCCTCAAGCGTGATCGTGCACTCTCCGCACGGAAGATGGAATGTGTGGGTCTCCGGCCTCCACCGCTCTACTAAGGCAGAAATCAGGTTTGACTCTATCTTACAGTAACCCTGATATCTACCTATGTAACCGAATCCAGCCTCTACTAAATACGGCAAGACACGGCTGAGTATCACTAACTTAAGATTCCTAATAAAAGGATCTAATACACGGTCCTTCTCCTAAAAATAAATAATTACAAAAATTAATTCTTACTCTAATAATCATGCATTAAATAAATCAACTAATTATTACTAATAATTTAAATTAAATTAAAACGTTAAAATGTTACAGTATCAGCAAAGTGTCGAGATATTTAATTCTTAATCTAATAATCATGCATTAAATAAATCAACTAATTATTACTAATAATTTAAATTAAATTAAAATGTTAAAATGTTATCGTATCAGCAAAGTGTCGAGATATTTAATTCTTAATCTAATAATCATCCATTAAATAAATCAACTAAATATTACTAATAATTTAAATTAAATTAAAACATTAAAATGTTACCGTATCAGCAAAGTGTATAGATATATGATTTCCATCCGAGCGAAGTAGACTGCCTTCCATTATATATCTGCAAAAGAATTATATTAGTAAAATATTAAATAAAGTAAATACATAATATTAAAAATATTATAAAATATACATTAAAAAATAGAGTATTTAAGAGAAATTTAGAGAATTTGAGAGAATTTGAGAGAATTTGGTGTGATAAAAGTGATTGAGGATTGAGGTATTTATAGGGAGGATGAAAGTATTTATAAGGAGGATGGGGACGTGAAGGGTTGGGTATTTAGGGGTATAGCATGCCCCCTGCACCGCGCTATACCCCACGTGTCAGATACCCAGGTATAACGCGGATCAGGGGGCACGCTATACCAACGTGATGTCAGATTACCGTATATCACGGGACAGGGGGCGCGCTATACCCACGTGACGCCAAATCATCGTATAACGCGATTCAGGAGGCGTGCTTTACTGCTACGGGTGTTAGATCGAAAAATATAATCTGATCGGTGTTAAATCAATAAATATACCGATTACCGGTGATTTATTGAGAAAATTACCCCATTTCACTTCACCGTATACAAAATTCAAAACTTGAAAGCTGGATTTTTTTTTTAAATCCGGGCTTCAGTCTAGGATTCGAACATGAAACCCCACAAGCTTGTAGTCTTAATCAAATACATTTCCTTTGTTATTTTTCAACTAACTTAAGACTTTGTGCACCCAGTAATGTGCCAGGCAATTGGACACTTGGAACTTAATTAATAAAGTGATCAAGTGCTAATACATACAAATTAGATTTTTTAATGATAAACAAAAACTCATGTTTGCATCAACAGACACAAGGCCTCAATTAATTTATTGGGTCGGCAAGGAAGCAGGGGTTAGGTTAAAGGTAACAAAGACTTTGACGATAATTTAATAATAATAATTAAGAAGAAAATTAGGGCACAAGCATGTTTAGTTCAATTGAAATTTCGTTGTATGCACGAATCAAGCGAGGATTGTTTTATCCTTTAAAATCTTGGGTTTAAATACGACATTTGCGAAAGTGTGAACATTTATTTTAAATGATTGAAAATATTTCGTAAATATTATTTTATATTCATTTCAAATTAATTAAAGATAATATATATACTTGAAATTGTCTCACAACTGTTAGGCCATTGCCGACCACGTTCTGTTTTAGTTTTGTCTGATACTAATAAATAATTTAAACAAAAAATTAAAATAATTTAAGAAAGAATTGATAAAAAATATTTAAAATATTAATTGATTGTAATATATGAAAAATATGTTAAAAGTGTTAATTAACATATCAAAAATACAACTTAAACACTTTGAAACAAACCAAAAAGACGAAGAACAAGAAAAAGGTCATTTGGCTAAAGAGGGAGCAGCAGTGTTTACAGATCTACGAGTAAACATAAAACTGAAATGGGGGTGTTTTGCAAGAATCCTATGCGCTTCCAAGAGGTGAAAAACAACAATAAAAAGGTCAAGAGCAGGATTGGCCAGCTTGTAGACGACAGAAAACACATCACCTTCAATGATAACGTCAGACCACCCATACTCAGCAAAAAGTGAAATACCCTCTAAAAATATTATGATCTCCACGGCATACAGAAGGGGAGCTATTCAATTACCATCGAGAAAGAGAAAGAAGAAGAAGCTTTCCCTCATCCGTAGCAGCAAATGCCTTGCTTCCTTGCCTGGAAAGACAGGAAAGAGAGGGCGGGCAAAGTCTTCACTCTGAACCCGAACTGGGAATCAAAAGAGCGACACCAGAGTGAAGGTCAGACAAATAGCAAGTATGTGCTCCAGTGACAAAATCGTGGTGGTCTCTGGCCAGGCTGCCATGGGGTGATTTCACAAGAATCAGCTCTCCACGTGCCATTCACGTTGATTTTAACAAAGTCATGGGGTGGTCTTAGTACCAACACACGAAATTCCACAGAAGCAAGTAGACTTAAGATCAGACAGGATTGGAGATTAAGTTTCGAGATTTAGGAAATTTGAGATTTGAGACATAAGAGTGATGATCGGTTAATAGGTAGTCAACGACGACAGATAAGTACTGGTCGGTAATAATTGGTGGCTGAAGTAAGGGGATTAGAATAAGATATTTTAAAATTTTGAGATTTTGTTTTTACATTTTAAAATTTTTAAGGGGTTTTTTAAATAATAATTTTATATTTTTAAATAAAATTTCAATATATATATAAAAAAACACGAAAAGTGTTAGATAACAATTTTGTTAACAGTTGTGATAGACTAAACACTTAAAATGATAACATTTGAAACATTAGGCATTTACATTAACAAAAAATGTATAAGTTACCTAAATGAAAAATATAGTTTTGAGTTTTTTTTTTGTATTTAAGCCTTATTATCACGAGATAGAGATTTTTTTTTTTGAAAATATCGATTTTTTTTAAAAGTACAAGGTAATTGCAACTTTGTAAGATAGTGTATGTTCAAGTTTTTCTTAGCTGACAACGTACACCCACCCACAAACGTAATTGCTTAAATCCAAGATTTCTAAGGAGAACAACATTTCTTTTAATCATTGACACTACTTGATGGGATCTTGAAATATAAGTTAGAGATTTTTTTAACAAATTCTAAATTTAACCCTAATCCTACTTAGAGATGGGAGGAAAAGAGATTACTTTGAAGAAAGGAATAAGAGTGTTTTTAATGAGTATAGAACCATGACAAAATAAAATATGAACAAATAAAAATGAACAATTTGATCGATAAAAATATTCTTGTTCTGTCTTTCATATATAAATTGGAAATCATTATTGTTTTGATTAATCTAAAATGATTAAAGGGAAATAGAGGATTGAATTAATGAGTTCGGGGTTGTATTAATTTTAAAATTGATATTTGTGCATAGAACATGTCAATAGTGGACTAACTCACCTATTTAGGGATGGAAAAAAATTCGAATTCGGCGTGGAAAATTGAAAACCGAATTAAAAGGATCGGGTTCGGGGATGATAAACGGGGACGAGGACAGGTTTAGTAATTCCCGCCCCGATTACCCGATTATCCGGCTCAATAAATATTAAAAATAATTATTATATATATATATATAATTAATAAATTTAATTTAAATTAAAAAATATATAATATTTATATATTTAATTTAAATATATATACTCGGCCCGATACCCATTTAAATAACCGTTTATGTTAAACAGGGATACCCGTTTCCCCGCGATTTTTCCCGATTACCCTATGGGGATCCCCGTTTAAATCCCCGCAGTTTTTTAAACGAGGACTGATATGGGTTTTTTAAATGGAAACGGGACGGGGATCAAAACCCAACCCGAACCCGAACCCGAACCCGAACCCGAACCCGGCCCGTTGCCATCCTTACACCCATTAATTCGCATATGATTTCGATGTCATATTCATAGATTGGTCGGAATTTTCCATACCTTATTCTCCAACCTAAAAAGCTTAAAACAATACTAATAATATCTGTAACATCAAATCAATAATAAAATAATTCACACCATCATCAGGCATATTTTCGAGTAATTACATTTATAAGAAGTATATGTGTCATCAATAATTAAAAAAAATTAAATCTAACAATTATCTCACATTATTCAAAAAAAATTATATAACATTATTAAAAGAAAATCATAGTTGTCACCGTTATTGGTAGAATTATTTTTTCAAAAATAAAATCATATTTATTATTTTAATATATTTGTGGATTGTTATTTTGAAGTTTATACTTTAAAATTACTTCATACATTTTTTGATTAATTTTTTAGTTAAATTTATTAATTTTTATATATATTAAGTTCTATATAATATAAGTAGATTTTACCTATAGTTAAGAAAATAAGATAAAATTTTCGATGAGTTTAATGAACAACGGGCGAGCAATAAGCATCGAGCTTAACGAGTAACGAGCTTAATGAGCAATGAGTATAGCAACATGTTCTATTAACGAGCACGAGTCAAACAAATTTTTAACGAGTTTAACGAGCAACGAGTCGAGTCGAACAACAATAAAATTTTAACGAGTTTAACGAGCAACGAATCGAGTCGAACAATAATTTTTTTAACGAGCACGAATCGAGCATTATCTAACTCGCAATTGACTAAGTCGATAAGGACCCTACTCAGACCGCAATAGCTTCGCCAACCATAAGCATTTTCCTTTTCGGCTTTATCCAAACAATGCAAAGTGAAAAACTGGAAATTCGATAGAATTTCATAAACTTGTTCCTTGCACGTAAGTTCAGACATTTTTGTACAAGACAATTATTTGTCTGAGTACATTAAGAAACATATGATTAGCCGTGTATAGTGCACATCTTTTCTTTCCTGTGAAACTCATGGAAAAAAGGGGATGAAATAGGAATATAAAGACAATGTTTTGACAGCAACACTTGACATATTGAATAGTGTAAAAAGATCGACCAGCTACCATGGCTCCGTTAATCAGGTCACAATCTGTAGGCCAAGCTAATCATCGTGATTCCAATGACAGACACATTATATTATATTAGAGGGCATAATTAGAAAGTTTTAAAAAAGATAAAAATATGTTATAAATAAAAAATATATGAGAAATTTAAAATTTTTAAGGACGACTGCATCCATCAACTCATTCAATCCATCTTTGGTCGTTTCTAATAAAAGAGAAAAAAAGAAAAAAGAAAAATGAGAGACACGAAGAGAATAAGACCTCGAAAATTATTTACATGCAATAAGTAATCAAGTGATCAAGTCCGAACGTAAAATTTTGTGGATATTCCTATCATCCAACCTAAGCATCACAGACCATGGCAGTATAACAAGTGACAAATGTATGTAGAATCTAAGGTGGGCATGTACTTAATTTAAAATTTTAATTTTTTATGTTAGTTATTTATTTTATTAAAGCGTCCACTCTAAAAATTTATTTATATTTATTTCATACGAATTGTTTTACTATTAATATATATATATATATACATATATATATATATTCACTCAAAAAAATATTTCTAAATATAATTCGAGTAAGTTAACTCGAGTAGGTATGGGCTCACTTGAAAAGCAAGACCGTTTGATGCATTGCGAGTAGGACAAATAATACTTGACAAAAGTTCAAATTATTGAATGGCTATATACGATACATATCGACTCCAGGTGTTCATTTTAGAAAACATGGGGTCATGAACTTTATCTTTACCTTTTCTCCATTTCTCGTCGAACACTGTTCATAAAGTACCATCCATATATGGCTAAGAATTACAACAGAAAATAGAAAACAGACTGCTTGAGAAATAATTACACGTGGAACTTTGTCACCGCGTAAAAGTTCAGGTCCTATCCTTGCCAAAATTGTCCAATTCATGATGATGGTATCGATTGTTCTGATAGGTGAGCATTGATACCAAAAATAATTACATTAAATTTTGCATCGGCGTACACAAACATGATTTTGCATCATTGCATCAAACATCCATCATCTTATGCCTTAAAAATTTTGTTTTTCCTCTAATGAGGATGCATTAAATTTTTTCTTAAGATCATGTCCTTCTTAAAGACATTTTTCCCTCTTATGAGGACTTATTCAAAATCAATTTGTGCTTCGTAGAAATATTCAAGATAATTACATTCAGATACACATTTTATACAGATCTCAGGAAAAAATAAAATTAAAGACAACTAGAATTTTTCAGCGAGAAGGAGCAATCATCTTCAGATTTAATATTTTCAAGCAAAGATCGGAAATTGTATCTCATTCGAGATAGTTTTTCTTAAAACAAACTTCGTCTTGTTTGAGATAGTTTTCACTCAAAACGAAATCTTATCTCACTCGAGATAGTTTTTCTTAAAACAAACTTCGTCTCGCTTGAGACAATTTTCACTCGAAACAAAATTTTATCTCACTCGAGATAGTTTTTCTTAAAACAAACTTCGTCTCGCTTGAGATAGTTTTCACTTGAAACAAAATTTTATCTCACTTGATATTGTTTTTCTTAAAACAAATTTCGTCTCGCTTGAGTTATTTTTCACTCGAAACCAAATTTTATCTCACTTGAGATTGTTTTTCTTAAAATAAACTTTGTCTCGCTCGAGACATTTTTACTCGAAACAAGAAATTTTATCTCACTCGAGATTGTATTTCTTAAAACAAATTTCATCTCGCTTGAGAAAGTTTTCCTTGAAATATAAAATTTGAAATTGTTTCACTTGAAACAATAAGTTTATCTCACTTGAGATTGTTTTCCTTAAAACAAGCTTCGTCAGACTTGAGACAGTTTTCCCTCTAAACAAATTTTATCTGACCTGAGATAGTTCCTCTTCAAACAAATTTCTTTTCATTCATTTATTTTCCTCATAAATGTTGAATATTTGACAATAATTCAAAAAATGATAGCGAATATTTCATTTCACAACTGCATGAAGAATAAGAAGATTTCAGCAAAGAATCAGTCCATATTTTTCAAAACTCCTCAAAGAGAAGATAAACCTATCAAGATTTCCAATGGAGAAGAAGTTTGTAATGAAGAACTAGTTCAACCTTTGCTCGATTCACGACATTTCAAATCAACAACGCCTCACATGAGGGACAAACATTTCCAGTAGAGAATTCATAATAAGAAGAACTTGTTCGACCTATTGCTTGATTCATGATATTTTGACTCAGCAACACTTCGCTTAAGGGATCAATATTCCAGTAGAAAGATCATGATGAGAAGAAATCGTAGCTTGAAGAACGGAGATTGAGCTAAAAATGGCGCTCTATTATCTTTGCTTCATTCTTGTTTAACAATAATGAGCAAAGAGGGGCAATTGTGATCGCCATTTTTTATTTTACAACCGGACCCCAAGCCCAAACCAAACTAACCCCCAAAATAAAACCCAAACCAAACCAAACTCAACCCAAGGCCCCAAAACTAGACCCAACCCGAGTCTAACCCTAGGGTAGCCACCCCAAACCCCTCAATCAATCGTCGCTGCTCTCTGTACCAAACAGTGGAATTGTCACTCACGCAAGCTAACAACCCTAACATTCCACGTAACCCTTCAGAAACAAAAGACAAGAGACAAACAAGCAATCATTTTTAATCTTCCTTGTAAATGGGTATAAAACCCGAACAATCACTGAAAAAAACTCTTTCGGTCAAAAACTTTGTACATTGTTTTTTTCGAAGCAATAACAAAAACATTTCAAGGTTTTTTTTCTTTTCGAATAGCTTTTCTTTTTCTGCTCTTACTGGTCTTAATTCTTTTTAGCTTTCGAACCAGCGTTTTTAGTTTCATTTTTTAAAAAAAGCAATAACATTGTGGGTCGAAACCCACCCTAGATTTTGAATAACCAAAAAAATAGAATCTTTTTTAATCGAATAATATTAACAACCAACCATTTTTTACAGTAAAAAATGATAAAAATAAAAAGAATAATAGATCTAGGCTTACCTGAGTCATAGAGGAGGTCGTCGGAGTTCGGGGAAGCCTATAAGTTTAAGAGAATTTCGAGGGGTTTTAGAGCGTTTTAGGGGGTTTTAAGCCCTAAACTAGGTCCTAGGTAGGTAGATATACGATTTTGGAGTATTTTCGGGTATTTTGGGTTATTTGATCACCATGTGCAGCAGCCAGACGGCGGCCAGAGAAGGTTCGAGGTGACCGACAGTAGGCCGACCGAGGGAAGGGGAAAGTATTTTAGATTTTCTTTTGTTTTTTTTTTCAGTTTTGGTTTAAAATGAAAAAAAGTTGGTATACATAGAAGAAATTTAGGGAAAAATACGCTTAGGCCCCCTAGGTTTAGCGTGTTTTTGAAATTTGGTCACCTGTAGGACCAAAACTGATATTTTTTTTCTTTTCTTTGCATGTTTTGTATTTTTTTGGGTTATTCATGTTTTAGTCCCTCTAACATTAGTGTGTTTTTTCATTTTGGTCACCTGTAGGGTTTAAAATTGTAATTTTCTCTTTTTAGCATGTTTTTATTTATTTA
Organism: Hibiscus syriacus; assembly: GCF_006381635.1. Taxonomy (NCBI): domain Eukaryota; kingdom Viridiplantae; phylum Streptophyta; class Magnoliopsida; order Malvales; family Malvaceae; genus Hibiscus; species Hibiscus syriacus. Next base: position 12,079,457 of record NW_024062733.1, read on the forward strand.
TTTATTTATTGTTATTCTCTGTTTGGTCTCTGTAAGTTATGCATGTTTTTACACTTTAGTCATGTGTAGTGACCTTTTAATTTTATTTTAATTTGTATGGACTGATTTTGTATTTTTCCATTTTAGGTTTAACAAGTTTTTTAACCTTAAATAAATTAGATAATTATCTTTAGGTCCCTGTAGTTTCAGTGTGTTTTTGCATTTTAGTCCCTAAACTATATTTTTATTTTGTTTAGATTTAGCCATTTAATTTTGATTCGTTTCAATTTAGCCTCTATTATATGTCTAATTTATTCATTTTAGCTTTGTAATTCGATATTTATGCAATTTGGTCCTTGTGTTTATGTTTATTTTGCTTTATTTTTTTATGTTAGGTTTTTTCTTCTTCTTTTATTTTAATTAGGTTATTTAAACATTTCGATACTTCATAGTTTTAATCTTTAGATTTCGTTCTTAGATTAGGTTAATAAATCGAATCGAACTTAGAAATTAGAACGACATCCTAATTATTAATTAGGTAGCAATTTGAGACGAGTTTTCGCATAAGATGCCCGATTACTAGAATCGATTGCTCGACTAAAATGTTTTCTAATCATCGATATTTTCTATAAAAAACACACTTTAGGCTTAGTTCCTTTTAATAGGTTAATTTAGATAATACTTAGGATTTTGGTTTATTAATTAGTCCGTAAACTTTAGAAATTATTGATTTAGGTACTCAAATATCTAGCCTCTTGGAACTAGGCATTTTAGATCTTTGACCTTTTAGTCCCTGAACTTCAATTAGACCTATAAGATCGACAAAATTAAATATTTTAAATAGAGCCTCCACTTTTACCTAGATTTCAATATAGTCCTCTTAAGTTAGGGAATAATTTGAGTCGACCCTCGCTTAAATGCTCAAGGGACTATCTCGATTATTTGATTTAATTGGTTTAAAAATCAAATAGGGTTAATATTTAACCTACACTTATAGGTTTGTGCCTTTAGGTTCTTTAATTTTCATAATTCGACACTTTAAGCTAGAAGAGGTCATAACTTACCCTTAGCTTAATTAGGGCGGATAAAAATTTGTCTGATTGTATTTTATTTTCAAACCTAAGGCAATGTTCACTTATTACAGAATTAATGATATATCTCCCGTAAGTGTGCACAGGGGGTGACTATTGGTGATTCCCGAAATAGGTCGACATCCTTTTCAAAACCACATCATGATTTCTGAAATTAAGGCAATTTCCGGTTATTAGGCACAATAGCTGATCTCTCACATTTATGCTAGGGGGAGAATGCTATCGGCCTTAATAAACGAATTCCCTTTTCAACTTTGCATCCGTAATGATTTTTAAATTAAATAATGTTCGAACTCAAAAAAATTTATTTTAAATATAGGGTAATCAACTAGGTACCAATTTTTGGGCGTTTGTGGGGGTGCTAATCATTCCCCACGCGTAATCGACTTCTGAACCTAATTTCTAGATTTTCGCAAACCTTAAAACTTGGTATTTTGATAAAAATAAAATATTTTATTAAAATCACTTGGTTTTATGGTGTCCCAATCGTGTCTTAAATAATTGGTGGTGACTCCTCACATTTCAAAACTATTTTCAAAGAAAAAACCCCAATTCGATATTGGTCTTTCCTAGCCCGGTGTCGACACTAGGTTGCTGAAAAACGTCCCCAAATCATCCAAGGACTAGTTTTTCTAGCCTCTTTCCTTAAAGATTTCTTTTTTCTCTTTCACTAATCAAGATAAGGAAAATGATTTGTTAACTCATTTTAGAACTTAAGAAAATACTAGAAACGATTTCTACAACTAAAATTTCCCCAAAAACGGAGTAAAATCCTAAGGTTCCATAAACCTCACTAAAACTCACTTTTGACTAACACAACCAAACCTTGCAAATGAGAGATTGCATTGGAGTTTTGAGGAAATAGATTATAGTTCTTACCTTCGAAGTTTCAAAGGATGTTTGAAATCCTTAAAAGTTTCAAGCTTTGCTTGTGCTTGGAGATGAATAAGAAAGATGAAGAAATGGAGGATGAGACAAAGGTGGAGGTGAAAAATAGGAGAGAAATCGGACGTGATATAATCCTAATTAAATGGGATTCTGCTTTGTTTTGAATAAATGAGTTATTTACTCATTTAGTCATTCCACTTTTGGTTCATGATTAAAGATATCCTTTTTATCTTCTATTGGGCTCACTATATCCTTTTTATCTTCTATTGGGCTCACTCAAGCCCAAATTAAAATCCACTTGAGTAAACCTTTCACAAGCTAAGAGAATTTACTCTAAAGGCCAATTGGATAAACCCAAATCCTTTAACTCAAAATTCGTGGCGTTAAATAAAAACTCTGAAACGAACCAAAAAGGCGAAGAACAAGAAAAAACACATTTGGCTAAAGAGTGAGCAACAGTGGATCTATGAGTAAACATAACTCTGAAATGACGGTGTTTTGCAAGAATCCCATGTGCTTCCAAGAGGTGAAAAGCAACAATAAAAAAGGTCAAAAGTAGGATTGGCCAGTTTGTAGACGACATAAAACACATCACCTTCAATGATAACCTCAGACCACACATTCTCAGCAACAAGTGAAAATCCTCTAAAACAATTCTGGTCTCCACAAGATCATTGAACTGAAGGTCAGACAAATAGCAACTATGGCCTCCAATGACAAAATCGTGGTGGCTTCTGCCAAACGACTCTCTTAGTACCAACACATGACATTCCACAGAAGCAAGTAGACTTAAGATCAAACATGCTCAGAGATTAAGTTCAAAGATTTAGAAATTTTGAGATTTGAGATGATGATAAAGGTGATGGTCGGTTAATGGGCAGTCAACAATGAATGGGTGACTGTTTGTCGACAAATAGGTGGCTGGGGATGATGGTGGCTGAAGTAAGGGGATTAGGATAAGAGATTTTAAAAATTTGAGAATTATTTTACATTTTAAAATTTTTAAGGGTTATTTAAATAATAATTTTATATTTTTTTAATAATATTAAAAAAATGTATATAAAAACACGAAACGTGTTAGATAACAATTTTTTTTAATAGTTGTGATGGACTAGACACTTAAAATGATAACATTTGAAACATTAGACACTTACATTGACCAACAAAACTTTAAGTTACCTAAATGAAAAAAATATATAGTTTGAATTTTTTTTTTGTAATTAAGCCTTATTATTATGAGCTAGAGATTTTTTTTTTGAAAATATCATTCTTTAAGAGAAAATAACCTCAGTGACAAAAAATGTATTATAATATACGATTTTAACCAACTTTTTTGGATTTGCCAAAATGACCAACAAAATCGCAATGCGAAATAAAAATCGCAACGCGATCTCCAGAATCGCAAATCAGTTCCCAGAATCGCAACGCGATTTTGAAGAATCGCAATGCGATAGTACAAATTCGCATTGCGATTTTCCATAATCGCAACGCGAATATGAAAATCGCAACGCGAACATATAAATCGCTACGCGATTCTGACTATCGCAATGAGTATCCGTAAAATTGCAACGCGTATCCGTAAAATCGCAACGAGAATACGTAAATCGCAATGCGTATCCGTAAATCGCAACGACAATACGTAAAATCGCAACGCGTATCCGTAAATCGCAACGCGATTTTTAAAGCGCCATTATAATCGCTACGCGTATTTTATTTTCAAATTCCAAACACGAATATTAATTATCGGAACACTGAACCGTCCACAGTATATCCCATAATCGCAACTCATAACCTAAAACCTAAAAAAAATCACAACTCAGTCTCATCTCCATCTCTCACTCTCTACGGCGAAATCCGTCCCCATCTCCGAAGATTTCCGTCCCCATCTCCGGCGAAATCCCTCACAACCATTCACGGTCATAAATCCCTCACAATCATTCAGAAATGGAAAATCAACCTCCGAGGGTTAGTTTTTTTAATTATTTTTATTTTGAAATTTTTGCATTATTTTAGTTTTTTCATATTGAAATTGATGATAAGTTTACTGGTAATTTCAATATTAGATTAACCATTTCACTTAGATTTCTTATTAAATTCATTCGATTGCTGCCAATACTGCTAAACTGTTTAGTCTTTAACCCTGTGAAGTTAGTATTTGTCTTTGTTTTGTCTTTTGGTTGAAGTAATGCAATCCATTAAAGTTTCAATTTGCAGAAGAAGAATAGTTTCTAAACTTAAAATCGCAACATCAAAATGAAAATCGCAACACGAAAATGACTATCGCAACGAGATAAATGAAAATCACAACGAGAGAATCGCAACGCGAAATGAAAATCGTAACGAGATAATCGCAACGCGAAACCAAAATCGCATTGCGATTTTCTTTTCGCGTTGCGATTTTAATTTCGCGTTACGATTCTCTCGTTGCGATTTTCATTTCGCGTTGCGATTCTCTCGTTGCGATAGTCATTTCCGCGTTGCGATTTTCATTTCAACCAAAAGACAAAACAGTGTTGCAAATTTTAGTTTCAAGAATAAACTACTACTCTTTATGTTTATTGTTTTTGGTATATCTTCACAGTGTAGTTTTTGGTATATCTAACTTGGTATGTTTATTGTTTTTGTAGAAATTTTTTTCGGCTTCATTGACATTAAGGAATAAAGTTAGCCTAGCCACTACAATTGCTTCGAAGCTTTCACCTGCACAAAGAAAATTGTTTGAGGAAACCTGCTTCGGGCCATGGCTGAGAGTACAGCATCCGGGTGGAGATGCTAATTTGATCCATTTGTGGCTTCAGACCATGACTAGCGATCTACCCGACAGTATACAACGTGGTGAGGAAGAGATATGGTTTCATTTTCCACCGCCGTATACTTGTTTTGGGCGGAAGGAGTTCTGCTTAATCACTGGTCTACGATTCGGACACGATGATGTAGGCCGGTACACTCGTCATATCACCCGCCCATCATGGTTATCCCGGGTTTTTCCTGATGAGTCAATAGAGAAGCCGAACTTACACGTCGAAGACCTGAAGAAATTGTTTAATAAGAAAGATGGTTTTACTCGGATGAATGACGTCGATGTTGTCCGAGTATGCCTTCTAGTACTTTTGTATGCCGGCTTTTTAGGCAGAGAGGCCAGACAACCTATTCCTCGTGAGCTAATATTATTGGTAGAGGACCTAAATGCATGGAATCTGTTTTCGTGGGGTTCGTATATATGGAAAGCTACCTGGACTAAGTTGTCGTCTGCCTTTTATGACCGCAAAAGTTTGCGTGGCGATGGGTCGAAATACACTTTGTCAGGCTTTGTTTGGGCCTTTAAGGTAAGATTTTCTATATAATGTTTTCAAAATTATAATTAATTATTTAACAATTACTAATTTTTGTTATTATATTGTTTGTAGATTTGGATATTCGAGGCTTTCCCCAGCATGCAGACATATGCATTAAAAACTTCAAATGATATTCCTAGGGCTATTTCCTGGAAGAGGAAACGTCTGTTGGATTGGGAAGACTTAATACCATATGCGACAATAAATAATGTAAGTTAACACAAATACTATCATATATAAACAAGTTATTAATAGTAGACGTTTAACTTTGTTTAAGTTTTTATATTTTTAGGAGGCCAACACTCCATTACAAAGACTGACACCCACGGAGGCTGAGCTTGCCACTGATTGGTGGCAAGCTAGTCAGCGTTTTTTTGATGGCATGAATGATGAGCAGCCTCCACTTCCTCCACTTCGAGAGCTATCACCTCACCCAGAGCCATCACCTGATCGACCTGACTATACACCTTTACAACAAGAGCCATCACCTATCCCGTCACATCATCGAGCCTCTTCTCCACCATCACCTCATGATAGGCGACCGACAAAGATACCACGACTTCTATCTCTCTGTTCTCCACCTCCACGGGATGAGTCAAGGGAGTTACGTGATGAGGTCAATGCCTTGCGTGAGGAGATCGATACTCTACGCGATAACGATGGTGCATGGCGTGTGGAGGTGTCTACTTTACGTGGTGAGGTTGCCGTTCTACGTGAGATAGTAGTATCGTTGCAGAATGAGGTTCATACTCTACGCAACGAGGTAAGTTTAAGATTTTCCATATTTAACTTGATGATAAATTTACTCGTAATTTCACTTAGATTAACCATTTCACTTAGATTGCTTAGTAAATTTATTCGGTTGCTGCCAATACTGCTAAACTGTTTATTCTTTAACACTGTGAAGTTAGTATTTGTCTTTGTTTTCACTGTTTAAATATCATGTCTGTTTATTTATTGATTTTTGTATTTAATTATTTAGCGGCCCGATAAGATGGATGCTTTACGTCGGGTTTTTCTTGCACGACGGAGTTCACGCATCAGACGGCATGCACGTGCTATTAAGTCTCCGTACACCCCAATAGTGCGAAGACACCGCAAGAAGAAGCCCGACTCGCCTGTCATCCCTCAAGAGTCTACTCCTATCGTTGAAGATGCCCCTATCATTCCTCGAGAGTCCCCTCCCACCGTTCAAGAGGCCACTGTCATCGTTGAAGAGGACCCTCCCACAATTCAAGAGCCCGATTCACATGGCGTCATATGTAAGATTCTTGAGAAACCCTCTGATGTGCCGGACATGATGGATAAGAGTTGGCTCTCGTATCAGTTACCGGCCAGTACCATTCCGGTATCTGAAGTTGAGAGGAGATAACTACCGGATTCAATTTCTGATAACACCCCTTGGGCTAAGACCGCAGTTGATTTTTATCTACATGAGCGGAGCCAAGGGTGTTTCACTGACATATGCAAGCTCAACGACGATATCTATTTGTTGCTTGATCGGTCTTGGTGGGGCGTATTATTAGGGGTCGAAGACAATGGCTATTTCGATAGAGGGGTAAGTCTTATATTTTTCTTATATTTCAATTTGATTATTTTTTTTTTAATTTATGTAAGTCACTAATATATGTCTTGTTTTGTAAAACAGCATATCGATGTGTGGGTGTCACGTCTTCTAATAATTAGGAAACTTAAGAAAAATAAAAGAAATACAAGATATACAATTATGCCGACGTCTTTTAACGCCGTTCACTTGAAGAATCAATGAGATGAATCATTTGTGTTGGGCAATGGACAAGCTAAACTTTATCCTGCATGGTGGGAGGTCGATAAGGTTAGTATTTATTTTAGATTGAGTTTAAAGGTATTCATAAATAAGTGCGCAAATGAATGAATTATTACTTATGATTCCAGGTGTTTATCCCTGTTTTGGAAAGTAAACATTGGCTTCTCGTCGAGCTTCAGCTCCCATCCCTTAAGGCAATAGTATATGACAACATGATAAATTACATATCATTGGCTGATTTAAGAGATATTATTAAGGGATGAAGCTCTCATTTGGCTAAATTCTTGGATGCGATAAATTATTGGACTCGTTCTGGAAACAAGAAGCTCAATATTACAGTTAGCAGAGACGAGACCGCACCACAACAAACGAAGGAAGCCAGAGGGGATTGTGGTCCTCTCGTATGCATGTTCTTGGAGCGTTTGACGACATGAAGTACACATTTTCTACCTCCCATCGATAGAGATAGAGGTGCAGTAGGCTTGTGGTTTCGGCATTTTATGGCTAGAGCGATATATGCGAGACGTTGCCTACCTGCATCCGCGTTATGAAAGTGTCCATAAACAATTGGTAAGTTTATAGGCTTTTGGTTTGAAAATGTTTGGTTAAGTACCTAGAATTCAATAATTTGCTGTTTGTAGGTTTTAGATGTGTAGAAAGTGTTGTTTGAGCAAATGTTTGGTTTCTGCAGGTTAATCTCAGAAGTGAGCTGCGTGAAAATGATGTATGGCTGCAAAAGTTGATTCAATAGTAGATGAGGAAATAAGAATTATTGCTTATTTTTTGATTGTTTAATTGATTTGTAAATGATGATTTGTAAAAGCTGATTTGTTTAATTGATGTGAACATAATTCTTATTTATTCTTGTTTAATTGATTGAAATGTAATATTTGATTTTGTTGATTTCAATCTGCATTATGTTGAAGGCAAAGATGACTATCGCAATGCGAAATGAAAATCGCAACGAGAGAATCGCAATGCGAAATTAAAATCGCAACGACAAAATCGCAACGCGAAACTAAATTCACGTTGCGATTTTCATTTCGCATTGTGATTCCCTCATTGCGATTTTCATTTCGCATTGCGATTCTCTCGTTGCGATTTTCACGTTGCGATTTTCATTTCACATTGCGATTCTCTTGTTGCGATAGTAATTTCCGCGTTGCGATAGACATTAAGATGATTTGTTTAAATGATGTGAACATAATTCTTATTTGTTCTTGTTTAATTGATTGAAATGTAATGGTTTATTTTTTTGATTTCAATCTGCATTATGTTGAAGGCAAAAATGACTATCGCAATGCGAAATGAAAATCGCAACGAGATAATCGCAATACGAAATTAAAATCTCAATGACAAAATCGCAACGCGAAACTAAAATCGCAACGCGAAACTAAATTCGCGTTGCGATTTTCATTTCGTATTGCGATTCTCTCGTTACGATTTTCATTTCGTATTGCGATAGTCATTTCCGCGTTGCGATTTTCATTTCGCATTACGATTCTCTCGTTGCGATAGTCATTTCCGCGTTGCGATATACATTAAGATGATTGCGAACGTCATTTCCGTATTACGATAGTCAAATGAATGCCTAATAAGTGATAACAACTGAACAGATCATAGCAATTTTCAAACTCAAGTTACTAATACATGCCTAACTGAAAATGTGAAAAGTTCACACATAAAATCCACATAATACAATGTTTGCATTTAAAAATCACCTAAGTTAACAGTCCCAAAAGGTGAAGCCGGTTGTGATTGGGATTTTAAAGATGATTGCGATTTTGATTGCCTTTTTCTTGACACCATATGAGCTTTGGATTTTGATGAGGATCCATATTTTGGTAGAGGAAAAGATGATTGTGATGGCACTGGTGATCCACATGTCAACCTTGTATGAACACTTTCCTTGCACCGACTACATGTCGATCTCTTCTTCTCTTCACCCTTAGACGGTATACGATCGTAACTTTTTGGTCGGCCAGGTAGCCTTCTGTCCATGGCTAGTGGAAAAACTGTTTGTAAGTCATCTGGTATGTCCCACTCAGAAGGATGTGGAATAGGGTACACAATCTCGCCATAAGTCTGTCGATATACTTCTGTAGTGTAGCAATCCATAGCGTATGTGCTTGAATCATCTTGGTTTAGATGAAGAGAAACTTTTATAACATGGCCACACGGATAACCAGATGTTTTCCATTTCATACAACTACACGTCTTTGCATTTAGATCGACAAGCCCATTTAAATTATTATCCAGTACTTCAAACAAAGTGTTTGAACATGGTTCAACTCTCCATGACGTTGACTTCACAACACGTTTCGTTATCTTTTTTCCTGTCCATGGTGTAACACGATGTTCCAATGTTCCTGTAAATTTAAATAAATAATACTTAGTAAAATATATGATAAGTTACGAATTTAAAGAAATAATACCTGCATGGTTTCTTTTCTTGTAGTACCACTGTTGAATAGAGGCTCGAAAAAACTCCATTAACATAGTAATGGGTAATTTCCGGGAATGACGACTTAGAGTGTTGATTGATTCTGCATTATTAGACGTCATGAAACCATATCTTGCTCCAAGTTGATGTACTCTTGACCATCTTTCAAATCCGACATCTTCTAGTGTTTGAGCACACTGAGGCAAAACACGTCTTAAACAGTTTATATGCTTATTAAAATCCACTTCCAGATAAGCTTTTACAGCCTTCCAGTATATCCATTTGTGATTTTTTATACCAGCAGACCTTGATTTTAGATTTCTATACAAATGAACACCACAAAGTCCATGAAAAGCATCTGGGAAACACCTTCTAACAGCGTTGTCAATTGAGTTTGCCCTATCGGATATGATTTTCAGATTGCTAATAAGACCTATGCAATCCCTAAGATGCCCCATAAACCATGTCCGTGAATCAGAGGTTTCAGATTTGCCAACCCCGTAAGCTATTGGCAGTATCCCATTGTTAGCATCCATGGCTACTGTTAATAAGTTTACTCCAAGGTATCGACCTTTTAAATGTGCTCCGTCAACTATAATAAATGAGCGCATGCAATTAATAAACGAACGAATCTACAAAATCATATACACAAGAAATATAATCATTTAAATGTGAAATGCATGTAACTAACAAAAATGAGTCAACAAAATTATATTGATTTACTAACCGCAGCACCAATGGTGATAAACAGCTACTCAAAGCGTCCATCTCTATCTGTTTTGATATGAGTTACCGACCCAGGATTTTTCAGCTTTAAATTGTGACAATAAGCCGGCAGTTGGGCAAACGATGCTTCTGGTGACCCCCTCAACAATTCCAAGGCATAGCATTTGGCTCTCCAAGCTTGAGAATATTAGATACTAATCTTGAACCGAGCATTCATGTCAGTCATAATTTCATGTCCCCGATATACCCTACCATTCAAAAACATTAACTCAGCCAGAAAACCACCCAACACCTTTTTGTTTGCCTGTCTATGGTGAGGAAAAACTTGGGTTCTTGAACATGTATGTTTATCAATAAAAGTCCTAACTTGAAACATTTCGCAATCTTTTATCCTCTTTGCAATCATACGCCATATACAGTTTTTGTCAATCATACATCTTGTTTCGAAACGATCTTTGCTTGATTTGTTAACTTTTAGTTGATAGCCATCTTCCACACATTTCGTATACAAAGCTATCTTCAAGTCTTCCTTTGTATCAAAACAATCATCTTTCTTGATACGAATAATTTTTGTGTAACAATCAACTGCTATCTTTACCAACTCTTCTTCCGGTATCTAAAGTAATTCTGGCATATTCTAGTTATACTCCCGTGGCATTTTCTTCGGGGACTTTTCTTTGGGGATTTCTTCTTCTTCTTTTTCTTCTTCAGTGTTATATGAATTACAGAATGGATGTTCAACATGTTCATTTACAGTCGTAACTTTCTCCTTATTATCATCAACAACATCTTCCTCGGCAATGGCTGTTTCATCATCAAAATTCGGGTATTGACCAATATCAAAATCATTACATGCAGGGTATGTTTCTTCTTCTGAAAAATCGTCAAAATCCAAGTATTGACCAAGATCAAAGTCTGGGTATTGACCAAGATCAAATTTCGAATACTGACTAGTACTCACAATTTTTTCTGTTGGCTCATCATCGTCTAACTGGTCAATACGAAAACCGGAATTTGGTGCTGAAAGTTGATTGGGATTTGGATTAGGGAAAAGTTGTGGGTTTTGAGATTGTGTTTGGTATTGGAAATGTGGTGAAATAATATTTGCTTGGTGATGAAATTGTGGTGGAACCATTAAATTTTGAGCACCATAAACTGGGGTTGAAAAACTTAGTTGATTACTACCCGCTACTGACCCAACTTCACTACTTCTAGGTTCAACAACATACAATGTAACATCATCACTTGAAACACTAATGTAAGCAATGAATCGTTCAACATCTTCATTGTCGGTTAACAAATAAACTTTACCATTTCTCTTATAAGATAGCCTAAATCCACTTAGGGGCTCTAAATTCAATTTATTTGCAACACGTAACATTAGAGTTTCATAAGTTAACTTTTTTAATAACAGTTTTAGTTGAAGATTCATGGGTAAAGGCATATATTGTAAAACACCATGAACATTCTCCCATGACCCTCCAAAACAAAAATCTATCCAAACATGATCAACATTAGATGATTTCATTATTGTAAATTAATTTACTAAACAAACGAGCTGCGAAACTAAAACATGTTGCCGGATGGGGAAGGATGTCGTTGGATATAGGAACGGATGTCGCCGGAGAGAGTGATAGATGGAGATGGATTGAGTTGCGATTTAGGGATTTAGGTTATGAGTTGTTGCTGCTGCGTAGTTATATACCCAAAACATTTGTGTTGCGAAATTAAAACCTGTTGCGAATTCAGAAATCGAGTTGCGAATTTGAAATTCAGTATTGCGATAGTCAGAATCTCGTTGCGATTTACGTATTCGCATTGCGATTTTCGTATTCACATTACGATTTACGTATTCGTATTGCGATTTACGGATACGCATTGCGATTTACGTATTCTCGTTGCGATTTCCACGTTGCGATTTACGTATTCTCGTTGCGATTTACGGATACACGTAGCGATTTTACGGATACTCGTTGCGATAGTCAGAATCGCGTTGCGATTTATATGTTCGCGTTGCGATTTTCATATTCGCATTGCGATTCTGGAAAATCGCAATGCGAATTTGTACTATCGCATTGCGATTCTTCAAAATCGCGTTGCGATTCTGGGAACTGATTTGCGATTCTGGAGATCGCGTTGCGATTTTTATTTCGCATTGCGATTTTGTTGGTCATTTTGGCAAATCCAAAAAAAGTTGGTTAAAATCGTATATTATAAGGCATTTTTGGTCACTGAGGTTATTTTCTCTTTTTTTAATAGTACAAGGTAATTGCTAAATAGTGTATGTTGAAGTTTTTCTTAGCCTAACAACGTACAGACATCTACAAGCGTAACTTCTTAAATCCAATACTTCTAAGGAAAACAATATTTATTTTAATTATTGAGGTCACTTGATGGGATCTTGAAAATATAAGTTAGAGATTTTTTCCTTTTTTGACAAATTCCAAATTTAACCGTTATTCAACTTAAAGAGGACTACAAAGAAAGGAATGAGAGTGTTTCTAATGAGTCTAGAACTATGACAAAAAAATGAACAATTTGATTAATAGATTAAATACGCTTGTTCATATATAAATCGGAAATTATTATTATTTCGATTAATCTAAGATGATTGCAAGTCCAAAACACATCATGATTGCTTGGATGGCTATCTTGGATAGACTTCCAACTAAGAATAGGCTTCAACATATGGGCATTTTATCCGATGGCTTGTGTGTTCTGTGCAATGATGATATGGAGACGAGAGACCATCTGTTCATCGAATGCTCATTGTCGGATTCCCTTTGGAAGGCCATTCTGCATCTCTCAGGATTACGACCATCTTCTTCGTCCTGGAACAACTTGTTAGCATCGGCTTCTCATGCTTGGAAAGGGAAATCTTTACTTATCACTATTTTGAAACTTGCATGGTGTGCATTTCTCTATTCTCTATGGGAGGAACGAAACAGAAGGTTGTTCAAAGGAAACTCCAGGAATGAAGCTGAAATTCTTAAAGTTATCAAGGAGATAGTCGGAACTCAACTTAGAGGTCGGAATATTAATAGACTTGATAGTGTCAATATAACTCTTTGTCAGAATTGGAGTATTGAATAACCTATACTTGTTTTGTGAATAGGTTGTTATCGACTTTCGATTGTTTTTAGGTTGCTTTTCCATTGATGATTGTTTTGTAGCAGAACTCTGCTCCTTTGGGTAATAAATTTTAACTTATCCAAAAAAAAGATGATTGCAAGTGGTAATAGAGGATTATATTACCTTACAACTTTTCAAGACTATATAAAAAAAATATTGTATAACATTATTGTTGATGCAAAATTATAGTTGTCACCGTTATTGGTAGAATTTTTTTTATTTGAACAAATGATTTTGATGAGCTAAAATTATAGCTGCGCCAATCATAAGCATTTTCCTTTTCGGCTTTATCCAAACAATGCAAAGTGAAAAACTGGAACTTCGATAGAATTTCATGAACCTGTTCCTTACACGTAAGTTCAGACATTTTTTGTACAAGATAATTATGTTGTCTGAGTACACACCAAACACATGATTAGCTGTGTATAGTGCACATCTTTTCTTTCTTGTGAAACTCGTGAAAAAAAGGGGATGAATTTGGAATATAAAGATAATGTTTTGACAGCAACTCTTGAACATATTGAACAGTGAAAAAAGATCGACCAGCCACCATGGCTAGTGCAGAAAGCCCTAGCAGGCTGCAGAAGTTGACAATTCTGGCAATAAATCATAAAGGTTCCGTCAAAAAAAGCCTTTTGAAATATGCTAGTATGGACTTGACTCCGTTAATCAGGTCACAATCTGCAGGCCAAGCTAATGGTAATTTCAATCAGTGGTTCCAGGGACATATACATAATATTACGTTAAAGGGTAAGATTATAAAATTTTAAAAAGATGAAAATATGTTTTAAATAAAAAATATATAAAATATATGAGAAATTTAAAATTTTCAGGGATGATTGCCTCCATCAACCCTTTCAATCCATTCATGATCGTTTCTAACAAAAGGAGAAAAAAAAGTGAAAGACACTAAGGAAAGAAGACGTCGAAAATTATTAACATGCAACAAGTAACCAAGTGATCAAGCTCGGATGTAAAATTTTGTGTTAGGAGATAAAATTCTAAAATTTTATGGAAAGAGAAAGAAATATAAATAAAATATTTAAAATGCATAACAATTTAAATTTTTAGGGGAAAATTGTCCACCTACTCTCCTTAATTTATCCCTGATCTAGCCCATTAACAAGGATATTCCTATCATCCAACCTAAGCATCACTGACCAAGGCAGTATAACCAGTGGTGGGTGTATGTAGAATCTAAAGTGGGTACATGTCTAACTTGAATTCTGATTTTTTTTTATATTAATTGTTTATTTTACTAAAGGTATTCATCTTGAAATTTTATTTGTATTCATTCAATATGAAAACTTTTTATTATTAATAATATATAAAATTGTTTCTGGACTCACCACTAACTATAATTCCAGTAAGTTAACTCGAGTAGGTATCGGCTCATTTGAAAAGCAAGACCGTTTGATGCATTGCGAGTAGGACAAATAATACTTGACAAAAGTTCAAATTATTGAATGGCTATATACGATACATATCGACTCCAAGTGTTCATTTTAGAAAACATGGGGTCATGAACTTTATCTTAACCTTTTCTCCATTTCTTTTCGAACACTGTTCATAAAGTAGCATCCATATATGGCTAAGAATTACAACAGAAAATAGAAAACAGGCTGCTTGAGAAATACTTACACGTGAAACTTTGTCACCGCATAAAAGTTCAGGTCCTATCCTTGCCAAAACTGCAAATAAGTGTTGCCATGCAGTGTGGATATCATATCATTTCCTAAACAACTGCTTAAAAAAATAATTTTAATTAAAAATAAAACGTTAAAAGTTGGAGTGCTTAAAAAGATCAAGGTGAGTATTTTGTCAAACGTAGAAAGTGAATTTTAACATTATATCTATTTCAAATAATATTTCTGTAGATTAACATGCAGACCTGAAACATATTGAAGCCCTTAAAAGTAATTGCATTTTGAATAAAATCACAATAGGGGAAAATCGATGACAAGCAATGAAAAACTTTGATATATCTGTCTAGCATTGAAATTGAAAGACTAACACGTGATGCTTGCAAATTAACTTTGTTAAACAGAAAATGACGAAGAGGTAACTCCGAGTGGTATAGAACAAATAATAAAAGAAAGAGAAATGATCGGTCTATTGGAGCTTCAATGTTCATGAAGAGTTCCACAAATCGAATATTAACTATATCCAATGGCAACAAGGTAATTGAAGTTACCAGGTATCAAATGAATCCATCATCTTAACCTTCTTTAGAAAGTTGTATTTCCCATGCCTTGAAAAGGAAACTTTGATTTTACTGGTACTTGATGAATAGGACGGACACAAGATTTTATCTTAGAGAACAAATTTATAAATTTTAAAGGTGAAAACTAGGCCTGTAGACGAATTGAATGAACTCGAACGTGATAACTCCATAAAAAGGCGATATTTAAAGTCTTTTCACTTAAGTTATTGGCTATCTTAGAGCACATGTATGTTCATATAGGTGCATTTAGGAGCATATAATTGCATTAGGTGGTTTATGTTTACCGTAGCGTATTATTTTGTAAATGGTGCTATTTTACGGGAAAGGTTGTGTTTTGCTTATGATGTGTAGGTTGATTAAGCAAAAGGTAAGCATGGAGAGTTGTCGCAACATTCCCAGATAGTGAGAAAACGAGAATTGCCAAGGCAATTTGGGATGACTCATGTGCGCAGAAAAAGATAAAAATGAAGAAGGTATTTTTATAGGAGCTGCCAACTGTCCAATAGTCACGTGTTCTCCGCTGCTAACCACCTTGAAGGGGATCACTGCCACCTTTGTACCCTAATTCACGTGAGGGGAATGTACCTTAGGGTACATTGGGAATTTTTGCACTAAAACCTAGGGCATTCCTCTAGTATAAATAGAAAAGGTGGCCACACAATTAAAGGAGGATTCTTTAGAGGGAAACAATGAGCTAAGCAAGAGGCGGCTAAAAATTCTTAACTTTCTTTCCCCTTTCATCTTTTCAAAGGGTTCCTTTATAGCCAAGCTCCAGGGAGTGGCGAGCTAGACGTCTGAGAGGAGCTAGCACGCTAAGGTGTCGTTTGTGGTGGTCCGAGGAGAAACCCGTATCTCGCGTTGCAAGTTTCCTTGAACGTCCTAAAATCAAGTCTGGTAGCTAGGGTCGGTTTCGGGTCGATTTCCGGATTTTTGATAAAAAGGAAGAAAATTTATATTTTGGTTTTAAAAATATTTTTGGAAAGGTTTGAAGTGAATTTAGATGATTAATTTTAAGTATGAAAGTTTAAATATATGATTTGGTAACTGAATTGAAGGAATTGGAAGTTATAATTTCGTTGACCATTTTGTAAATTTTTACAATGTCCAAAGTCTATGAAGCAATTATACCAAGTTTATGTTTAGAGTTTTCCCTCTTAAATTAAAATGTTTTAATTTTCCCTTTTGACCATTTTTCCATCTAAATTCATTTTAATCTAAATTATATTTTCTTATTTACTTGTTTTCATTCACGTGCTTTTCATTTCCTTCTTATTTTGCATTTTGGTAACTTCCCGTAGCTTCCTCCGTTTTCTTATTTTCTCTCAAACAAACTGATCAATTATTTCTCTTTTTATTCTTGATTTCTAAATTAACTTATCTTAATCTTGATTTTAATTCTCAAGTTACTCTTCTCTTCTCTTCTTGTTTTTAAAGCTTGATCATAATGGAGTTCCATTGATTATCTCAATTCCAATCTATTTTTCTAGAAAAGTAAGGATCTTTTCCTTGGTTTTCTTTCAAGCTTCGAGGGCAAGTGACTAAGTGTTAATGATTCTATTGAATTGTTGATTTAATTGAAAGGATTTCTAAGATTTAATTGATTTTCGGAGCTAATTATTGTTTTGATTTCTTGAATTGATTTTGAGGTTTTCTTAATAAAATTGAACTGTTTTTGGAGTGATTATTATCATATTAAATCAGTTTTTCAATTGTGAATGTTTTGGATTGATTTCTAGAAAATAATGTCAATTTTCGGTATTTTTTGGAATTTGATAATTTAGGTTTGTAGATGTTGTTTTGTGCAGTTCTAGCTGAGTTAAATGTTGATTTTAGTTTTTTTTATCATCTTTTGGTGTGGAGATTCGTGAGTTTTGGTTTGGAGCTTCTGGAGTGACATTTCGATAAGGTTTTCAGTGTTTTTGGCGTTTATGTTTTGTTTTGGAAATAGAGGGATTTGCTTTGTTTTAGATTATATTTTGATATGTTAATTTGCTTTGCAAGGTTCTTATTGTGCTGTTTGTAACCCCCTCAGATCAATACGGTGACTCGATCCGATCTGGAGTGTCATATTAGGGCCACCGAAGCGACCCACTGTAAAAATAGCGTAAAATTTAAAACTTTTATTAAAACATGTAACTTATAAAATGATTTATCAGTATGCAGAAATAAAACAGAATTTCAGAATCGTATATAAAACAAAATACAATTACATGCCCCCTAATCACATATATCATACTCTGCAAACAACGCTGGAAGAACTCCCTTACTGAAGTTGATAGATGCACCGGTACAATTCTTTTAACTTGCAATGATAAGTATAGAGTGAGCTTCGGAAAGCTCAGTAATACAGAACTACCAGATGATGCTGAAGAACGTGCAGATATAGATAAACATATATTTCTTTATCAGTTCAAACATCTACAAATCTTTATGTTGAGCAGAGATCCTGCCGATATTTCAGGTAGTAACAGACAGTGAGCTTTCAGTTCAGATGGAAATATTTCGGATGTCTAGGTTCAGGAAATCAGAATAGGTTATCTAGTGTGTTCTCGTAAAACCAGTAAAAAGATACAGATCTTTTAAAACATATATATATATATATATACCTCTATCATTTCACAATCTGTTTGTGTAGGTTCCCCGGAACCATATACCCCGCACAACCAGTAAGGCCCTGAGCACACAGCCGAGAAGCCTGCAGATATACTTCCTCCAACAATAAACCCCCCATATAAAACATTTCTCCGTTAGTAAACGGAGATATCAGAAATCAAAACAGAATTCAGATCAGATATCATAACAGAATCCAGATCAGAAATCAGAACATAATTCAGGCAATGTATCAGAATAGAATTCAAGTCGAAAGTCAGATAAAATATTTATGTGATTAGGGAACACACTAGTGTTTACATATATTATTCAGAGATACTGGATAATCTTATCAGACAAAAGAAACAAGGATCTTTCGTGTACCGATAGAATGATGGATGTTAGAATCACTATTGGAAGAGTTCATTAACTGACAGAATTATCAGTTATGCAGAATGTGTTTGAGTTGATAAGGAATAAACGAAGATTCAATCCATGTCGATTGATAGGATTATCGAATAACTCCCAGAACTTATACTTGTCGACTGGTCAATTCATTATCCTTCCAGGGTATTTACACTTTAATAACTTAAATTCTTATCCATATATCATCTTCGGAATCATCGTTGAATAAATCTTCCAATATTCTTTATTTAATTTTCACGCTTCCACGATATCATGAAATGCTGACGTGCTTGATTTATAGTTCGTGACCCGAAGGACAGTACATCATGTAAGTTCATTAGCATTCCCAAACTCATCTAAATCACTTATTTAATCCTCAGTCATTGAGGTTACCTAGTTAATTTTATCAGTCAAATCCATTCCAGTTACTTCGGATTTTTCCAGATTAATTTGACGTCTCTGAATTTTAGGTACATATTGTACTTCCTTTCAGTTCAGTTCGGTCTTCGCGGTTGATTTGCCGAACAAATATCCAATCCTTAGTGCTGAATGCGATCTAGAGTTGAGCTGAGTTAAATACTTCAAAAAATATCATCGAGCCAAACTTGAGTAGACGAACACTCATTCAATTGATATCTGAGCAGATCAGATACTGACATATCATTAAGGTTGATCAACTTACTTAAGTTGTGTTCCATAACTTTTAAGGGTAGTACAACACCCATATTTACTTGGATTCCTTAATTAATCCAAAACATTTACTTAGTCTAGGTCATAAGGGTATTTTGTTCATTTTGGTGTTTAATTTTATTCCATTCATTTCAGAGCTCGAAGATACCCAATCATTCTTGAGCTTGTTGATATTATTGGGTCATTTACATTCTAGGGATATTCTGGTCATTTTACAGATCCAGTGTATTACAATCATTTTCTTCCGTCCGATCTTATTATCGAATTTAAACTTATCATTTATTTCAGTCATTTCGTACAATTCTATCAAAAGAGCACTATCGATAAATTATTCTTAACTCGGAGATTTTCATATCAATTGTCTTCTCAGAAGTTACCAACAGGTTATCAGGAATTTTCTGTACAAATACAGGATCTTAACAATTAAATCCGTAATTTATCAAGTTAAGTATGAATCCTCAAAGTACTTTCTCATTCAGGGTTAACTCGAACTAATTTTACCTCTCAATGGCATTTTTATAATTTCTTAACCAGATAACTTCGGTATTAACTCTTAATGAAAATAATTATAATTTAGAGATCCTATGGTTAATTGATTTCCCGAACATTCTCTGATCTTGAAATGATTCCCTTAACAGACTTCTAGCATCTTGCATAAACCCTCATGGGGTTAAAAAACAATTATCCAAATCTTCTAAGCAAAACTAGCATTTCTTATGCACACCTGAAATTTTACTGGATCAATATGTCTTTTCAGAGTTATTAACCAACTTCCAGGGATAATTCTTGTCATCTTACAACATAAGGGTATTTTCGTAATTTTACCCTACCAGAGTATTCTCATAATTTCCCATCTAAATACCTTTGATGAAATAAATTATATGTTACAGATCCAAGTTGATTCCTTTATCACTAAACACACAACTTGTAATTTTAATTATAATAATCCCTCAATTTCTTATAAAAGTCATCTGAACCATAATTAGTTACCGAATTTTTATCGTATTCGGATCGAGTGTAGAAATTAATTAACTACACATATGTGACCAATATGATATTATTCATGCATTTACTAATATCAATATATTCCCATAAGCATAAAGAGGTAGTAAAGTATTACCTCGATTTTTGTGCAATACCGATCGATCATTTAAAATCTATTCGAACGCCCTTGATCTTCAAATCAACTTCCAATAATCCCTCAGATACAAAGCAACCAAATTTACGTAAAAACTGAACTTCATTGTGAAGCTAACTTGAATCCGAAGGTAAAATATGGAAAACGGCTTACCGGGTGCTAATTTGGCAAACGAACTTCGGATTAGGACCCAGGACGTCGAAGAGAATCCAAAATATGCCTTTTTCAGGTATAATCAAATACGCTGCCAGAACCTCATTTTTCTCGAATTTGAACTCATTATATTTGATTTTGAGCTTTTAATTTTTCTCTCACGTACCCGAACCATCAAATATACGAGCTCGATTCCAAATAATTTGCTCGCTATAAAAATAATTTATTAGAATCTAAATAATAATAATTTCAGGACCCAATTGGTAAATCTACAAACTTGTGGAGCCAATATAATATCTAATTACTAAAATTAGAGACTAAATTGAATTAACTTAAATTATCATGGCTTGATCAAGACTACATCATAACTAGAGGACAAGTTCAAAGCTTTAACAAAAATGGATAACTGAAATTGTGGTTTGCCATATTCCTTTTCATTATCTACCACCCACGTGATTTATTACAAATTCAACTCAATTTCAAGCTTCATTTCCCACGCAACTTTCAACCATTTCTTTCTTTCTTTTTATGCATCACTGTCTTTCTTGGAAATGGCAGATTCAAGAGAGTTGAGGCCAACATCAAAAGCAGTCGCTAATGAAGAAGAAGAATATGCTTTTATTTGCTGTTGTAGTTCTGATTTCCATGGTACTTCATCTACCACCTACTTGTTACTGAAAATCTCAGCAGCTCTGGCGCGCTTGTTCGTGGGAATGGGTTTGTCGGCTTTGATATTGCCTGGGGAACAAGCATGATACGTGGTACCGGCCATGAGATCAACCTGGAAATACTCCCGCCATCCGTACGTCCGAATCCAACAACAACAAAGGAGGAACATCTCGATCTAATCAATAAGCGTCATCCGTTTGATCTTTCCCCGGACTCCAGAAAACAAGGAGTTCGACCAAAACAAAGACGAAGAAGAAGAATTGTTGAAGCCACTTGGGCTACCACACGACGTCGTGTCGGGATGCTAGAGAGGGATGATTTTAACGGGGCGAACCGACATAGTGGATCCAGAAGCGATGTTGGAAGAATAAACAAGATGTTGGAAGAATAAACAAGTCGTGGGAACTGGGTGATGCGTAGATTATCTCCATGCGCACCATCGGAGTGCAGAATTATAAGAGGGGTAGAGGCGGGTGCGTTTTAGTGGTGCATGTTAAGAAGTAAAGCACGGCTCGGGATAACTCTTAGCCACTTGTGGTTTTTTATTATACATATTATAATAATAATAATAATAATAATAATAATAATTGCAGTGGTTGAACAACTCTTCCCACTTGTGGTAATTCATTTTCCTACAATTATTGAAATAGATAATACAAAATATGGTTGGTGGAAGTTGAGGTGCAGACTGGGGTGGAGTGGTTGAGGATATACAAAATTTGATTGATACATTAAACCCCACATTCAACTAAAAATTAAACCCTGTAAATTGGGGTGTAACAACTCTACTCCCCTTAAAAGAATTTCGTCCAAGAAATTCACTCAAGTCATAGAAATTCATAAATGAAGCTTCTAACAATTCTTTAATATCTTCAAGTCGCTTTTACATAAGTATGAGCCCTCTACTAATCCTTAATCAGTTGAGTATACATTCTCATCAGACCTCTCCCTCATTCCAATAAAATAATTAAAACAAATTTATCCTTGTGGAGTCAATTCAGCCTTTGTTACCAGAATAGGTTCATAGAGTGGTAACATATCCAAATTTTCATTTCCGGAGTCAGGTCATAATTTCTCAGATGAGTAATTCTCACATGGCTCGTAAGGTTCTTTACAGAATTCATATAAACATTACTGATATTCCTTTATGCAAAGGTAGATCCTTAACGGATAAAATCTTAGGTTTGCTCATTACAAATAGGAACTTAGCCTTGGAGTTCCGGCTCAAAGAAGTACGATTATAGTCTAGGGGCATGTATTGATCAAACATCTTTTGACATTCGACCGGTAGATCTATCTTAAAATTTTGACTCAAAACCTGGCTCTGATACCACTAAATATAACCCCCTCAGACCGATATAGTAACCTGATCCGATTTGGAGTGTCACATTAGGACCACCGAAGTGACCCACTGTAAAAATAGCGTAAAATTTAAAACTTTTATTAAAACATGTAACTTATAAAATGATTTATCTGTATGCAGAAATGAAACAGAATTTCAGACTCGTATATAAAATAAAATACAATTACATGCCCTCTAATCACATGTATCATACTCTACAAACAACGCCGGAAGAACTCTCTTACTGAAGTTGATAGCTGCACATGTACAATTCTTTTAACCTGCAATGGTAAGTATAGAGTGAGCTTCGGAAAACTCAGTAATACAGAACTATCAGATGATGCTGAAGAACGTGCAGATACAAATAAAAATATATTTCTTTATCGGTTTAGACATCTACAAATCTTTATGTTGAGCAGAGATCTTATCGATATTTCAAGTAGTAACAGACAGTGAGCTTTTAGTTCAGATGGAAATATTTCAGATGTCTAGGTTCAGGAAAGCAGAATAGGTTATCTAGTTTGTTCCCGTAAAACCAGTAAAAAGATACATATCTTTTAAAATATATATATATATACCCCCATCCTTTCACAATCTGTTTGTGTAGGTTTCCCAGAATCATACACCCCGCACAACCAGTAAGGCCCTGAGCACACAGCCGAGAAGCCTGCAGATATACTTCCTCTACAATAAACCCCCATATAAAATATTTCTCCGTCAGTAAACAGAGATATCAGAAATCAAAACAGAATTCAGATCAAATATCGTAATAGAATCCAGATCATAAATCAGAACAAAATTCAGGTAATGTATCAGAACAAAATTTAAGTCGAAAGTCAGATAAAATATTTATGTTATTAGGGAACACACTAGTGTTTACAGATATTATTAAGAGATACTGGATAATCTTATCAGACAAAAGAAACAAGGATCTTTCGTGTACCGATAGAATGTTGGATGTTAGAATCACTATTGGAATAGTTCATTAACTGACAGAATTATCAGTTATGCAGAATGTGTTTGAGTTGATAAGGAAGAAACAAAGATTCAATCCATGTTGATTGATCGGATTATCGAATAACTCCCAGAACTTATACTTGTCGACTGGTCAATTCATTATCATTCCAGGGTATTTACTCTTTAATAACTAAAATTCTTATCCATAGATCATCTTCGGAATCATAGTTGAATAAATCTTCCAATATTCTTTATTTAATTTTCACGCTTCCACGATATCATGAAATGCTGACGTGCTTGATTTATAGTTCATGACCCGAAGGACAATACATCATGTAAGTTCATTAGCATTCCCAAACTCATCTAAATCACTTATTTAATCCTCAGTCATTGAGGTTACCTAGTTCATTTAGCAGTCAAATCCATTCCAGTTACTTCGGAGTTTGCCAGATTAATTTGACGTCTCTAAATTTCGGGTACATATTGTACTTTCTTTTAGTTCAATTCGGTCTTCGTGGTTGATTTATTGAACAAATATACAATCCTTAGTGTTGAATGTGATCTAGAGTTGAGCTGAGTTGAATACTTCCAAAATTATCAACGAGCCAAACTTGAGTAGACAAACACTCATTCAATTAATATCTGAGTAGATCAGGTACTGACATATCATTAAGGTTGATCAACTTACTTAAGTTGTGTTCCATAACTTTTAAGGGTAGTACAACACATATTTACTTGGATTCCTTAATTAATCCAAAACATTTACTTAGTCTAGGCCATAAGTGTATTTTGGTTATTTTTGTGTTTAGTTTTATTCCATTCATTTCAGAGCTCGAGGATACCTAATCATTCTTGAGCTTGTTGATATTATTTGGTCATTTCCATTCTAGGGATATTCTGGTCATTTTATAGATCCAGTGTATTACAATCATTTTCTTCCGTTCGATCTTATTATCGAATTTAAACTTATCATTTATTTCAGTAATTTCGTATAATTCTGTCAAAAGAGCATTATCGATAAATTATTCTTAACTCGGAGATTTTCAGGTCAATTGTCTTCTCAGAAGTTACCAACAGGTTATCAGGAATTTTCTGTACAAAGAGAGGATCTTAACAATTAAATCCGTAATTTATCGAGTTAAGTATAAATCCTCAAAGTACTTTCTCATTTAGGGTTAACTCGGACTATTTTTACCTCTCAAGGGCATTTTCGTATTTTCTTAACTAGATAACTTCGATATTAACTCTTAATAAAAATAATTATAATTTAGAGATTCTATGGTTAATTGCTTTCCCGAACATTCTCTGATCTTGAAATGATTCCCTTAACAGACTACTAGCATATTGCATAAACCCTCATGGGGTTAAAAACCAGTTATCCAAATCTTCTAAGCAAAACTAGCATTTCTTATGCACACCTGAAATTTTACCAGATCATTACGTCTTTTCAGAGTTATTAACCAACTTCCAGGGATAATTATTGTCATCTTACAACATAAGGGTATTTTCGTAATTTTACCATACCAGAGTATTCTCATAGTTTCCCATCCAAATACCTTTGATGAAATAAATTATATGTTACAGATCCAAGCTGATTCCTTTATCACTAAACACATAACTTGTAATTTTAATTCTAACAATCCCTCAATTTCTTATAAAAGTTATCTGAACCATAATCAGTTACCGAATTTTTATCGTATTCGGATCGATTATAGAAATTAATTAACTACACATATGAGACCAATATTATCTTATTCATGCATTTACTAATATCAACATATTCTCATAAGCATAAAGAGGTAGTAAAGTATTACCTCGATTTCTGTGCATTACCGATCGATCATTTAAAATCTATTCGAATGCCCTCGATCTTGAAATCAACTTCTAATAATTCCACGAATACAAAGCAACCAAATTTACGTAAAAAACTGAACTTAATTGTGAAGCTAACTTGAATCCGAAGGTAAAATATGGGAAAACATCTTACCATGTGTGAATTTGGCAAAACGAACTTCGGATTAGGACCCAGGACGTCGAAGAGAATCCAAAATATGCCTTTTTTAGGTATAATCAAATACGCTGCCAGAACCTCATTTTTGTCGAATTTGAACTCATTATATTTGATTTCGAGCTTTCAATTTTTCTCTCACGTACCCAGACCACCAAATGTACGAACTCGATTCCATATAATTTCCTCTCCATAAAAATAATTTATTAGAATCTAAATAATAATAATTTCAGGACCCAATTGGTAAATCTACAAACTTGTGGAGCCAATATAATATCTAATTACTAAAATTAAGGACTAAATTGAATTAACTTAAATTATCATGGCTCGATCAAGACTACATCATAACTAGAGGACAAGTTCAGAACTTTACCAAAAATGGATTACTGAAATTATGGTTTGCCCATCTTCCTTTTCATTATCTACCACCCACGTGATTTATTACAAATTCAACTCAATTTCAAGTTTCATTTCCCACGCAACTTTCAACCATTTTTTTCTTTTTGCGCATCACTGTCTTTCTTGGAAATGGCAGATTCAAGAAAGTTGAGGCCAACATCAAAAGCAGTCGCTAATGAAGAAGAAGATAATGCTTTTATTTGCAGTTGCAGTTCTGATTTCCATGGTACTTCATCTACCACCTACTTGTTACTGAAAATCTCAGCAGCTCTGGCGTGCTTGTTCGTGGGAATGGGTTCGTCGGCTTTGATATTGCCTGAGGAACAAGCATAATACGTGGTATCGGTCATGAGATCAACCTAGAAATATTCCCGCCATATGTACGTCCAAATCCAACGGTAATAAGAAAGGAACATCTCGATCTAATCAATAAGCACCATCCGTTTGATCTTTCCCCGGACTCCAGAAAACAAGGAATTCGACCAAAACAAAGACGAAGAAGAAGAATTACTGAAGCCACTTGGGCTACCGCACGACGTCGTGTCGGGATTCTAGAGATGGATGATTTTAACGGGGCGAACCGACATGGTGGATCTAGAAGCGATGGTACAAGAACGAAACAAGTCGTGGGAACTGGGTGATGCGTAGATTATCTCCATGCGCACCATTGGAGTGCAGAATTATAAAAGGGATGGAGGCGGGTGCGTTTTAGTGGCGCAGGTTAAGAAATAAAGCACGGCTCGGGATAACTCTTATCCATATGTGGTTCTGTATTATACATATTATAAAAATAATAATAATAATTGCAGTGGTTGAATAACTTTTCCCACTTGTGGTTATTTATTTTCCTATAATTATTGAAATAGATAATATAAAATATGGTTGGTGGAGGTTGAGGTGCAGACTGGGGTAGGGTGGTTGAGGATAATACAAAATTTGATTGATATATTAAACCCCACATTAAACTAAAAAATTTAACCCCGTAAATTGGGGTGTGACACTATTGGTTAAGGAAACTTGGTGCTTTGAGTTTTGTGAAAGTTGAGGTAGTGTTTGGAAGCGTTTTTGGTTTTCAGACAACAAGGTGAATGGCTTTCATTCTTAGGAAATTAACATGATTCAAGGTTGAGGTTGTGTAGTGTTGCATTTTAATTTTGATATATATAGTGTTATTTGGTTAATTATGATGATGAAATATGAATTATGTTGATTTGAATATGATTCCACTTATGTTAGAAATGAGAATGTGAATTTTGAATGTGATGTGTTGCAAATGATGCATAGGATTTTGGAAACGATTTTTTGAAAATCTATATATATTCTGAATGTGAATTAGATGAGCTGAACTTTCTCACTGTCCAAATATATGGGTTGATCATGACAACCAAATTCGTAAGTGTGTTTCAAAGTGTATTTGAATCGATATGTGAAAACTCTGCATCATTGACAATCGCTCTTGGTGAATTGGATTAATTGGCTATTGTTATTAATAGGACCTTTGGTTATGAAAGGCATACCTAGGAAAGAGTACTCTATGTGTTTTGTATTAGTGTATGATTTTGGATTATACGGGGTTCGGATGGTACATTGAGGTTTCCTCTGAGAATATATGATAGTTTTATGGAGTTCGTTTATCCAATGAGCGAGTTGAGTTTTGAAAAAAAAATCATTGTTCTTGAAATGGAAAAATGTGTGTGATTGTGTGACTTGTCAATGAAGGTAATTATACATGTGTACTTGTGATTGCTTTGAAACTATATGGTCATTTGATGTTTGTTTAATATGGAAATCAAGTGATTTGCAAAATATTATTTGATCATTAAGTATGAGATGTTGAATTATATGTGTAGAGTAAGGAACAAGTTACGTATGAACATATATGATTGATCTTTATCTTGGTTATGTACATTGCTTTGAATGTTAGCCGTTCACTGGGCTTTATAAACTCACACTCGTTGTTAACATTTTTCAGAGGATTAGAGTCGAGTTTGGAGACAAGGAGCTTGACATTGGTGTGACCAAGTAAGTCTAAGGCATTAAGCTTTACGTATGTGGTTTTTGAAAACTTTGTGTGGCAATTTGGGGTCGTTTGGGACTTATACCTATTATTCACTTTGTTGGACTTATAATGTTGGATTTTGGTTTGTAATAAGTTGATTTATATTTGGGATTTTATGTTGTTTTGATTTGTTGACGTTGGATTTATAAGTATGAATTTGTTGCTTGAAGCATGAAATCACTCAAATGTTGATTTAGACCCTAACGAAGTGTTTAGAGTGTTTATTTAAGTGTAACTTGGTAAACTAAACATGTTAGACTCTTAGTTTGCATGAAACGACATTAAATGCCAAAAATGAGTAGGTGACTTGTATTTGAGATGAGTTTTTATGCAATTGTTGACTTTTGGTTCCAAATCATTGATTAATGTGTTGAATTATGTTATAAAGCATGCTACACCTTTGTTTTGACATGTATGAAGTGGTTGAATGGTTTCCAAGCACTTTCCTAGTCCATGGTTACTTTTACAGGGGTGATTAGTTGACCAAATATACATGTTCATAGCAAATCTCCGATTTTTCAGAAAACATTATCGATCCTTTAGGGGAAATGATCGATCCCAAACTTTCTACCTTGTGAAGGATCGATCCCCCGTGAAAAAGGATCAATCTCTTCACTGTTTTGATCGATGAAAAAAATGATCAAGTATCCCGCTCAAACTCTTGGATCAGGTATGAAGCGTTACATTCCTCAACCCTTATGCTTCATTTTTCTTTCAATTACTTGGGTTGTATGGAACAGATTATTCTTTTGGATATTTCGAACCCCACCATGAACTAAACCTTATATATTGTTGGTTTTTAGGGATGACAAAGTATTTGCTTTAATGAATGATTTGAGTTTTTATGTTATTTGTTTGTTTCATTCATTATGATTAATGACTTAGGATTGTAAGAGCTATGAGAGTAGTATTTTCTTAGGTAGAACACTTAGTGTTCGAAAGAAACTAGGTTAATGATCCTTTGTGTTCGAGAGAAATTAAAGGAGGATCAACGTGAGCAATGGGTTTTAGTTGCTAACTAAGACTTAATCCAACTTAGATATAAGGATATGATTTCAACGACTAAAAGGAGTAACACTTATTCGATAGGTTCGATATTATTGTTCATGCCGGGAGGTATTACCGTGGTATTTTTATCTGTCAGGTCCCATGACTAAAGATAGTGTAGGGGTACTCTTAGTAAACTCTGTAGAGAAAATAGGTCATAAAAGCTTAAATCATTCTAAGAAACAAGGCTTAGAATTCTTTAGTAACCCCACCATTCATTCCCATAGTT
Organism: Hibiscus syriacus; assembly: GCF_006381635.1. Classification (NCBI taxonomy): domain Eukaryota; kingdom Viridiplantae; phylum Streptophyta; class Magnoliopsida; order Malvales; family Malvaceae; genus Hibiscus; species Hibiscus syriacus. Next base: position 12,108,746 of record NW_024062733.1, read on the forward strand.
CTACCCTTTTTCCTCTAATTATTGCTAGATTTAAGTTCATTATATTTACATTTTTGGTGTTTCGTGCATAATTCCATAATTTTTCATCATCACTAAGTTGATCATGCAATTTTATCGCTTTTTGTGGAAAAGATGTTGGTTGTGTTATTTTGTGCATGATAAAGATAATTGGATAAATTCACCTCATAAACACCACAAAACAAGGGATAAAGCCTAAAAGTTTGGACTTCTACATAGATTTTAAAGAGGAAAAGAAGTCTTGGTTGCAAGGAAGATTGAAGATAAAGATAAAACAGAATTAATAGCTCTTTTATTACAATTAGAATTCTCCTTCAACAAGAATCAATTGAACCGACTCGTCTCCTATAAATAGGAATCCAAGACGCATATAAAGGGGTGAAGAGTTTATGGGGAACCAGTTACACATTCGTGTTCTTTCTATCCTATTTATGTTTAGATTTTTCTTCATTATGTTCGCTTAAACTTAGCCATAAACTAATTCTATTTGGCTAGGGTTGCTGGGATTTTGAGGTTGTGAAAGCTTTTTGGATTTGTTTGAATTCTTGATTATCTTTTTAGTTCAAAGTTTGTTCATTCTTAGTTAATTAATTGATTTCGAGTGAATTGGGATAGGATATCGAGAGTTTATCCATTTATCTAATATCGAGAGAGTTATATTCAAGAAACGAATAAGCATGATCTTTATTTGAATGAACGTTGATGAAGGTTAATCCATATTAAGAATAAGATTCAAATTTCAACGGCTAAAAGGAGCGTAAGATCAGTTGTTGTTCACCCATGGTTAATACAGGGATATATCACCAAGTCATGCATAATTAACTAGTTTTTTGAGTTAGGGATAACAAAGAGACATTGAAAAACGCTGCCAAACTTTGAAGGAATGAACCCAGTAGCTAAGGCAATTAAATTATTTTCAGTTTCCAAGGTAGTCAAATTGCTTCAGCAATCAACTACTCAAATTTTCTAGACAGTTGTCATACCACTAATCATGATAACCCGATATTCTCTCTTATTCAATCTCATTCTATACCTTCATTTACTTGTTCATTTATTTAAATTGTTATTTCATACTCCTACGATCACCTATTTATTCCTTTTTACAGTGTAAGAAGTTAGAATACAGAGTTTCATTAATCCTTGTGGAGACGATATCTTTTCTATACTATAACTTGCCACGTGTACACTTGCACCAATTGTGAAGCACTTAAATCACGAAACAGTAGCTTGTTGTGTGAGGATTATTAAGTATGCTTATTTATTTATGAATTCTCAACTCATTTTACCTTGACATTTTTAGTTGTTTACATTTCAAGTACATCTTTAATTGCCACAACATTTCCGTTTGCTACACTGTCACATTGCCATCACATTTCCACAATATCATTAAACCCACATCCACACATAGTCCATTTTGCCAATAACATTCTCATTTGTGCATATCACTATACTAACTATACATAGATAAATTAATATTTGTGTTTTAACTTAACTTGCAATTTCCTCCAATCCTCATGGGAACAATACTCCCTCACTCTTTATTACTTGTTTGATTGTTTAAAATTGCATATAATTTGTGTCTAATTTATAGTACTCATATAATGAAACAAGTTTTTTGCGCCATTGTCGGGGATTGGCAATTGGAAGTTTAATAGTTTTGTTATAGCATTTTTATTTTACCCATGTTTTGTTTTTTTAGTATAGTTTTACTTGTTATTTTCTTTGTTTTTCTTTCTCAGGTTTTGCCATTGCATGACCAGAATGACTGTTGAGGAACCTCTATATCCTTTACTACTTGAGATTGAACAATTAATCAGTAGAAGACGTCGTGCTCAATGTGCTAATATAGCCATGTACGGTGTTCAAAACCAAAGAGTTCCACAAGTTTAAGATCCAACAGATCCAAGTGATGTGGTAAATCGGAATATTGAAATAGTACCTCGACCTAGAGCTATTTTAGATCACTTAACTCCTATTTTGGATGATCTCAACCTAAGGATTATAGCTCTTGAGATCCAAGAAGCTCACTTTGAACTCAAACCAATCATGTTCAACATGTTAAACTCGATAGGACAATTTGGTGGCATGCCTCATGAAGATGCAAGGCAACACATTCGTGTTTTCTTAGAAGTTTGTGACTCGTTTATCCAAGAAAGATTGCATGAATATGTGTTGAAGCTTAAATTATTTCTTTATTCTTTGTGTGACTGATTAAGGGCTTAGTTGAGTGGAGTTCCATCCGACTCGATGGAGTCAATGACTTATCTATGTAAAAGATTGTTACTGTGGAATAATCTGTCGAACATACACACTCAAATAAAAAATGACATAGCATCTTTCCGTCAAGCTGATGACGAGTATATGTATGAGTGTTGGGACTAATATAAAGGATTGCTTTGAAAGTGTAATAGTCATAGATTTCAAGATTAGACTCAAGTTATGATATTTTACAATGAAGTTAATGCACCCACTAAGATGATGCTAGATGTCTCGGAAAATGGCACTTTGCTAGATAAATCACCTAAAGATGCTTTTGACATCCTTGATAGGATTGCAAACAATGATTACCAATTTCCCTCTTCAAGGCTTAAAACAATGATGAAGGCACTAGGGACATTTGATCTAGATGCGAAGGATTCAGTCTCCGCCCAGCTCTTCGCTATCACAAATATATTGAAGAACTTGCAATGTTCCAATAAGGTAAAAGAATTGAATGTTTCCATCTCAACATGTTTCTTATATCGAATCAATCACTATGAAAATGGGTGCCCATACAATAAAATAAATCCATCAACTATGTGGGGAATTTCAACTGAAACAACCACAATAACCCCTAGTCCAACAAGTACAACTCAGAATGGTGTCAACATCCTAATTTCTTGTAGGGAAATCAATGAGCCACTAATGTTAATCACTCTACTCAGAAGCAGAATGTAAACGAGTCCCCAAGTTTTCAAATGAATATGTCATGTCATAATTCTAATAAGGTGGTAGCATCTTCATCTAATACCAACTTGTTGGAGGTTACTGTGCAAAAAATTTATAGCAAGCATAAGGACTATACTACAAGAATGTTCTACGGCTATCAAGAATCAATTAATATTGCTGCAAAGTCACAGTGCATCTCTAAGAGCTTTGGAGAGTCGGGTTAGTCAAATAGTCGCGACATTACAAGAACGCCATCCAGGTCGTCTGTCAAATGACACTGAGGTTACTAAACCTCATGAGAATGAGCAATGTAGTGCACTCACTGTAAGGAATGACATCTGAATCAATCAATAAGATAATTTTGAGGGAAAGAAGTCAGACAATTCCACCCCCGTGAATGTGCAAGCAGAACCGGAATTACCATAAGAGACTCTCGAGGAGAAAGATAATGATGAGGTTTCAACTAGTAAGTATACTCAGGGAGCAAAAAAAATGTTGTAGCAAGTAGTTCCCACCCCATTAGTAGAAGAAGTCAGAACCTCACCACTATTCCCTTAAAGGCTGAAAAAGCATAATGATGATGTGCACTTCAAGAAATTTATTGGCATTCTCGTTCAGCTATATATTAATGTCATACTCCTAGAGGCCATTGATCAGATGCCCACATAGGCAAAATTTCTCAAAAATATTATCACCAAAAAGAGAAAAGTTGAGAAGTTTGAGACAATTGCCACAGTAAAAGAATTTTTCTCCGTATTGAGTAAGTTGTCGCCAAAGCAAAAAGATCCTGGCATCTTTATCATTCCATGCTATATAAGAGACAATTATGTTGTGAAGGAACTGTGTGACCTTAGATCAAGTGTGAATCTAATGCCCAAGTCAATATTTTTGAAGCACAGGATGAGAAATGCAAGACCTACCTCCGTTATTTTGCAATTAGTCGACCGATCCCATGTTTGTCCCGAGGGAAGGATCGAAGATGTCATAGTGAGGGTGGATAAATTTATGTTCCCAATCGACTTTCTTATACTTGATTTCAAGGTTGATGACAATGCACCCATTATTTTGGAGAGACCTTTCCTAGCCATAGGTTGCATCCTTATTGATTGTGAGAATGGTGAACTCATTATGTGAGTGGCTGATCAAAGTGTGACCGTGAATGTATTTCATTCTCTCAAGTATGTGGATGATTCTAAAGAATGTCAGAGTATTTTGGAAATAGACTCAGTGATAGAAGAAGAAGCATAACAACATTGCCACAACAATTTCATACAGTTGGATGATTATGAAAAGCTCTTGGAAGAAGACAAAGAAGAGCTGGAGGAAATTCTAATGAAGGTACATCAATCTAGCTTACTCATGGCTAGATCAGGTATGGAATTCGAACCCTTATATTTTGCTGAATTTATTCCTCCAAAACTTTTGCTACAGCATACACCTTCCTTAGAATTAAATCCTTTGCCAATCACTTTTCTAATGAGAAATTATTATTTGTCGCGACAATTTCGTTGTACGTTGATATTGTCAATTTTCTCATTAGTCCTATTTTGCCTCATGATTTGAATAGCCAGGAAAAGAGCAAGTTCATGCATAATGTTCGTTATTGTTATTGGGATGACTCATACCTCTTCAAAGAATGTGTTGACCAAATGATTACAAGATATGTCCCTGAAAAAGAGCATTCTGAAGGAGCAAGGATTGCTATTATATGTGTGGGGAATTTTGGTCTATATTGGTGCTTCAATCAAATGCGAAAAAACTACCATATCAATCCATGATGTTTTGAAGTTTGTTTTCCTTCAACATTTTTTATTTTTTATAGTAATTTTTTTGTTCCGATTGTGTGTTTATTTTCTTTCTTTGCTTTATTTATTTTAATATTAGTATTTTTAGTATATCAGAAACCAAATTCGAGCCAGAACAGCCAATGGAGGTCCACTTCATTGCTAAGGAGCCACAAGGAGAGATGCCCGAGCAACTAGAATTGTCGTAACAATTCCTCTACACATGACTAAAAGACGCCATAAGAGGTCTGCAAGGCGTGTGGACACTCTGTCCGCCAAGAAACCTGAAAGCAGTCGAGCCCCACCCCGCTAAGCCTGCATCAAACTCAGCGCCAAGCCCACCCCCATTGAAGAGATGCAGTAGGCGCAGTAGAGCCACCACGGTACCACCACCATCTTAGATAAGTCGAGGTACCTTGCATTGCATTACATAACATTTAGTGTAGTTTTTAACTTAATTTATTTTTTTCATTTAGGATAATGCATCTCTCAAGTTTGGGGGAGGTAGTGTTCTTAGTAGGACATTTACATGATATAATTAGCATAACTAATTTGCCCTAGCATTAGTAAGAATTAGGATAATTTTTTTGGAATAAGTTGATGATGTCCGATGAAGATGAATTCTTATGGCTATTATAAAACTGAATATACATGACTTTGAAGTTAGATAGGATTTGCTCTAGGACATGGTTGTTTGTGCTTATAATTGTTACACGATTGTATGCTCTCTATACTTAGGTATTTTAGAAATTTTTTAGGAAATAAAGCTTGTGTATTAATGAGAATAAACTAAATTGCTTAAATTAAACTCCATTATATATTTTGAATTGTGGTTAATTGTGAATAAATGCTTCGGCATAACTATAGATAGACACTCCTCTTTGTCATGTCATTACCTGGATATCACATTTTAATAAGTGGCAGCCATAGGCATACGAGTGAATGAAAGTGTAGTCACGAGATGAATCTACCTGACTAGCTCGGGGATAGAAGGTATGATCTCATTCATCTAGAGTGTGGGATAATAGTTGTGATAGGCTGACTCCCCTCGTACCAGTATATAAAAAAAATTATAACTTAAATGGAAATAGGAGTAATGAACTTAAGCCTAAATTTGAAAACATGCTAGGGCATAATAGTATATTTTCTTTAGATTTTTTTCTAACTTGACTAAGCATAGATTGGATATAGTCACGCACACACACTGGAAAAAGATCTTGTTCTAGGATAATATTCTTGAAATCTCCACTTGTCTAGCTTGTTAATGCCAATACATTTCTGAGGGCTGAAACTCTATCCCACATGATTGTCTTGAAGTTGAACTTTGCATGACATTTTTCTTTTGCTAACTACTATCCATTGCTTGAGGACAAATAATATCTTAAGTTTGGGGGTGTGATAACTTCGTAAAAAAAACTATATTTAGGGCCTTTCCACTTAAGTTATTGGTTATCTTAGAATACATATAGGTTCATATAGGTGCGTTTAGGAGCATATAATTGCATTTGGTGATTTATGTTTATCGTGGCGTATTATTTTGTAAATTGTGCTATTTTACGAGAAGGTTGTGTTTTGCTGATGTTGTGCAGGTTGATAAAGCAAAGGGTAAGCATGGAGAATTGTTGCAATATTCTCAAATGTTTAGAAAATGAGAATTGCTAAGGCAATTTGGGATGACTCATGTGTGCAGAAAAAGATAAAAAAAATAAGAATATATTTTTATGGGAGCTACCAACTGTCCATCACTCAATTGTTCTCTGATGCTAACAACCTTGGTGGGGACCACTACCACCTTTGACCCTAATTCACGTGAGGGGAATGTACCTTAGGTTACATTGGGAATTTTTGCACTAAAACCTAGGACATTACCCTAATATAAATAGAAAAGGTGGTCATGCAATTAAATGATAATTCTTTAGAGGGAAACAGTGAGCTAAGCAAGAGGAAGCTGAAAGTTCTCAACTTTATTTTTCTTTTCATCTTTTCAAAGTGTTCCTCTATAACCAAGCTCAAGAGAGTGACGAGCTAGACGTCTAAGGTGAGCTAGCATGCTAAGGTGTCATTCGTGGTGGTCCGAGGAGCAACCGGCAGCACGCGTTGGGAGTTTCCTCTACCTTTATTCTTCATTTTTCTTTTGATTACTTGGGTTGTATGGAACGGATTATTCTTTTGGATATTTCAAACCCCACTATGAACTAAACCTTATATGGTGTGGGTTTTTATGGATGATTAAGCATATACTTTAATGAATGATTTGAGTTTTTATGTTATCTATTTGTTGTGTTCATTGTGCTTAATAACTTAGGATTGTAAGAGCTATGAGAGTAGTATTTTCTTGGGTAGAACACTTAGTGTTCGAAAGAAACTAGGTGAATGATCTTTAGTGTTCGAGATAAACTAAGGGAAGATCAATGTGAGCAATAGGTTTAAACTACTAACTAAGACTTAATTCACCTTAAAGATAAGAATAGAATTTCAACGACTAAAAGGAGTAGCACTTATTCGATAGGTTCGATGTTACTATTCACACCGAGATGCATTACCATGGCATTTTTATCTATCAGGTCCCATGACTAGAGATAGAGTAGGGGCACTCCTAGTAAAATTTGTCGAGAAAATAGGTCATAAAAGCTTGAATCATTCTGAAAGGCAAGGCTTAGGATTCCTTAGTAACCCTACCATTCATTCCCATAGTAGCCTGTTGTGTAAGGATTATTAAGTTTGCTTATTTATTTTCAAATTCTCAACTCGTTTTACGTTGACATTTTTTGTTGTTTACATTTCAAGTACATCTTCAATTACCATAACATTTCCATTTTCTACACTGCTACATTGCCATCACATTTCCACAATACCATTAAATCCCCATCTGCACACATTTCATTATGCCACAACATTCTCATTTGTGCATACCACCACACTAAATATACTAAGATGAATTAGTATTCTTGCTTTAACTTAACTTCTGGGAACAATACTCGCTCACTCTTTATTACTTGTGCGATTGTGTATACTTGCACATAACTTGCGTCCAATTTATAGTACCCACAGCACGCAACAAACGTGGTATATTCATGTTCGTTCATTTAACTTTAACCGAACAAACGAGCAAACATAAACAACTAAACGAACGAAATTTCTTGTTAGTATTCGTTCATTGAGAAATTTAGTTTGTTCGTGTTTGTTCATATTCATTTGTTAAAATAATAAATGAACGAACATAAACTAATGAATATAAAATTAATTGAGTTTATATTTGAGAAGAGTTCTTTCTTTCCAAATAATTTTAGGATTTATATTTTCTTTAATTAGTTTGAGTATTTTTTTTATTTGGGTTTAAAAATTAACTAGGTTTTAAAATATTAATGGGTTTAAGGTTAAAATTTATTATGTCTTATTATTTCAAATAAATCTGTAGATTATGCTAAATATAAATAGAGAGACATAAACGAACGGATTATCAAAAGCCCACGAACATAAATGAACAAACGAGCTTTTTGTTCGTGTTTGTTCATTTAATTAATCGAACATAAAATCTTGTTCATGTTTGGTTGTTTAATAAATAAACGAACATAAACAAATTTTCCGTCGAACGGTTCACGAGTGGATCACTGAACATCTAATCCATTTACAGACCTAGCAAAAATAGATTATTAAAAGAAAATATAAATAAAATATCTAAATATATAAAAAATTAAAATTTTCAGGAGACACGGGAGCAGCTGAGGGCCATTAGGGTTCCTGTTGAAATTTTTAATTTTAATTTTTATATTAGTATAAAATAATTAAAAATTAGGTAAATTAAAAGTTTAGTATTTAAATTATTGTTTTTATTCTGTTTTTGTACTTTTTTACTTTCAATTGGATCGAGAGAGTGCATTTATATTCCCTTTAATACAAATAAAATCTTATGTCTGTTTCGTTTTATACTTGTCTAATCTTCAATGAACTTTTGTTTGATTATAAAAATAAAACCTTAATGTTATTCATCCGCATGTTCGTACAAAAGAAGAAAATGAAGAAAATGGCCATTTATGTTGCTCCATGTAACCAAAAAGAAAATCCGCCCTAGGAACTAGCAGCAAAAGCTCGTTAGTAGCCAAGCACAATTCCAGTTGCAAATTCAGAAAATGGATATATAACAGGAAAAACCTTCCTTGACGTCCCAATGCTGCCAGCGCTAGGAGCACAGAGAAGGGTTGGAAATCAAGCAGTAGCAGTCAAACAGGGGTTGAAGGCGATGCAACATGCTACCCGCGGTTGCTTTCTCCCCCGTGGTGCAACGCATGCGGGAACCGTCAGCCACTCCCCGCTCTTCACATTGTATGTAACTAACCGGTTCATTTGTCTCGATCTCAAGTGCAACATGAGCAAACCTTTGTTGCCAGAGCAAGTCATTCGAACGTGCTTCCCGTAAAACTCTAAGCACCATATGTTTGGCATTCTGTCAACCTCCTTCCACAAGAGCGTCATCTTCTGCAGCTCCCATATGCAGACACAAGTGGCAGCATTTTTTGTCAGCAATCCGATGAGCATGATCCTGCCCTTATACTCTGCAAGCGAGTGGTCACTCAGATGTACAGGTGCTGGGATAATAAATTGTTTGCATACCCCAGTCTCCATGTTGTAGGACACAATCCCTTCTGGGTCTGACCGCATAAAGTAAAGTGTGTCATCGACAAACACAGCTCGTGACTGAAAGTTATGTGAGGGTGACACCTTAATGTTTAATGGCATGGTTCCCAGTCGAGTCCATGAATTCTTCACCGAATCATAAACTTCACATTCTCCGTCGCCTCCCACCCACATGACGCTGTAGCCTCCAGTGGTTGAATTTCTGTTCAGAGTCATCCCCACGGCCATACACGACCACACTTTAACCGACCTAGGTGGCAACTCTTTAATTGACTGTGTCAAAGGATTGCAGACAGAGAATTTCCTATGACCAATGTCAAGAAAAACAACTAGACCACCAGCAGATGCAACTGGCTCGGCAATCATTTTTGCTGGTTTAAACGCAAGACGGTGCCATTTCCTCATGGATGGGTCATAATACATGGTTCCAATGTTCACATTGTCATGAGTAAAAGCATAGAACCAGGGATCGCGTAGTGGAATTTCAACACAATGTTGAGAGAAAGTTTTTGAGTCCATCAAGGAATTCCATTTACGGCAAACTGAGCGGAAGCGAAAGAATGTTGAAATGGGAAGTCTAGCAATGACAGCTTCAAAAAGGTCTTCAGGGAATTCTTTCCAAATATCTTGTTCCATAACCTCCATCTCAGGTGTATCGGCACTAAAATGTAACTTCTCTCCATTCAGATCCTTTCGTGATCTCTTGCTTGGTGGAGACTCGAAAGATTCCAACAACTTACAACTACCAGATTTTCCAGCAGCCATTACAAGACTGTAGTAATTTTCTGCAGAAGTATCATTGATAAGGGGCACAAACCACCTGCATGGAAGCTAACATCAGAAATCATGTTACAGCTTTCTACATAAACTAGACAACTACAATAAGCTTAAGACAATTAAGCTTATACATGTTTACAGCATTATTAGAGGTGCCAATTCCACCATCGACCATATCACCATCCATATGGTAAGTATCTCGACTAATTACGATCTGTTTTATGTCGAAAGAGATAGTTCAACTAGCCTCACCATCATATTGATCAATACTTAAAGCGATGTACTCAATTACCAATCTTCCCTATTAGCTAAGTTTGTGCATCAAAACAAATTCAATACACACTGCTAGTGGGTACATTGATAAAAAGAAAAATGTAAACAGCCAAAGCATCCTAGAAAATTTATTGGCATGAAAAAATTAACAAGGATTATGAAGGGAACTTCTCAAAACATCATGATATGAAAGGTAGCAAAGAAGCCTTGTGTCTGTGCAGGCTCCAGGGATGGACCGAGAGGGCTGGCAGGGGTGGTCGCCCCCCTGAAAATTTCAAATTCTCATATAATTTAGGTATTTTCTTTGAACTTTCTATTGATAACCTGTTTTCGCCCACAAAATTTTATAAGTTAGCCCCCGAGCATAAAATCCTACGTCCGCCCCTGTGTGCAACAACATGTTTCATGATTAACCTATAGACTTGTACTAGAGATCACAACCGAATTTAGTAGGCGATCATACAAGTAACTAGCAATCCATTTGGACCGCAGGTACTCACAGGTACACATCTTTATGGCCATTTATGCAAAAAAAGGAAGAAGAAAAAAACAAGACCATTCCATGAGCTTTGCATACTCAAGCCATGATATACATCATGCTTCCAAACATGCAACATGCATCTTATCGTCTTCATATTAACAGAAAGCATATCTTACCATATTTTCCTTACTAGTTTTACCTAACATTTTAATTAAAAGGGAACTACAAAAATGCACATTAGCAAGATAGATCCCAGCCACAAAACATTTTCATTAGAAAAGAACTTAAAAATTAACTTTCGCTAGAACAATATTGTAAATTGCCTCAACTTTCATTAGCAAAAAAAAAACTTGAAAATGAACTTTAGCTTGAACAACATCGCAAATCGCCTCCACTTATATATGGACCATATGGGCACAAGACAAGAGATTCCTACCCTAGCTATAACATATGCTAGTTTTTCACGATCAACAAATAAACGAAGATATAGTTGAAAAATGACAGGCACTTGTCCTCAAGTCCTTGAACTTCAAAATAGAATGCCAAGCAGGTATAACAAAATCTCAAATAACTCCTTGCAGTAAGTTGAAATTTTTGCTCAACTTGGACAGAAACATCAACAACAAGAATCAAAGGTCTAGAATTCACTAAGTTGCATCATCAGAATCACAAATATAATATGCTTAGTACTCATCAGAGTTTGTCATAAACGAGAACATTGGCGCAAAGCATATAGAATGAAAATAAGACCACAACAAAGCTAATGACCTAATGAGGTATGCAAAATTTACCCAATTTATTTTGATTGCTTTCACCAGCCGGTTTTTGTTTTCGTTGCACAACCAAAAACCTCTATTCCAACTACGTGCACTACTAAACGAAATTTTCAATTATGTGCTCAGTTACATTGCCAAGAATGATTTTTCATAAAGCATAGATATGAAGGAATATTGCGAAAGAGACCCCTTCGGCCCTACTGTGGCATATCAACAAACTGAGCATTATGAATTAACCAAGAAGCTATCCAACATGCTTTTGTAAAACTCAAAGTTTTAAAGGAGACCTTGAAAACAAATGAAGTCCAACTTGAAACCCCATAGCCCTATATGAGTTGAATTACTAGTAAATTAACTATCTTTTAATCCATACTTAACAAGGAAAAGGAGAAATTTGAAAATAACTGATAAGCATTATCACTTATTGACCACAGCCAAGAAGAAATATTCAAGTATCATTAATCAAATTATAGTAGTCAACAAGTTCAAAGTTAACCATGACAAGATTTAAAACAAAATCATCATTCCCTAACAAAGAAGAGGGAACAAGAGAATAAAAAAACAGAAAACAGCAAAAAGGAGAAAAGGAAAAGCAAAGCAAAAAGGACTGAAAAAGAATCTACATGATCGAAATACAATGAAAGAACTTGAAAATGGTATTACTCTAAAAATCAATCATGTTTGCAAAGAAAAAATGTGCAAACTAGGTGGAAATAACTACCAAAAAATCTAATGGAATTAACAAGCGGAAACCACTGAGAAAATGGAAATTTGAGAGAAAACTACGACAGTTAGCATCAGAACGTGCAAAGAAAAATGTGAAAAACACATTGGAATTCAATAACCTACAAGAAATCACCTTAACATTTTATCAAAATAAACAGAACAAATAAATGCCATAAGCAGAGAAGGGGGTGAAGATAAAATGTGCGGTGAGAGAGGAAGAAGGAACTGAAGAGATCTATCTAAAAGAAAGCAACCTGTGGCGGTGGTGGTGGTGGTGGTCGGAGGGAGGAGGAGGAGAGCCGTAGAGTTGCAAAAAGTCTTGAAGCTGAGCGATGAGCCGCCTGAGCATGGCCAGCTCTTCCATGGCCACCAATAGCTCCTTCACAACAACAACGTAAGAAGAAAAAGAAATTTCCTTTTTTCTCTTTCAATCGTCTCTCTAATCTCTATGTCATTACAATGCTGTTTCGTTGTGAGTTAAGCGAAGCGAGTCATCTAATACCAAATCAGTTTGACCCATAAACCCATAATTTCATGTAATTATTCTCACCCGCACGCTTTTTTGTCATCATAATCATCCCTTTTACCTTCTTTCCCACTTTAGGACTTTTTTTTAAATTCAAAAAACAAATAAAGCTAAATCCTTCTTACTATTTTCAAAATCATTTCTTCAACAAATTTCTATGCTTTCTTCATTAGCCTAAAGGGATTCACAGTTGTTTACAAATGGAAAATTCAGCACTTTAATTATAACTTTTATCATATCATGGATGGTAATTATCTATATATATAAATTTCACTACTTTAATCATTTATAATAATAATTTCCAAATTTTAATTATTTTAATTATTTTTTCTCTCCAAAAAAATTCCAAAGGACTTGTAGTTTCTCCGTTATGATGATTTGTCCCCACCCAACCTCTTTTCCAATATAATTTTTATGATGATTTTGTTAGATTTACGGAAGTACCGACTCCATCATCATATTCATGGCCTTTGTCTTCCCTCCATCAATTTATTATTTCATCTTATAAAAAAGTAATATATATTTTATATTTAAATTCGTAGAATAGTTTTAATGATAAAAAATATTTTTCTTTAAAAAAACTAATTTGAGTAATTATATTTATACGTTTATATTTTTAATAATTTTAAGAAAAACTTTATTTATATATTATTTTATAATCCCTTCAAATTATTTAATAAAATATGTGTTTTAATATTAAATTTGATTTCGTAATATCTATATATGAAATAACTTAAATTAGAGTAATTCTTAAAAGAACTTTTTAAGTAAGGTGAAGTTGAAACTCATGTGCATAATAATTAAACTTAGGAAGGAGTATTGAATTATGTGGAGTTGAATTGATTATATAAATTTTAAATTATTGAATTGTATTTAATTATTTGGAAAAAAATTAATAGGAGTTTTAAATAAATGATAAGTCACTGACGGGATTAGTTCGAGTGGTAAGCAGATTGATATCTCTTAAGCAAATTTCAAGTTTGAATTTTTGTGTACGTAAAAAATTCTTGCTGAGAGACTTGTCTATCAAAATCAAAGCGTGCAACGTCGGTCAGTCTGGATTAATCAAAATAAAGTCCTAGGAATCGGGAGAAAAATAAATAAATGATAAAACATGAGTAAAACAAAAAATAATCGAGTGCGGTCATACAAATACTAATACATCGGATCCTATTAAAACTCTGTAATTAAATATACTTAAGCGATAATAATATTAAGATAGATAACCTCCTAAAAAATCATCGTATTGTACCCTTAATTCTCTAAAATTTATTTATCATAAAAGAAAAACAAGAAACAGTTGAGAGTTCATTGTCATAATTGATGAGAACCTAAATTCATGGGTGCATACAACAACCGAGACTCGACCCGCCAAACAGTTCTTAGACGACCGCCCAAGGTTTGCTTCAACGTAGAGCTTCGATCTCGAAAATATTAACTTCGGCTTACCTAAACTTTACATTTCATCTTCGTTATATTTAAGGATAAACATAAAATTATGTAAAGAATATTAATTTTTCAAAAATATAAAATTTAAAAATCAATAAAAATATAAAAAAAAATTAACTATTAAAATTTAAAAATTTTGAAGATACAATTACAATCTTAATACTAGTGACGGATGGAAGTATTATTCAAGATGGACAATGCTAATTTTAAAATCTAAACTTTTAAGTTAATTATGTTTTTTTGGGTGAAATGTATGACTACAAATGGTCATATGGGATACTAATACGAGTCTCGTTAAAAATTTCTCTTATAATAAATAGAAGAAAAGTGTACTTATACCAGTATAATATAATGAATCAATCCATAGAATCCTTCGTTAACAAAGGAAGCAACCAAATAGGAGGATCAACATGAAAGATAATCTCAAGAGAAACATTTGATGTGCTTTTAGATGATGCATCGGACACATCATTCCCTTCGCGCCTAATATGATAGGTGATCACTACCCAATTTCGTCAACAAAGCTCCTTCAGATGCCAATGGAGAGAGTGATTACCAATAGTATCACTCTCAACTATCCTAATTGCCTCAAGACTATCAAGCTCAAGAACAATCTGACGATAACCTGCCTCCCAAGCAAAATACAAACCATAGTACGCGTCCCATAATTCAGCATCAAGCGCAGAATATATCCCGATAAATTCGCGAACCCAAACCATCACTCACCAAGATGGTTCACTCTAAATTTTATTTGTACTCATATGATATAAAAAAATCTGTTATTAATATATATATATATATATATATATATATATATATATATATATATTCATCCTTAAAGATATTTTAAGATCTCCCACTATTCAATACAACTTGGGGGCGTTTTCACATAATGTAAGATTATCTTTGGGAATAATATTAATGGAATGTAACATTTTATATGAATATTGTATTATCTTATTTGATTTGTTTAGCAGGAATGTAAAATTAGACCTAGCAAATTTGACTCGTACCCGATTATCCGAACCGAGACCCGATATAAACCCGAACATGATAACCCAAAATTGATCTGAAACCCAAAATAAACCGAATCGAACCAAAACCGACGAATTATAGTTTAACCAAAATCAACCCAACCCCAAAGGAACTCAAACAAAAAATCAACCTGAACCGAAATCAATCCGAACCGAAAATAACTCGAACCGAACTTTGACCCGATTTTAACTCGATAATTGAGTCTAAGTGAACAAATAATTTATTATTATTATTATTATTATTATTATTATTATTATCTATTTTTAGCAATTAGATAAATAGTAGAATGATATAATTTTTATTCTCATTTTATATTGTACAATTAGTTCGTCACCGCATTTAATAATAGTTTAATAGTTCAAAATAATCTTTACTATGTTAAAAGACCATCTCTATATCCAATAACTTCTAAATCAATCCTAAAATTTATTATGATTTATAAAATTATTTTTATACTTCCAAATATTATAATTTGATTTAATTCAATTAAACTAAAACTTTTAGCCCCGAATTTGAGATGTGACAATATATAATCACATAACTTTTTTGAATTACAAGTTATAAATAGTAGCACCAATTGTCAAGACGATAAAGAGTGAAGACGGTTGACCTAAACAGAAACAACCTGAATTAACTCAAAAATCTAAAGTTTGACCTGAACCAAAACCAACCTGAATTAACTCAAAAACCTAAAGGTTGACCTGAACCAAAACCAACCTGAATTGACCCAAAAATCTAAAGTTTGACCCGAACCGAAACTAACCGATCCGATATTGACCCAACTCGAAACCAATCGGTCTGAGACTAACCCGAACCAAATACCAACCAATCCGATTTTGACCTGGCCTGAAAACCGATCGGACCGATTTGACTCGACTCAATACCCGACCCGAAATGGATTTCCATTGACCCAAACTAAACCTGAACCTGGTCTGACCCGAATCGAACTAAATCCAAACCCGAAATAACCTAATTTGAAACGACCCAACCCAAACCCGATCTGAATGACCCAATTGTCACATTCATGTAAAATTACAGTGTTTGATTGGAATAATATAGGATTACTTAAATGCACATTTTACTAAATCATCATTGTGATATATGTTTTTTAAAAAGTTAAACTTTAATATTAAATTATAAATATTTGAATAAAAATTCATAGAAATATTTTAATCGTTATATTATCTAACTTTTGAGAAAAATGCATTTGATTAGAGGTGGCAATCGGGTCATTTGGTTCGGTTCAGGTCGGGTTATTTCGGATCAAATTATTTTGGGCTAGGATTGCATTCGGTTTGGATTTGGTTCAGTTCAGGTCAGATCTGGTTCGAGTTTAGTTCGGGTCAATGGAAATTTAGATCGGTTCGTGTCAAATCGGGTTGATTGGTTTTCGAATCAGGTCAAAATCATATCAAATGGTGTTTGGGTCAGATTAATTTTGGACCTCTTAGTTTCAAGTCGGGTCAATTTTGGATATGTTGGTTTCAGTTCAAGATAAGCTTTAGATTTTCAGATCAATCCGGGTTGGTTTCAGTTCGAATCAACATTTAGATTTTTGGGTCAATTCAGGTTGATTTTGGTTCATATTAACCTTTAGAATTTTGAGTTAATTTGAGTTGGTTCTGTTTAGGTCAATCGTCTTAACTCTTTGTATTCTTAATTATCGACGCTATACTTTATAACTTGTAATTCAAAAAAATTATGTAAAGATTATATTGAACTATTAAACTATTACTAAATGTTGTGATGAATTAATTGTACAATATAGAATGAGAATAGAAAATATATCATTCTATTATTTATCTAATTACTAAAAATAGATAATAAATAAATAAAATATTTATTCACTTAGACTCAATTATCATTTTAAAATCGGGTCAAAGTTCGGTCCGGATCTGGTATGGGTAAATTAAATTTGGGTTGATTTCAGTTTGGGTTATTTTCTGTTCGAATTTATTTCAGTTCGAGTTAATTTTTGGTTCGAATTCCTTTCAGTTCGGGTTGATTTCGGTCAAACTATAATTCGGTTCGATTCGATTTATTTCGGATTTCGAAGCAATTTTGGGTTATCATATTCGGGCCTATATCAGGTCTCGGTTCGGATAATCAGGTACGAGTCAAATTTGCCAAGTCTACATTTGATATATAATTAGTATATTAAACTTATATTTTTAAATAATTTTCATAAATATCATATCTATTTATATAAAAAAATAATAGTATGGTCCCAAGTGGACAATAATATTATTTTCAATGTATATTATCTATTTTTTAATAACTAAAGTTATATATTATTTTAAATAATTACATTTTTACAATAATATTATTTTACACCTCATAAAATTACAAATAATTACTACATTAAATATTAAAAATATAAAGTAACTTTAAATACTCAAATTTATTAATATTTAATTAAATTAAACTCTTTGTATATTATTATTATGTTTATAGTTTTGATTTATAAATTTGAGTAAAGTACAAAAAATAAGAATTGAGAAAGATCACTATAAAAAGAATTTATTAGTATAAGGAAATTATTGTCCAAAAAGAATTTATTATTCTAAGGGTATTAATATCCAAAATGGTGGAAATTGTTTAATACCTAAGAATTTAGAAGTAATGATATTCTCACATTTTTAACAAAAAAATGCTACTGTTTAAAAAAAATTATTACATAATAATAATCTTTTATGTGAATCAAATATGTATTTTCTGTGAATCAAACGTGTGAATGCAATTACGAAAAAAATTATTCTCCTTGACATATCGTTTCTAAGATTTTAGTGGTCTGGAGCTAATATAAAAATTAGGCCCCTAATCATAAATATTGCAAATAAATAAATCATAAAAACAAGTAAACTAAATAAATGTATTTGTAATTTTTTTGTTACGTTTAATAAGCTATATAATAAATATATCAAATTTTAAATAAAAATCATCAAGAAATTTTATTAAACATTCAATTACTCACACAAAACAAACATGATCTTGTCAAAAATTAATAAAAGAATAATTAAATGAAAAGTTAAAAAATAATTTAAAAATGTCACATCAACATCGTTAACTTTTTAATGGTGAATAAAAAAATAAAATATAACATTAAGTATGATTTTGAAAAAAAAAATTGAATGGATAAAACATAAATAAAATAATAAGTGATTAACTTAATAAATAATTTATCCTTTTAATTATATATAAATTTATAATTTCAAGTCCTAAACAAGAAGGGTCCTGGGCGATTGCCTCTTTTGCCTATGCTCAAGAACGATCATGCCCCTTAATAATGATATTTTACGTAAACCAAATAATTTTTTCAATGAACCAAATGTCCAATCAATCAATTTTCAATTATATATATATAAACTAAATAATCTCAATGGTTTAAACATTATGTATCCTTTAAAATTTTAAGTTCAAACATCATCTCTATAAAAATATTTCCTATGTCCCATAAATTATGTCTGAAATTGAGTATGCACATAGTTTTAATAGATATATTTCATAAAAATGATAAAATTATTTTTAAAAAAGTATCGATAAATTTTACAAATTTATTTTGATAAATACAAAAAAGTGAAACATATAAAAATATAAAAGAAATGTGTTGTCATTTTTTATTTTTTTTAATAAAATAATTTTGAATAAAATAATTTTAAAAACAACAAAAAGAACACATTTAAAGAACAAAAAATATAAAACTTTTTTAACATATATTATCCCATTATTAATCCTATATTAATAAAAAAAACTCATTTTTATTAAGCGTTGCTTTTTTTCTAATTTAAATAAATAAAATTCAGGTCCAAATGAACAACCAAATGTTTGTAGTTTACACGTTTAATGATTCAAAGAGGAGAAAAAGAGAAGAAAGTAATGATGAAGGGTAGTTTAGGGAAAGATAATAATTATGAGGTTTCGTCAAAGAAATGGCGGTGGTTAATCATTTCATTTCCCCTCGGGAACACAAAAGTCATTCATTTTATTATTATTACTTTGGATAAATTATTTATATGGTACTCCATTTTTCCCATGTTTCTGTTTTTACCCTAATTATTTTTTAAAAAAAAAATCACATTTAATACTGCATTTTATTTTATTTCAGTACCTTACAGTTATTTTTAATAGTTGATTTAACGAAAATAACGATAAATTATGATATAATTATAGTTTAAGTTCTCAAAATTTATATATTTTATTAATTTTTTTCATAATTTAATAAATTTAATTTAATTTTTAATAATTAAAAATTTATTAATTTGATATTTATTTTAATTTAAAAAATAAATAATCAAATAAATTTATTTTTATTACAATATACTCATTTTGATTATATTTTTAAAAATTAATAAAAACATGTTTAGAATGTTTAACCATTGAATCAAAATTGATATTTGACAAAAACAATATTTAACTAAGTATAGAAAACAATTATTTCCTCCTTCCTCGCATTGTTTACCATCTTTTTACATCTGTTCATTTGGGGTTTTGTGAATATATTTCTTTTGATTTTTTAATTTTTAGTAATAAAGACTGAATTCGAGTTATTATTATTATAGAAATTTTAAGGACTAAAATTATTATTAAATAAGATTATATTGTTTATTTTCATTAAATGAATCATCAAAATCACAATAAAAATTAAAATATAATATTAGATATATTTTTATTAAAAAAATTGAATATAGTAAATGAAAAAAAGAACATATGAGGCAGCAAATAAATAATTAGCCCATTTGTATCATGGCTCATGATGCTCATCAGCATATTTTTTTTTGTATTAGAAAGTAGTACATTTTCTAAAATAAAAAAAATAAGAGGGGTTTCTTTTTAATTTTAATTTATAGTTTATAAATTTCAAATCCCATTCAAAATAAAGATAACCTATTGTAAACGGAGATAATTCGGATATTTGTGTTTATAAATAACTTTACATGAAAGAACCTTTTCAAAAATAAAAATTCACAAGTTGATAAAAAAAGTTATTATGTTAGTTGTAAATATGTAGACTTTAT
Source organism: Hibiscus syriacus (assembly GCF_006381635.1). Classification (NCBI taxonomy): domain Eukaryota; kingdom Viridiplantae; phylum Streptophyta; class Magnoliopsida; order Malvales; family Malvaceae; genus Hibiscus; species Hibiscus syriacus. The sequence continues at coordinate 12,129,169 of NW_024062733.1, forward strand.
ATTAACATTTGTTTCATTTTTTGGGTATATTTTCATTACTTTTGTTTATTATTTTTAGGATTGTATTTAACATTATCACGATTAATTAAAATGACGTTTATTTATTATATGTTGATATTCTCAGGTTTAGAACCTCGAATTTTTACATTTTCCTTATATGATCCTTGTATAACCTTAAGTGGTTATTTTTTGTGTTGATGATTATAAGAAATTGTATTCATTACGTGTTTAGTTTATAATTATGATTATAAATTTTATCGAAATTTATATAATTTCTAGTATTAATAAAATTAGTGGTTTCTATATAAAAAACATACAAATCTATTTAAAACTTAAATTTTTTATACACATCAAGAGCGGATGTACGTAGTTTGAAAATTAACAATATTATATATTATTATAATAAAGCTATTAAATTTATTCTTGTGTTAAAGAATAAAAAATATACATATTTTTAAAATGTATTAGAATATAAACATTTATTATACAAACACTCGAAACCTTAAAATATCTTTGGTCTCTATTGTAACTTGGAAGGACACAATAGTGCGGTTTTTTTTTTTTTTTTGCCTGATATGATAAACAGGTAAAATATTTAAGAAAATAAGGAAAATAGTAGTTTATTTTGGATTTATGATATTTTTTTATAGTGTTCATGGAACTCATTATGAGATGGAGTTTAATAAAAAATATTTTTATCTAAACTCGTTATCTTGAGGTGATGAGTTCTAATAAAATATAATATTTTAATTAAAATTTATCATATCAATGTAAAAAATTTAAATAAAAAAATATTTTTTATTAAAACTCGTTACCTCGACGTGACGAGTTCATTTACTTTAAAAAATACCGTAATTTCAAAATAAATTTATACTTATCTATTGGACTAAATAAAAAACCCATAAAGGCCAATTTCTGTTTACGACGGTCCACTTTTAATGGGTTATACAGAATTTTAGTAAATAAATATTTTCCAAACACTAAAGATAGGTGAAATTTCTGTTTTTTTTTTCTTCTAATTTAAACTATAACACTGAAAGAATAATTTAACATACACAAAGTGCAAGCCAAACTTAAACATATTTTTTTCTAAATATTTGAATTCATGTATTAATGTGTTGTTGTGAAGATTACCTACATTTGCTGGAGGGTAAGTGTTGAGTACTTCACATGCAATGAATGATAAGATAGACGATTCATGTTTCTTTATTACTGCAATGTTCTTACGTTCTACTTGTTTCTCTCTTACTTATAATCCCATGCGCCCTTCATGGTTACCAATTTATTTCTACATTTTCACATTCCATTATAAAGCAAAGGGCCAGACCACTGGTCTCTCAATTCATTCCTTTCAATCCCTTGGATCATTTATGGAAACTCCGACTCCGACGCAACATTCCGAAGATGACAACGAACATGTTTTCCTTAGCAAATACCCACCGGTTTTGGTGCCGGATAACCTAACATTGTCGGAATTTGTTCTCCAGGATGCCGAGTTATACGCTGACAAGGTAGCATTCGTGGAAGCGGTGTCGGGGAAATCGTATTACTACCGAATATTGCAGAGTATGGCATCGTTGCTCTCGGGATCATGGCCCAGGTAGCCGAAAATTGACGAAAACCGATAGGAAGCTTTGGTTTCTCGACGAACCTTCGATGGTTTCTATACAAGGAATGATGGGGAACTATGACGATCAGCCACCAGGGTTTTAGTCACGGTGGCCTGATGCTTACACGGTACTACAATGACGATCACCATCCAATAGCGACGGAGATCAACGATGGGTAGCAGTGGACGATCGTTGACAATGAAAAGTTAACAACAGAATGACAAAAAATCAATCTATAAAGTTGAGCGAGTAAAATAAGAATTATATGAAAATTCAGTTATCAAATTTGTAATTTTTTTTTAACCTGTCATAGCTTCTGTGACTTTTAACGATTAAAAAATTATTTCTCTAAGCCACGCCATAACGGTGTGAGAAGTTTAACGGCAAAGTGACAAAAAAAACTCAATCTATAAAGTTGAGTGAACAAATTGAAAATTTTAAAAGTACGACGAGTAAAATATGAATCATATGAAAATTCAGTTACCAAATTTGTAATTTACCCAAAATATCAAATTTATTATAAAGTACACAAATTTGTACTGATCAAATCAAATATTACATTGCATATTAAATTTATTTCCTTAATTTATTTTTACTCAGATATACGCGTTAAAGAATCTAAATTCTGACGTATTGTCAAACACATTGAAGCCCAACAGCCAATTAAAGAAACAGATTTTACAAACTGAAATATTTCAAGATCTCGAGTACTTCTGTAAATAAACGAGCGAATACGAACGAGATATATTTATATTCATTTGTTTAACTTTAACCGAACAAATGAATAAATACAAACATAAACAAACAAAAAATTTATTGATCGTGTTCATTTATTAAGGAATGTAGTTTATTCTTGTTCGTTCATGTCCATTCATTTAAATGATAAACGAATACAAATAAACGAGCATAAAGGAAGGGATGTAAACGGATATAAACGAACACAATAAATGAACGTAAACGAACACAATAAATAAACATAAACGAACATAATTGGAAATAGATATTTTTTCCTAACAATTTTAGGATTATATTTTATTTAATTGTTTTGAGCTTTTTTCCTTTGTATTTAAAATTAATTAAATTTTAAAATATTTATAGGTATTAGATTAAAATTTATTAGATTTTAATATTTTAAATGGGTCTAAAGAGATTGAGAGAAACATAAATGAACACACATAAACTAACATGAACGAACAGATATAAACGAACGAACATATTACCGAACGTTCATGAACGTAAATGAACGAACAAACCCTCAGTTCATGTCCGTTTATTTAATTAAACGAACACAAAATCTTGTTTATATTCGTTTATTTAATAAATAAACGAACATAAATGAACTTCCCGCCGAATGATTCACAAACAATTTGTTAAACGTTCTATTCATTTGCAGACCTAATCCCGAGGATATTACTTCTCTTCTCCACGAAAGGTCTACTCTTATTTTATTTGCAGTGCAAGTGTTGAAAAATTCCATATTTCTAGGTGCTTTTGCATTGACATCGCAATTTTACTTTGTAGAATCATGGAGATAAGACATTAAGACATTAGTATTGAGAGAGGAAAAAACTTAATTCCTAATTCAACCCTTGAAGTATACTCATTCTTTCACATTGAACCATGAGTCATTTTTTTTCAGAATATCCCCTAAACCAACATTTTTATCCCAAAAAAAGAACAATAAGACGCGTGACATTTTATCATTGGAGCTGATATTTTTGAGACAAAAAAGATAGTTTAGAATATAAAAAATGAGAAAATGTTCATTTAAGGGATAAACAGAAGAAAAATAATAATTTATGGCGCAAAATGAAAGATCATATATACTTTAAGAGTTAAATTAAGAATAAAGTTAAAAAAATAATCAACCAACCTGAGCTTATAATGTCATAATTTACCCAAACCCAATGTTGTTTGAACCAGGTCAGACTAATCACCTCACAGAATCGGAAATCAATGATCGACCAGTTCAATCGATGATATTAAACCAAGTTTAGAATGAACAACTACAAATCACTAAAAGAACAAGAACTAGGACACAAAATCTGATTGAATTAAGGGTATATATGTTTTCCGTAAAATATTTTTCGAAAAATATTTTCCTCATTTTTCCAGTATTTGATCGACGGGAAACATGTTGATCGATATAAAACATTTTCTTGATAAACAAAATTTCCTTTGAATTATATAAAAAATTACTTACGATCTGATTTTCCGTAAATTATTTTTCGAACTTTTCACTTTAAAACATAAACCCTTAAAATAATATAATTTTATATATTTAATATTAGTATAATACTTTAATATCATTTTAATAAAAATATTACTCATTGAAAATTTTAAAATATTTTTATTAATATTTTTAATAATATAATATAATAATTTTTAATATTATATAATACCTTTAATTATATTATAATAATATATGATATTATAATCTTATTTTAATAATATTAATAAAATTTATATTATTTATTAATTTCCTAAAAAAATAGTACTGAATTATTAACATTGGATAATATTATTTATGTATTTAATATTAATATAACAATTTACTAATATTTAAATAAAAGTACTTAAAATATATTTGTTAGTAATTTTTAAAATATAATATAATATTTTTCTTTTAATAAATAATTAATATAATCTATTATATTTTTATTTTGATAATATACTAATCTTAATATTTTTATTTATAAAGTTGTAAAAATAATATTTTAATAATAATAATGACATAAATAATATTAAATAAATTATTTTAATATTCTAAAAATAATAATATTAAAATAATATAATAAATGCACGAACCATCTTACCTCAATAGTTAAAGAAATCATTATTGTTCTTAGAAGTCACAGGTTCGAGTACCAACGACTACAACATGGTGATTGAGATTTCATAATTAAATGATTGAGAGTATTTAGAACATATACTACTTTGTAACCACCTTAGTTTAATTAAAATATATATAATATAATATAATAAATAATATTATTTCTTAAATTTATTATTTGTAATAAATAATTTCTAAAAAAATCATCAACTAGTGAAAAATAATTTATATATCTTTCAAACACCGTAAAATTTGTTCTAGAAAATACTTTCCAGAGAATGTAATTATTTTACGGAAACATTTTGTCAAAAATATTTTTAGTAAGACAAACAAACCCTAAGGGTTGTATTAATATTGTTAACAAGGCTGAACGCTAAAGAAAGTAAGAGACTGAACTTTCAAAAGATTTTATGGAGACATCTGCTAAACAGTCGATGGTTTCAATTTATTTTGAAATTGATGAAATTAATCAAACTTGACAAAGATGTTAAGATCAATAGCACGCTAAAAACTCTCAATATCTCAAAGTTCTTCACAATGGTAACTATGAATAATAATCCAATCAAACAAATCAAGCTGACCAGATTATTAATGTTATTTCAAATTTTTAATGAATTTTTTATTTTTCTATCATTTGAGTTTAATGATTTTGTAAAAAAAATGTTTACATTGTTACAAGGTACATTCACGATGTTAGGGATGACACCACAGACCAGTTTTGAAGAAAAATAAACTAAAAAAAGAAGACAAGAACATTCTTGGGTGAATTCTTTGAGATATGAACATGACCAATCAAGATCTTGGTGGCTTGTGGAATAAGATGTTTGATCCATTTTGGCCAACACTTTTCCAGTTCTTTAATATACATCCCATCATGATCTTGATCGGTTATGATCATAATATGTTCATTTCTTAAAAAATTCACATACAAATTCATTAATTGATCAATGATGACACCCCCCTCATTGCTAATTTTAACTTGCAACGAGTAAACATTATAATATTTTTTTCTTTAAAACATGAAACTCAGCCAACTGCAAAACAAAAAAAACCCATTAGAATATCAACATAACATTGATAATCTTGTTAACAGAATTTGTTTGAATGAATGATTATTCATAATTACTTGGTATAGTTTAATAGAGAAAGCATTGATGTTTAAGGAAAATTCTTATTTGTACAAACAATAAGATAACTTATAGTAAGAGATTATGTAAAATCACTTCAGTTTAAAAAAATAGGGAGCATAGCTTGCAATTAGCCTCCTATTGGAATCAAGATAATTTTGAGATATTAAGAGTTCTTGTCACTCTATTGGTCTTCACAGCAAACCTTTTTCTAAAAAAATCTTCTGAAAATTCACATTTAATCCTCAATCAAATTCTAGTATACATCTGATTTAAGATTCGTGAGTCATCTATGAGACTCATATTGGGGATTATCAAATACAGAACTAGTGCCTACCAAGCATACAAATCATATCAATGGCATGACTCACCAACTGATCGAGTATTCTCATATTTGAACTACATTATCGCATGGCTTTGTCCCCTAAAAGTATGTCTCTCCATATTCAAACCCTAGACCTACATATGAGTCTAATTCGAAACTATAGTACCATTTGACCTAGGTAGACTTGATTTGCAACAATTTCAATCTAGAATGACCAAAATTTCAATGCTACAAGAAACATTGAAAACAGGACTGAATGCAGCATCCCACTCTGACAAGAAACCAAAGACTTCTCAAGATCAAACGCCCACCTTCCACTTACAAGGGAAGAATGCATACTGCATATAGCAGTTCACCTCAGTATCTTTAACACGTAATTATAATGTACCAACAAGAAACTAAGTTTAACCTATAATGGTGCAAAATTGGAGACAGTGTGGCCAATAACAACTAGAATGATATTATTTTAATGGATTCATGTAATTTCTCAAAGATCTAACGGAATAGACCAATGTTTATGTCGCAAGAAAAAAACACAATACAAACTTGACCACCACATTCTATTGATGATTGCAAAAAACACTGAAAATTTCCTACTCCTAGCACTATAAAATGATAGATCTAATTAAATAATGGAAGTTGAGTACTTCTATGCTTCAAATAAAAGATTTTGGTCAACACAACGACAACCCAACACAGACAGCAGAACTGAATGAAACTGAGAGATGTGTAATTTGCAGTGTCTTTACCCACTATGAATATATCTAAGTTCACAGTAACATGCTAACTAGAATAGCAGAGCTGATTGCAAATACAAAGCCAATCTAACAGAAACCAGAGCCAACCTGTAAACATTTTTCGGATTAAGATGGCTAACACATAATGCAGCAACGATCAATAAAGACCACAAGTACCATAGCATTAATACAACTGGACACTGACCACGAGAAGGAAGAGTAACTTGACAATCGCTGCAAAATGAGGATGACAAAACTGACTTTCAGACACCCATATTGAGCAATGGTGGATGATAACTCTGGACCTTCTCAACCCTCAAACATGTCCTAGTACTCACTGGAACAGTAGACAATTGCAAATCAATGGAAAGAAGGACAAAAAGGAACTTCAGTTAAACAATAAAGTTCAAGAATCTCTTTACTATAGAAAGACAAGAAACTATAGTAAAAAGCAATAGTTCAAAATACAGTTTGAAGGATTGAAAGCTTATTGAATTCTTAACTTGTACAAATGTGCTCACCAGAAACAATAACTTCAAATAAGAAACTAGAAGAAAAAAGAAAATGCTTCAAATCACGAACCTGATCATCCTCATTTGCAGTTGGTGAGGGGGACTTCTTTGACTCGACTGGTTTCTCAGCCCCACAATTTTGTCTGTTACACTTTGTCCTAAACGGATAGTTAATATTACTACATTTCTCACACTTCCAACTTCCCTCCAGCATATTTTGCTCTGAAAAGCACGAAATACATATGCATCAAATTGCAAACATGTGACATTGACATCATGATGCTTCCAAATTTAAAAGAACTTACTTGAACTTTTATCTGATTTTGGAGTCTGCATTTACAAGAGAAATTGTCATAAATCAGAAATGGATTCATAATCAAAGAAAAAAGTATGCAAAATTTCATGTATTTTTCAGTTTTCAAATAACCAAAGGCAAACAAAAGAGCAGCTACATTGCATCATTATTAAATATATAAATGGACAAAAACCTGAGATCCAGGCTTAGGTGTACTGCATTTCCTCATGTTACAGACAGTTCTGAAGGAGAAGTTAATGTTCCCACATTTTGGGCATTTCCAATCATCATCACGTGTAGCATCTGACAAGGAATCAAAGAGAAAGGAATTAAATTACCGCATAAAAGATTGCTGTAATGCGCATATAATTGCTTCTTTGAAAATAACAGTAGAGGTGGCATGCTTGCACCTTTTTTGTGTAATTTATCATCTGCGAAAAATCCTGGTCTCGGTCCCTGTAGGTTAAAAGTACAATTATATCATAAACAGGTACTCTAGCCCCATCAAAACTCAAAAAATATTAGATGGAAGAATATTCAAATTTCAGAACCAATCTAGAGAACTCTTATAGAATAGAGATCCATGCTTCAACTGAATGCTTCTATACAAAAATACACCAAAAGAGTATCGGATGCAAGCTCAAATGCTCAATACAGAATTGTTAGCTGCCAAGACATTAAATATATCAAGTACAAAATCCCCAGCCTAGAAAGCATGCAATTACATCACAGAGTAGTGTTGCAACATATTATCAGGCTTGCGATCTCAGTTTCACATTTCTAACAAATAATGACCCCAAATCAGCAATAAACAGCTCAACATACCATTGGAGGAGGGGCCATTGGAAACCCCAGGCCATACCGGTCCATCAAAGGGGGCAAGCCATACATTCCACCTGGAATTTTTTAATAAAAATTAAAAGAAAAGAGACGCCTTTTCTAAAACGATATAAGTATAATGCTTAAGGTCAATCAAATATGCGTATGGGTGCTTGGGTTGCAGAGAAGTAATTATGATCGATGCGTGTTCTTGGTCAACATTTTAGCTTCCAAGTGTATAAATGGGAAAACACAATAAAGCAGGAAAAGCAATCGCAATTATAAACTGCAATGCAAGGCAGGTTACCGATACCATTCCCTATCATTGGCCCACTAGAATAAGGGGGTGGTCCAGCAGGCACATGCAGCTGCCGGTAGGGACTGCCCCCAGAAAGACGACTGCCATAATTGTAATGATAAGCCGGTCCTCCAGAAAAAGGAGCTTCATAAGGAGGAACAGATAAACCATTGAAGAGGGAAGAAACATATGGTGGTACACCCAGATACACTGAAGATGGAGGTCCAGGACCTACGTAAGGAGTAGATGACGAGTAACTTTGTGGTGCTTGGAGAGGCTTGCCTGCAAATTTCTGAGGAAAATTCACCAACTCAATCTTCAAAAAAATCAAAATGGGAGAAAAAGGATTACAAAGGGTTAGTTACTAAAGACAGAAATAATAGAAACAGCCTATGATTTTATGACCAACAGTCTTTTCTCCCAAAAAAAGGATTTAGAGGGACTAAACTATACTCTGGTATTTTTCCTTTAAGTCAGCTAAATCAGCTGAGAACCAAGTATTAAATTCTTTAAAAATAACTTGTCAAATCATATATTTCTAAGAATCTGCTCTTCTATTACTAATACTGTTAAAAACAATTTCAATCTGAACATCAGTTAATAGTAAAACCCAATTTCAATCCGAACATTAATCATCAAAACCTATAAGCCAAAACTCAGGAATATTTTGAACGCCAACATTGGGTAATAAACATAAAGACTTACTGAATTATGAACAGCTGTTCTAGGTTGAGTGCAATTGCGCATATTGCAAGTAGTTCTAAATGAAAAATTAACATTCCCACAACTAGGGCATGTCCAATCATCTTCCCTACGACTACCTACAAATTAAACCATAAAATTTCAACATTTTCAAAATTTAAACATAAAATTTAAACAAAATAAATTGAAAATTAATAGACGTACCATCGGTTCTAGCACGCTTCGCTGCGGAAGAGTTTCTATTATCGACCTGAACCCAAGTTAATCACCGTACAGATGTTCATAAATCAATAGGAAACAATCATTACGAAATTTAACTCCATTTACCAATAATAAATTGGAGAATTGAGCAATAAAAAGAAAAGATTCGAGGAAATAAAAAGAAAAACCTATATTGACAATGGGGAATTGGTAATAAGATAATTCTATAATTAGATCTATTAAAGCTGGATGCAGAAATCAAAAACGAGAGGAAATTGAGAGAATTGGACAGGGTAATTACCTGAGACATTTAGTCGGCGGCGATTGAGGGAGATAATGACTGTTTCGGTGCTAAGATTCGAAAGGGGAAAGGGGAAAGGGGAAACGGGAAACGGGAAACGGGAATTTGCCCTACCTTCGATGAAAAGGAGGTGAGAGACTAACGGACTTTGATGTAAGAGATGGAATTGAAAGCTTAACTAACCATTTACCGTTTGGTTCACGAATTTTTGCATTTATGGAAGGATTTTTTTTCTGGTATTTGTTTCCTGGGAGGGTAAAAGTTTAATATCAACAGGAATTGTTTTGTTATATTTTACTGGGAATGTTATTCCCATGTCTCTCTTAGGTATTTATTTATTTCTGTTCTCTGTTGGCTAAAATATCTCTTCTCCCCGTAGTTTGCTTATGCGAAGGAAAAAAGTCTTCTTCTTTGATTTGGTGAGAGAAGCTCACAAAGTACAATTCAAAAACAAATATTTTTTCTTCCCTTCACTTATAATTTCCCTTTTCTGGCATTCACATGGAATCAATTTAGTTTTCTTCAATTTCGACTGCCTTTACATCAATCACCAATTCTTTCTTTTTTTTCTGTGATAATCATTTTTTTCTTGTGTTCGTAAAGATCTGGTTGGTGGTAGATCCATGGGGAGGTTATTTGTGGTGAATCTTGAAAGGAAGGCTTATAACTGCAAACACTGCAAAACCCACCTTGCTCTTTGTGATGATATTGTCTCTAAGGTTGTTTTTCTTCTTTCTTAAATTTGATTCTTTTAATTCTTGGCTGAAATCTTCATCTGGGTGTTTCTGATTTGTTTGGTTGTAATGTTTTTGTGTAATGGCGGTTCTAATTATGATTAGGGGATACCTAAGTTTCCATCGTTTTATTAGTTCATAGCATTTATTACTACTTACTGGGAGCAGTATTTAGAACACATTTTCATTTTTTTGATGAAATTTATAATTAATGGATTCAGTTGTTCATTAAATTTAGAGTTGGGGCTTCCTTAGGTGGTTTGGTCTTGGTGGGTTCTTTAGGTTCTTAGTTATCACTCTTTTGTGGACCACATTTTCATAGATTCGTTTCATCCCTTTTTCTTCCATGTACCCTACTCTTCGTGTTGGTGATCGGATCATTGTCGAAAAGGTAAAAAAAAATTAGTCTTTCCTTTCTACTGGTGGTTTTGTTTGTTTAGTAATTGTTAATTCTAGGATATCTCTGCAGGTGAACTCAGTTTATGGATTTGTAGCTTTAGAAATCATGGAAATATGTGGTTATTTTAATCCCATTTATGCCTTGCTTCAGATCGAATTCTATGGATGATCTCGGTTTTGGTTAATTGTGTTATCATTTTGTTTTTTTTTTTTAACTTCTGGGTAGCAGTTTTTCCGAATTTGTGAGTGCTTTGAACAACGACTTGATCTAGAGCGTGATTAAAATTATTTTATTCGTTGTTCAATGGGCTTTCTTATAGGAGATTTTCAGTAATGTTTTGTCCAAATATGTGGCTATTTTAATGTTAAAGGCTCTTCATCTTCTTCTAAAATGTCCTCTTACGCTATGCAGGTTCATCATGGGTCACTCTATGTCAATGATGTTGAACAACAAGAAAAATTCATAGTTGAACGACCATCATACACATCAGACTTAAAGGTGAGTCCCCTTTGTTGTCTCTCCATGTATTCCTGAGTTCTCTAGCATTTCCTTTACTTTTTTGCATTAAATGTGAGTCTTAGTGGACTCCATGACCCGAATCATTTTAGTTTTGGGTTTATCATAGGACTTCGGGTGGTGCCCTATTCAGAATTGTTGTTTCATGCTGACTGCATTGTGTTTCTTGGATCTGTAGTATGTTCCTAATGGTCATGTTTATGTGTTGGGGGATAACCGTAATAACAACTACGACTCTCATAACTGGTAAATTAGTTAGATCCTCCTTTTGTTTTTTATTTTCTTATGTGTTCAACTCTATTTTCTTTTGTTCTTTATGATTTTTGGTACATGGATATAGTTTAGAACATACTTTATCCCTGAAAGACTCCTGCAGAGCTTAACGATTCGTGAGAGCATCTTCTTGAACGTTTTGATTTGGCTATGATATTCTTTGTTCCTCTTTTTGTACATCATTTGAAATGTGAATTCATGATGTAAATGCAATCATGATATCGATGTTGATTGATAACCAGGGGCCCTCTGCCTGTGGAAAACATTGTTGGAAGATATGTGATGTGCTGTTATAGACCTTCCAACCATAAACATGCTGCAAGTTCACACGGAGTTGTGTTTTTCGGTGATCTTGTCGTTAGTTCTTTTCAATGAATTTTCATACCGATGCTATCGATATAAGCTTGTTTAGTATGATTGTGGATTGTTGAGAGTTCAGCAGCAACTGTAATAGAAGGTGTGTTTATTTTATACTTCCTATGTAAGATGGGCCGTAGGGCTCAACCTTAGAATTTAGGTTAGAGTTAATTAAATTGAATACATGATGAAATTTAGAGGTTAAAATATGAAGCTTGAAAAGTTCTTACTAGTAACATAATTTTACCAAATGAATACGTTCGTGAACATATAAACGAACATTAAATGAATATATTCGTAAGCACTATACGAACGAACACTAACACCTTAAAAAAAATAAGTGAACATAAATACCTTCAAAAATAAATAAACGAACACAAATACAACACTAAAAATTAAATGAATACAAATTAAACATCAATACTTATAAAAATAAATAAACAAATATAAATAAAATCCTATTTATTCAAACTTAATTTATTTACCCAATAATTATATATCAAAATTTTTATACATCATCTTTGTTTTAACTATTTACGCTTAAAAATCTAGATTTTTACTCCAAAAACTAATCCTCAACAGTGTCAGTTCAAAAATTTGGTTTTCGCTACATCTTCTATTGTTAAATAGGGCATCATTTTTACCCTACAAATAGTCTAATTAATCCGGAAATAAGTTAAATTTCAAGCAGGCTGTATGATCTAAAAGAAATTAACGTCTAGTATGTTCAAAGTTTGGACTCTGTCGGTTTTTGTATGTTCGGAGAGAAATTACAGGTTGGGAAACATGAATTATTGGGTTGCTTGCTTTACGTAATCAAGAGTTACGTACAAATCATATTAGAACTGAGTATTAATAATTTTATTAAAATATTAGCAAAGATAATGATGAATGACGGTGAAATATAAAATTATAGACAATATGTTTTTTAGATTTATATTTTCTTACTTATTTGAATGATGTTTTTGTAATATAAATTCATGAGATAAATAATAATGATAAAGTATGCAGAATTAAGTATAAATATAAAAGATAAATAAATAAATAAATTATTGTATATAGAATATATAATAAATATTATATATTAGATAACAAAAATAATTTACATCTTTTTATTATTATGAATATCTATGAAGAATTTTCACAATGTAAACATTTAGTTAAATGTTGATGTAAAATTTTAATATATTTTTACATAAATTATGTAAAATTTAATTTTAATTAAAATTAAAATAATACATGATATATTTAACTACTCAAGTAATATATTATCAACAAATAGATTTTTATATAAATAATTTTTATTTAAATATTTAGAATTTCACTTGTTAAAAAATATAGAACAAGGACAATTTGGTAAAATATACATTTTAGTAATCTTTTATTCCTTCAACCAAACACTGTAATCTTACATTCCTGCCAAACCAACCAAACACAGTAATGTAACATTCTCAGTAATCCTATTCTATGATAATCTTTTATTCCCACTAGTAATCTTACATTCCGTGAACCAAACGCACCCTTAAATTATATGTAAAGTACACAAATGTTTTACTTTATTAAATCTTTCTAATATTAAAAGTTACAAAATAGTTCTTCAATTATAGTATATTATTTTATTGAGTCCCTCGACTATTAAAAATTACAAAATAATCACTTGACTATTTATTATATTCCAACACGTCATTTCCGTTAAAAAATTGACAGTGTACAGAGTTGAGCGTTAACTTGTTGACTGTAATATGATAAAATATTATCCTAGAAGCTAGAATCTCAAAGACTATCATATCAAGTCGTCATGTTAACGCCCAACTTAGACAACTGTCAATTTTTTAACAGAAAATGACAAGTTTAGAACATAATAAATAGTCGGGTGACCATTTTTAACTTTTAATAGTCAACGGACATAACAAAGTAACATTATATAGTTAGAAGACCATTTTGCAACTTTTAATAGTCGATGAACTCAATAAAGCAACACTCTATAGTCGGTAACCATTTATGTACTTTACCCTAAATTATATTTGTCATTTCTGTATCAATCTTGTATTATTATAAGATAGTATTTTATTTAAAGGTTGAAGTACACAAATGGTCCTTGATTATACGATATTGCTTTATTGAGTCTTCTAACTATTAAAAGTTATAAAATTATAAAATGGTCATCTAACTATTCATATGTTCCAAACTCGTCCTTTTTAGGTTAAAAAATTGATGGCAATCTAAGATGGACGTTAACTTATTAACTGATATATAATAGTCGTTTGAGATTTTTGCTCAGATTTTATCATATCACAATCAAAAGATTAACGATAAGCTCAAATCGTAGTCAAATTTTAAACATGAAAAATATGAGTTTGGAATGTATGAATAAATGGGTGACCATTTTGTAACTTTTAATAGTCGATGGACTCAACAAAGCGATACCCTATAGTCAAGGGACCATTTCATAACTTGTATTAGTAGTGGGACTCAACAAAACATTACCCTATAATTGAGGGACAATTTCTGTACTTTACTCGTATTTAAAAGACTCTTAATTATTTAACAATAAACACTAAGACAATGTGTTTGAACCTAAAATCTTTAGGGATAATCATCATTTTAACCATCGAAGTTGCTTAGTTCGTACATATTATATTTGTTTTATAAGGTTACTTTTATAGACTTTTTAGTAAATTATTTGTTTGATCACTTAGTTATTGTCCCTTTTCACTTTGAATACTAATGTTCTGATTTTGTCAATCAGACTATATGACTATTTAAATGCTTCAAGCAAGTCACTTAGTGTTAACATTTAATAGGGATGATGTGTGTGTTAAAAATTGGTATAATTATTTATTTGATCTTCAATATTTACGCATTCTATGAATTTAGTATTAATTTTAGTTTATTCAATAAATTTAATTCTCTAATCAGATAGTGAAATGTGTCACTATTTGATTGAATTTTTTTATTTATTTTAATTTATTTAATTTAAATAATTTTTTTCTTCTAATCATATATACATATCAATAGAGTGAATTATTAATTATTATTATTATTATTATTATTATTATATATATATTTAGTTATAATATTTTAATATAAATTGCCATCTAGCTCAGTTTGTAGAGCGCAATGCTTTTAATCTTGTGGTTGTTGGATCGAGTCCCACTGAAGGCAATTCATACCGGAGGTCTTCCACGGAAGCTGTTTTCAACTTGACGTTGGAGGTAACCTATTACCCTACCTCCCCTTACCCCATTACATTTGAGAATAAGATCAACTAATTTTTAGTTATAATATTTCAATCCCGCCAATTCGTGAGACAAACTAAAACTAGACAACAAATAATACGAGACATTGAGATAATCAAAGTTGTGAAATACTTTCATCAAATGCTTTACGTTGCTAGACAACAAAATAGATTTGTCAAAATAATCAGACAAATGTCCGGCGGTAATAATCATACTTTGCCATTGCCTAGGAACCTTGTAATTACTTTTTTCTTTTCTTTTCTTTTCTTTTCTTTTCTTCTTTCTCAGGATTGTTTTTAGGGTTAAAAATCATTTATCCACTTTTACTCTCGGATTTAAAAAATTATAATATAGAGTAACTTTATTTTTTTATTTTTTATTTAATTAATATATATAATCACTTTCGTTTTTATTTAATTAAGATGTAGTCACCTTAAGTTAACTATTGTTAACTATGTGACGTGATATTTTGGTATAATCATACATTTGGTTTATGTTATTTACATATTCTCTCAATTTAGTTATATTTTTAATAAATTAAAATAAATTTAATCATCCAATCGAATAATGTCATGTGTCATCAGACTAATTTTATTTTAATTTATTCGATTGGTGGAAAATAAATATATTAAATTAAAATAAAGTTAGTCCTTTAACTGAATGGTGACATGTGGCATGACATGTGATACTAGTGGCACATGACATCATTCGATTAGAGGACTAAATTTATTTTAATTATTAAAAGTATGACTAAATTGAGAGAATATATAAATAATAAGGACCAAATGTATTATTATACCAAAATATTTAATGACAATTAACTCGTAGTGACACATCTTAATTAAATAAAAACGAAAGTGGTCATATATTACATATTTTTTAAATCAATAAGAAAAAATAAACAAAACACAAATATAAGATATCAACCATATAGGTAACCCTTGTTTTTAGATAAACTACTTATTCAAGGGTTCTATCTTTCGATATTCTAATTTAAGGCTAAAAAATGATAGAAAATAGACGCAAACGAAAATGTTATAAAAATGTAACATTTTCGGTTTGAGGTAACTTAAAATATTATTTTTTTAATATTTGTAAACATTTTCAATTGAACCGAAAATGTTATGAACAATGTAACATTTTCGATTGACAATCGAAAATGTTAAGAAAAAGTTGACATTTTAAGTTACGCTCAACCGAAAATGTTATGCTTTACATAACATTTTTTATTGTGATTATTCTTTGTCGCTCCTTAGCTTAAACTAAGATGGCATTCCTTAAACTCTCCCATTATTTAGTAATCCAATTATTCTCGCGACTATGTTTTAGCTACCAAACTATATACTTTTTTCAAAATTATCACTAAACTTACAGTTCTTTTTTTGTTTTGATCATCTATCACTAAAAATATATAGAACTATTGACATGGTAATTTTTTTACATTTTCAATGACAATGCGACATTATCTTATGGTGACATATCAACTTCACCATTATCTTATGGCTCGAAAACATTTTGATGTTTCGATATAACAAATAAAGTGTTAATGAATTTTAAGATTTTATATTTGATTTAAATATTATATTCGATTCAATTATTCGAATATCACAAATATTACTCCAAGTTTTCAAATATCAATTTTTACTCCTTACTATATGGAAAATTGAGATTTATACTTAAAGTATTTTTGAGATAATTTTTACAAAGTATTTCGAACCATAATCGAGTCAAAATTGAGTTTTTAATAGGGAAGTACCGATACCTCTTTAACGAGTATTGATAACCCTCAAACATCGAATGCAAAAGATGTACTAATATCCTAGAGGGTATCGATACCCCTTTATATAGAGGTATTGATACCTAGCCAAAAGGTATCGATACCCCTCATTTTGATTTTGACTCCGAGAAATAACATAATGCAAAATGGGTATCGATACCATGACCGGTATCGATACCTCTTTATATAGTAGTATTGATACCCCTTGAGAGATACCGATACCATTAGTTTTGCAACGGTCGAAATATTTGAATTTTATACATGTAGTATCGATACCCCTATGAAGGAGTACCGATACCCATACGCTCCCAACAACTTTTTGAAGTGGAAAACATACAACAACGGCTCTATTGACTTCATGATCATCCCCAACATTCAGAATTCATTCAAGGGATATTTAAACAAGTCTTGAAGCCATTGATGAATAACAAGCTCTATTGACTTCATGATCATCCCCAACATTCAGAATTCATTCAAGGGATATTTAAACAAGTCTTGAAGCCATTGATGAATAACAAGAAACAAGTTTTGAGAAAGAATTCAAAGAGAGGAAGCCTTAAACTTATTGTTTGAGCAATTCAAGCCAAAATCCATTCAATATTCATTTTGCTTTCAAGAACACCATTTGTGCTCAATTGTATTCATTTTGAGTGTTCTTTCTTGTTCTAGAATTGTGCAAACATCTTACATTGTGAGGTTTTTCTGTAAGTTTGCAAAGTTTGTAATTTTTTCTTTGAGAAGAAAGTGTCTCAAGAATTTGGGGTATAATTCTTGAGGGAGTTGTAAGTTGCTCTGTGTCCTCAAAAGAAAGATAAATTAGTAAATTTGTGGAAAATCCTTAGTGTGGATAGCTAAGGTAATGGACGTAGACTTTGGTTGGAAAAGTTGAACCACTCTAAATCGATGTGCAAATCTTTTCTATTTTCTGTCAAAGCTTCCACCAAAATTTTAATTGCCAATTCACCCCCTTTTGGCTATTTTATTCGATTGATTAACTCAACAGTTATTCTTTACATAACATTTTCGATTGTGATTATTCTCCGACGTTCCTTAGCTTAAACTAAGATGGCATTCCTTAAACTCTCCCATTATTTAGTAATCCAATTATTCTCGCGGCTATGTTTTAGCTACCAAACTATATACTTTTTTCAAAATTATCACTAAATTTACAGTTCTTTTTTTGTTTTGGTCGTCTATCACTAAAAATATATAGAACTATTGACATGGTAATTTTTTTTTACATTTTCAATGACGATACGACATTATCTTATGGTGACACATCAACTTCACCATTAATTTTTTAACGACAAATAATCAAAGCATAACAAAAACATAAATTTAATGATGATTTAAAAAATGGGTTATCAAACAGGACTACAAGAATAATTAGGTGAGTAAATACACACTTTATCTTTCTTTTTATTAGTTATTGACTTATTGAATATCTAACTCGTAATTTTATTTGTATTTGTAATTTAATTCTTGAAATAAATATATTTTATAATATTCTTTGAGAATTTGTTATTTTAGAATTATTTGAACATTTCATATTTTTATAAAATTTTGAATTTTTATTTTATAGTATTTTGATTTTTGAAGATTTTATTGATTGAAATTTAAAAAATATTAATTTTGATAACTTATAAAATAATTTTTTAATCTTATATCATTATTTCCAAAATTTCACTAAAATTCATAAGTGGTGAATTTTTATAATTTTTAAAAGTTTAGTGTCTAAAAAATTATTTTGATATAGTTTAATGATTATTCGTAAATTTTATTTTATAAAGTTAATGGTGAGTATTAATATATGATATTTATTCTAAAATTTTCTTTCAAATTATATATGATTCAATTAGTCAATTACTCTACTTGATTGAGAGACTATTTTTTGCTCAAGTGCATAAATTCCAGGGATTTAAGTGGTATTTAACTTTTTTTTATTTGTTTTTAAAATATGGGATTGTTATATAAGGGCGAGTGTTCGATCGAATCGAGTTAAGTAAAGTTTTTTTTGAGTTATTCGAGTTGATGATATTTTATAATTCGAAGTTGACTTTAAATTTTCTCGAGTCGAGTCAAATTTTTGAGTTTATGTTTAAATTTAATTATAAATATTTATAAATTCTAATATTATAATATTGTTTGAATCAAATTTAAATGATATTTTATAACCATGCACAATATTATACAATATTATACATAATATTACAATATATGTATATTTATTCATATATTTTTTTCATATGTGATATACACATATTATACAAAGTCGAGTAACTCGACTCAAAATTGAAATCAATCCACTAATAATTAAAAAATTTGAGTTATTCAAGTTGTATTTTACAACTTGATTTGAGCTTAAATTTTTTCCGAGTCGAGTTTCTGAAATTACAACTCCAAGTCGATTTTTTTATCAAGTCCAGTAAAAATAATAAATTTTGAGTCGAGTCGAATTTTACTAACCCTAAAATTGTATGAAAGTACTTATGAGGAATAGCACAAAATCATAAGAACCTAAGTGGCATTAGTCTGTTACCCTTCCACTGCTAAGAAAGGGAAGTTGTCGCTGCACAGTGAAACCAGCCTCACGCTATGCCTTCCTCTCTAAAAGTCATGAGATTCGAGCCTTCGCAGAAATCCCTTAAGCCAACTCCTACCTTGAAACGGGTAGGTCAGATATAAACAACTACGAGCCTGACTCAGTGAATGAAACTAATGTCCAACCACATTAATGCCCCCACTTAGGTTACAAGCATGTGTTACCATCCTGAAATCTGGAGGTTTTGAAAAAAATACAATTTTTTTTATAAAAATATATAAATAACAATATATTTAAAAACATTAAAGTTATTTTTATAAGATGTTTACTTTCTAATTTAATAATTATATAAGATTCTCTAGCATTGTCAATTTAAGTTGAACATTTTAGTTTTCTTTTTAAACTAATAACAACCATTAATTTTATTAGATAAAAAGGAAATATATATTTTTTTAAAAAAAGTATAAAATTAAAGTAAACTAATAACATGAATACAAAATTTCCCTTCAAAATATGACAGCGTATAAACTAACAAAAGAAATAAACATATAAGAAAAGGGTTAAACCCCTAATTAAAATATCAAGAAATAATAGATACATATGAATATTATTATCGATAGTGGGGAATAAATATCATCAACACTTACATAAAAATACATATAACAATCATTATTTATTGACAAACTAACATTATCATATATCAATTGTGATCTATCTTCAATGAAAGTCCTAAACAATAATATATAAAAATGATTGTTTTCATCAATTTTTATATATTAATTGTGATAAACTATTTTTTTATTAAATGAGGTGATTATAAGATAATATATGTTTTAAAATATTCTAAATCATTTGACAATGAACGTTCAAATACCATTGCAAACGTAGGTTCTCGAATCCGTGACCACTAGGGACAACAATCATCCTTTTAACCACGATGAGGTAACTTGGTTCGTGTTTAATTGTGATAAACTGATAAGGGATTACAGTGGAGTGATGAACGTTGCTCGTAGTTGAAGAATCAAGCCTAGGGATACATACTCAATCAAAGAACGAAATGGAAGATGGATTAGATTGTTGTCACAATCTTGAGTTTTAAATGGGAAAGAAAAGTTACTAGAAAGATAAGATAAGAAAGAAAAGTTACTAGAAAGTTAAGATAAGAACAACATATTAATATGAAAATAATGAAGATTAAGACAATAATATAAACAAAGACAGAAAATATAAAGATATGATGACTTAGTCAAAATTAGGGTTTTTTTGTGACGATGAGCAAGAATGGTGATTTGATGATTGTGATTGATCGATAGTTGTCTTACGAACTCTCCTAATCGCAATTGACTAGGTAAACTTGATAATCTGCTCTAACCAGCTCTCCCAATCGTAATGAGAAGGCAAATCGGAGTGTGAGGATCTCACTCATGAAGAACTTGAAGAACTTAGTGATGAAAAAAGATTCAAAGGCACAAGGCAATTAGTAGTTGCAAAAACGAACTCTCGTTGTATTATTAATCAAAGAAATCTATTTTACAATGGTGAGTGAGCCTCTTTTATATAGGGTGAGGAGTTCCATGAATTTAAGTAAATATTGAATAAAATAATAATAAATTAAAGGTAATGTTTTGATTTTATTCTAATTTTTAATAAAATAATAATAAACTAAAAATAATGTTTTAACTTTATCTTAATTCCTAATAAAATAATAAATCTAATTCTAAAGAATAATGCATCACCCTTTATTAAATTATATTAAAAAATATTAATAATTCATAACATTTACAAAATATTGTATTAATCACGTATCAGAATTTTTGAATGCATTATCTTCACTAAAATGGACGTATCTTGAGTTTCCGACATTGATTTGACGTGTTTCAAGTACCGTTAGAAAATTAAAAGACACCCGATCGTATCTCCATAAGACATTTTTACCCAATAACACATAGATCCCATTCAAAAAGTCGTCGCAAGTCTGTTGTTGTTTTATTTTCCAAGACTTAGACGTGTGGGTCAATTAAAAGAGTTAGGTGGTGTTTGTTTTCACTGTTTAAGGTCTTCAAAGCTCTTATGTCTGCGCCGCGCAGACCACGCGCAGACATTGGGCTTCGCAGACCGTTTGTTTTTTAGAAGACAGAAGCTCTTCTAACGTCTGCGTGTCCTCTTCTTGGCGTAGACGTAGACTTATGTATTCAAAGCTCTTATAACCTCTTCAAAGAACTATTTTTGCTATTAATTTTTTAAAAATTATAAAATGTCATTAAATTTAATGAATTATTACAAAATAGTCACTATAATGTTGTAATAAATTATAAAAGTTCGATAATATAATAATTATTTTATAGTATTTAGATAAATTTATTAATAATTTTTTAATTTTTTAATAAATTTAATAAGTATTTTATATTTTTTTTAAATTTTATTGAAGAAAATGATCATTTGTATATAACTCAACGATATCTAATATACTTTATTTGAAAAAAATACATTAAACTTAGTAAAAAATATTATACAATTAAACTTAGTAAACTTTTTTTATATAAAAATTTAGAAAATCACGGGGACATACAATTATTAGCATTAAAAGACAAAATAAATGTTTTAATAAAAAAATATTCACACTATTGAAAAATCTGATTCTTATAATTTAATTCTGATAAATTACAAAATTCCCTTTATACAAAATAAATAAATAAATAAATAACAAATATATTTTTTCTAAATAGAAAAATATTAATTGATGTATATTATATGGAGTATATATTATATATATTTTTTGATGTTACTAGAATCGATTTGTACAACTCGAATAAATTAAGATGATTTAAATGATATTATAAAAACGAATATTTATATATTTGTGAATCGATAATAATTGAGAATTAAAATATATTTTTTTAACAATTACTTAAACCGAAACAAACAGATTGAATTAAAATCAAATTGATTTCATTATCGATTGATTTAATAATAATTTTTAAAATGATATATTAAAACCAAAATCTAATAGTCCGTAGATGTAATAATTTATAATAATAAAATTCGTATAATATTTATTTAATATATTTTTCAAATAAAGTATATTAGATATCGTTGAGTTATATACAAATGATCATTTTCTTCAATGAAGTTTAAAAAATTATAAAATACTTATTAAATTTATTAAAAGATTATAAAATTATTAATAAATTTATCTAAATACTATAAAATAATTATTATATTATCGAGCTTTTATAATTTATTACAACATTATAATGACTATTTTGTAATAATTCATTAAATTTAATGACATTTTATAATTTTAAAAAAATTAATAGCAAAAATGGTTATTTGAGTATAGTTTAAAAAATCAATTTATTTATATTTCAATTTATTTTAACAGTCAACATATGTTAAAAAACAAACAGTCTTCTTCTTGCAGACTGTAGACTTTTGATCCACCTCTTTTGCTGCAGATGTAGTCCTCATACTGCATACCTTTTACCTCTATAAAAACAAACACTACCTTAGTCTATCTTCTTTTGATGTGAACCTTGTGATACATACATCATAAACTTATATATATATATATATATATATATATATATATATGAAAGATATATTAAGTTCATATAATTGATAAATTGATTGCGATTAAAATCAAATGAAAGTATATGTAAACATTAAAGATTGAATATGTAATTATATCTCTTAAAAATATGATAAATAAATTTAAAAGTAATAATGACGAAATTGACTCCTAACTTTTTTTAAAAATAATTATTTTGATACTTATTTTTAAAGTACTTTTATTCATAAAATTTTATTCTAGACAAAATATCTAAACTTAAATAATTAAAAATATTTTAAAAATAATTATTAATACCTCAAATATTTTACATTCATATCGACTAGGGAAAAAAACTTTATATGCTTGTTTTCAATTTCGAAAATATCCATTTTGAATTTTCAACCAAAAAAACTTTGGTATTTTTCCACTTTGAAGAACGGGAACGAAAATGAAGAATTTTTTTCTTTTTTCAAAAGCAGAAACGCGTTTCTTCTTTAAATCTCCACTGCTCCACTTCTATATAACAAAAGCAAAGCCATACGGCCAACCATATTACCAACCAGTGAAACAAAATGAAAAGAGAAGAGACCGTCAAGAATCGGCATTTCTTCGCCGATAGAAGGTGGGTCGTCCCTCTTGCCATCGCCGGTTTCATCGCCGGTTCCATAGTTATCTCCAGCTTCGTAAAAACCGCCGATTACTCCGTCCTTTGTTCGCTCGCCAAAACCGGATCCATGGCCGTCGACAAGTACTCCGCCACGCCGATCCAACTCCAAGCCATCATCTACTACGCCACGTCACAGATCGTCCCCCAGCAGAACTTCCAAGAGATCTCTGTGACCTTCGACGTGCTCAAGAAACGATCTCCTTGCAATTTCCTCGTCTTTGGACTCGGCTACGACTCACTCATGTGGACTGCGCTCAATCCCAACGGCAACACTATATTCCTGGAAGAGGACCAGAAATGGGTCCAGACTGTGCTCAAAGACGCGCCAAGCCTCCACGCGCACGCCGTGAACTACCGTACGCAGCTCAAGGAAGCCGACGATCTGCTAGCCCATTACCGGTCGGAGCCTAGCTGTTACCCTTCGAAAGCTTACTTGCGCGGAAACGACAAGTGCAGGCTTGCCTTGACGGAGTTTCCCGATGAGTATTACGACACCGAGTGGGATCTGATAATGATCGATGCGCCGCGTGGATGGTACCCGGAAGCGCCGGGGAGGATGGCGGCGATATTCTCGGCGGCGGTGATGGCGAGGAAAAGGAAAGGGTCGGGCGTGACGCATGTGTTCTTGCACGATGTTAATCGGCGAGTGGAGAAGGTATTCGCCGATGAGTTCCTGTGCAAGAAGTACTTGGTGAAGAGCGTGGGGAGGCTTTGGCATTTCGAGATCCCACCCGCTTCTAACATGAGCAGCCCCGACAGCCGTCGGTTTTGCTAAAATGCGCCCTTTTAGTAAATTATTTTTGAAATTCTATTTTTCCCCAAATTTTCTTTTCATCAGTACTACTGGTACTGCTTGGGAAAAGCGTGGAAGTAATCTCGACCGTCAGATTTGCATGATGAGATGTACTTTTATTTCAATATAAATTTCATGAGGTACCTAGGGTTTTCTAAGTTTCATTACTGTAGCATTACTATTAAAATAAATACAGAATCGGTCCTTCTTTTTCCTTAACTAGGACAGGTGGTGGCTTTCTTGTTGCCTTTTCTATAATGGAGTGCGGTAACATGAATCCCTTTTATTTATTATTTTTCGCTTTACATTTATTATGTGTTAAAGCCTAGTTGAGTAAATGTTCTATAATATTAAAGGGATAATGCCATTTTAATCCTTTAACTTCATATAATTTTTAAGATAATCCCTGAAATTAATAATTTTTTTTACTTTGGTGCAGAGAAAATAATACGATTGGGTATAGCTTAATCTGTTCTTTTTTTCAGATTTGGAAACCACTGCAGGTTTCATTTCAAATCTATTTTTAGACGATTAAGTCGTTGAATTTTCGTTTCTTTTTTTTGCTTTTATGCTTTGCTCTTTATATGATTTGTTTTTGACTTTTAAGTAATTCTCTCTTCATTATTATTCTTTCTTGTTTCAGATCTGATCGTAGATCTTGAATCTTCATTTTTTGTACTTCATTGGTAGTTTTGTTTTCTTTTGTTATTTTCTCTTATAGATCTGAAAGTTCTCTCATTTTTTTTCCTGTGTTGAATTTTGAAAGAGTAGGATTATACTTTATATTCTCCTGAATCACACGGTTAAGTCTTTAAAATTGAGTTTGCTGCTTTTTATGTTTATTACTTACATCATATTACTTATCATTTAGGTTTTATTACTTTGTAATAGTAATCTGTAGATGTATTTTATGCTTGTGTTGTTTGAAAATTAAATCTAATCTGATTTGCCAAATTTTCCCCAGATTTACACTCGATTTGCATCTCCCTTTAAGGCTGTAAATTTTTCCTCTGATTTTCCTTAGTATTACTAATTATTAAATAAACTTATTAATAAACCAGAAACATATCTCTCTGCCTTCTGTTCTCCATTTCGATTCCCCCTTTTTT
The DNA here is from genome assembly GCF_006381635.1 of Hibiscus syriacus. Classification (NCBI taxonomy): domain Eukaryota; kingdom Viridiplantae; phylum Streptophyta; class Magnoliopsida; order Malvales; family Malvaceae; genus Hibiscus; species Hibiscus syriacus. Next base: position 12,154,886 of record NW_024062733.1, read on the forward strand.
TCTCATCTTTTTATATCGTTAGTCGTTAAATTAGGTGAGCTCCATTGATTCGTTTATTGAAAATTCGAAGATTTCACCTCTTCTTGGAGGTAAGGAAGTGGAACCTTGAAAAAAATAAACTTCCATAGAATTTGTTATTTACTTGAAAAGCAGTTTTGCTTTGAGTAGGATCTACTGGATCTATATTTTTGTACTTTTCTTTTGAGTATGATTTACTGGATCTGTATTTTTTTCATTGTCCTAGACTCTTAGTATCTTATATTTCTAGCGTTTTATTTGGTGCATCTTCTGTCTTATTTGGATTCCTTTTTCATAGTTCCTCATAGCTTCAGCTATAGATGATTGCTTGAGGTCATGTCCTTCTTTTAGATCCCATAGAGCGTATAGGGAGAGGGCTCGATAGAGTAGTGTCAAGAAAACAAGACTTAGAGTTTGTTCGTTGAATGTAGGCATATTAAATGCTAAGCTGCTGGAGCTGGCCGACATACTTAGTAATAGGAAAATAGATTTTGCATGTATTCAGGAGACTAGGTGGAAAGGGGCTCGCGCCAGAGAGTGTAATGGGTACAAGTTGTGGTATTCAGGCGTAGATAACGGGGTGGGTATCTTGGTATCCTCTAAGCTCAAGGAAAATATAGTTGAAGTTTGTAGATACAGAGATATGATCATGATGATTAAGGTTATTATAGAAGCGGAAGTGGTAAATGTCCTTTCAGTGTATGCCCCATACGTTGGCCTAGGGGAGGGGGAAAACATTGCTTATGGGATCAGTTAGATGATGTACTTAGGAGCATTCCGGAGGACCAAAGAGTTTTCATAGGGGGAGACTTCAATGGTCATATAGGTAGTGCAACCGACGGGTATGACGGTGTTTATGGGGGTTTCGGTTTTGGTAGTAGGAACGAGGAAGGGCGTACGTTGCTTGATTTTGCTACTGCACACGATATGGTGGTCACTAACTCCTTCTTTAACAAGAGAGATGTGAACTTGATTACGTTCCATAGCGAGGGACATTGTACCCAAATCGACTACATCCTGGTTCGAAATCGGGATCGATGAGCTTGCATTGACTGTAAGGTATTCCCTGAAGAGGCATGTGCATCACAACAAAGATTGTTGGTTTTGGTGTTCCGCGTACGCCACGGGCGGAGCACTCATAGGAGGGCTAAAATGGGTAAACCTAGGATCTTTTGGAAAAACTTACATGGAGTGACAGCTGATGACTTTAGGAGAAAGGTTTTGTCTAATACAGGTTTTGGAACTCCAAACTCAAATAATACAGATATGTTATGGAAAAATATGGCAAATTCCATCAGAGAGGTGGGCAAAAACACCCTTGGGTTGTCGATAGGTAAGGTCAAGAAGCATAAAGAATTGTGGTGGTGGAACGACGAAGTCCAAACTAAGGTGAAGACAAAGCAAACTTGCTTCAAGGAGTATCTACAATGCAATGATAACGAAAAAAGATCGAGAGCTCAACAAAGATACAAGGAGGCAAAGCGGGAAGCAAAGAAAACGGTGGCTAAAGCAAAGGATAAGGCATACGAGGAAATGTACAAGAGATTAGACACCAAGGAATGACAACGATATCTTCAGGCTAGCAAAATCCAGGGAGAATAGCAAAAAGGATCTAGGTAGTATTATATTTATTAAGGACAATAATGAAGTTCTTTTAGCGAAATATCATGATATTAAGAGTGTTTGGGGTAGTTACTTCTTTGGCTTATTTAATGACGGTGCCTCTCCCTGTAGAAATAGTATCGTTAATGGGTCAGTCGACCATCATACTACAACCAATGACTGCCCTATAAGTAGGATTCGGGTTGAGGAAGTCAAAATAACTCTTAGAAAGATGGGGAGGGACAAAGCTGTCGGTCCAGATCAAATTCCAATCATTGTGTGGTTGGCCCTAGGAGAAAAGGGAGTTAAGTGGTTGGCCAATATCTTTAATATTATTTTAGAGACTGCCAAGATGCCAGAGGAGTGGAGAGAGTCTACGGTGATACCAATCTATAAGAATAAAGGAGATCCCCAACGTTGTGACAACTACAGAGGTATTAAACTACTCAGCCATACCATGAAGCTTTGGGAAAGGGTGATAGAGGCTAGGTTGAAACAAGTTACTAGGGTTTCGGAAAACCAATTTGGCTTTATGCCAGGCAGGTCTACTACGAAGGCGATTCATCTACGTCGACGACTTATGGAGAAATATAGGGAAAAAATAAAGATCTTCACATGGCGTTCATTGACCTTGAGAAGGCGTATGATAGCGTTCCCCGCGATATTATATGGAAGACCTTGGAAATGAGACGGATCCCAACTGTTTATATCTGGGCGATTCGTGATATGTATTGTAGATCTACTACATATGTCAGAACTACAGTTGGCGACACCGAGGCATTCCCAGTGGAAATCGGACTCCACCAGGGGTCGGCTCTTAGCCCTTACATCTTCGCCTTGATTATGGACGACATCTATTGTGCGACACCTGACGGTGTTCCATGGTGTATGCTTTTCGCTGACGACATTATCCTAGTTGCTGAAACAAAAACTGAGTTGAATAGTAGACTGGCTACCTGGAAGACTGCTCTGGAAGAAAAAGGTCTAAGGATCAATATTGAAAAGACAGAGTATTTATGTTCAAACTTCAGTGGGAACCAAAATGATGAAGATGTAGAAGTATGCATAGAATGATACGTTCTCCCCTCAAAGGATTATTTCAAGTACATAGGGTCTATGATACATAAAGATGGGGGTGTTAACGATGACGTTACACACCGTATAAAGGCGGGATGGCTAAAGTGGAGGGCTGCAACTAGAGTTTTATGTGACAAGAAGGTGCCTCTAAAACTTAAGGGAAAATTTTATAGAATGGCAATAAGACTAGCGCTGCTGTATGGATCAGAATATTGGGTTATCAAGAAGGATCACGTAAGGAAGATGGAGGCCGCAGAAATGAGAATGCTTCGATGGGTATGTGGTAGGACTCTGTGGAACATGACACCAAACTCTGCTATTAGGAAGTATTTGGGGTGGTGCCTGTATTCGAAAAATTGAGGGAGGGAATACTACGGTGGTTTGGGCATGTCCTTAGGCGACAACCGTCGGATACGGTCAGGAGGGTAGAGTCGATACAGTCGACGGTGCCAGAAGGAGAGGACGACCAAGGCGAAAGTGGGAAGACTGCTTGATATCTGATTTGAAGGATTTATCCCTTACCGAGGACATGACCTCTGATAGGAAAGTATGGAGACTTAAGACCAAGGTAGCCGAGTAGTGCGGACCACATCCATAGGGTGTATCATCTTTGTCTTCTTTTAATGTCTTTGTAGTAATTTACATGATCTCTACTTTTTATACGTTTTTGTTTTGTCATTAGAATTTATAAAGGCTTAGAACTAGGGTAGTAGAGTAGTGTTGCCTTAATTTAGGTTTTAACCCTTTTGACTTCATTCTTTTCTCGTAGCTTGCTATCGTTGACTTCTGTGTATCATGATCTTCATGTTTCCTCTTTTTAAATTTAGTCGGGTCTTACGTTTCTGTCTATATGCAGATATTTTTAAACATGGATTTATTTTCAGAGATTATTTCTCATTACAAACGCGCATACGAAGATTGCATATGAAGAGTGACCAACTATGTATTTATTTATTTATTTATACATATAGTGCATTTTATCTTTATTTTTAATTTTTTGACTGTCGGAGGTCTTCCACGGAAGCTGCTCTCAACCTGGCATTGGGGGCAGCCTACTACCCTACCTTCTCTTATCCCATTACATATGAGAATAATATTTTGTTATTGTTGTTATATTATTGGACCAGCTCCAAATGTCATGGGATCTATGCACAAAGTGGTTTGGTGTATGCCACGCCACTTGATGGCATAATAAATATCTCTAATTTTTAAAAGCTTTGCCACTTGTAAACAAACAAAACATCCCCATGAAACACGCCAACTGTCAAGGCTGTATCTTTTTTATGCTCTGTTTTGAAAATCGGACCAGACCGGCCAGTTCAACCTGTTCAACCGGGAACCGTTGCTTAGTCCGGTTCAATCTAAATCGGTTGAACCGCTATTAGTGAACCGGTCAGAACCGCTGAACCGTTCGAACCGGACCGGCTAAAAACCGGGATTTTTGTTTTTTTAAAAAAAATTAAACCAAACAACGTCGTTTGTTAAACGAGCCAAGTCGAACTCGAGTATTGCTGAGCTCGACTCGAACTTGAAAACTTTAAAAGTAAGCTCAACTCAACTCAAACTCACAAGCTAAAAATTATCAAGTTCAACTCAAACTCGAAATATAATATTGAAACTTGAACTCAAAAAGGCTTGAACTCAAAAAAAATTTAGAAACTCGATTGAAGACTAAAATTCGAGCTTGATTGAAGTGAAAGAATAGTTCACTCAATGCTCACCAAAAGGCTCTTTGATTTTGAATGCTAAATTACCTATATTATTTATAGAAGTTAGTTGTGATGCGCTTCTATATTTCTTAGCAATGTGAGATTGTTTTGTTATTTTATTTTTACTCTTTAGACTTTTGGGATGCTCTTCTATGTTTCTTAGGCATGTGTGATTGTTTTAAAAAAAAATTAAACCAAACAATATCATTTTGTTATGATTTTTTAACCCTAAATTTATTTTTTAATTATAGTTATATAATTATATTTATTATTTAATATATTTTACCTTAAATATTATGTTGTAGTTAATTTGAATCATTTTGTTTCACTTGATTTTATGGTTTTTAATTTATATATGTTATGACTTGCTTTGAATATGACATGTGATATAAAAAATTATTTTTTATTAAATATTTTTGATATTTTTATTTAATTTTTTAAATAATTATGACGTCGTCCGGTTTTTCCGATCGGTCGGACCGGTTCGACCGATTAAACCAGTGAATCGATAGCATGACCGGTTCGCTAACCGGTCCGGTTCTGAAAACCATGGTTTTATGCATTTCTGGGGGATGATTTAGACAAAGGTAAAGACAAAGCTCGAGAGAGACAAATTTCACGAGTGATTGTCCAATGTGTTTTTGTTTTAGAACCGTTTTTATGAGTTGATTTAAAGTATCTTTTTCTTTCATAAAATGAAAACAAAATCATTTTATCAAAGATTGAACTCTAAATTTAATATCAACTGATTTTTTTTATCATTATCTCATGAGTTAATGGATTCAAAGTGTTGGTGATGGATAAATTATTAATTAACGTATTTATTTTGCAGAAGAAAATTGATGGTATTTTAATTAATAATTGTAGTGGAAGGTTGAGGTGTTCCATAAAGGAGGATAGATGGGTCTTTCAACATTACGAACTGAAATAAGAGTAGATGAAAGCGCAAATCTAGGGGAACAAGAGGTGGCATCAAAAGATCTTTTCCTAACAAGGAGGCAGATAGTCTTGGAAGACTGAGCATGGATGTTATCAACCGTATATAACAAAAAGTCCGGTCAGTCAAGCATGAGTGGCAGCCGGTGACCCTCATCGAGAACCAACCTCGTCGTGTCAAGGACATGCCGTGAGTTTCAATGTGCCTCCTAGATCCAATGCATCGAATGCCTAGTCGTCTCATTTACATGAGCCGTATAAGCAAAAAACCCCTCTGGACAACGTTTACGTTTTCTTCTAAAGTTTTCGCTAAATTGAGACCTTTAATCATCGAATCCAACTATGTTTCTGGTGCCGGAATAACCTTTGATATCGATTAGCCGTTGCCTATTATTGGGTTGGTTTGTTATCGCAGGGTTCGATTATTGGCCTTTTTTTCAGGAAGAAAACGGGGTTCATTACGGAATTCGCAGAGGATTTGGTGTTGAGATTAATGGAGGATCCAAAAGAGAGGGATAGGAAATTCGGGGAACACGTTTACTCGATGAAGGGTCGATGCGCAAAGACGAAGGACATGTGGAGCTATCCGCTGCGGCCTTACGGGTTTTGGACATTTGAGCGCCACAATGCTCAGCTCCACTGGGATCCTCAGATTAGCAAAGTCCCCGGCCGTTGGACTTCTTCAAGACACCCATGCCTCCAAACGAAACTGAGGTATAATTAATTATTCAACTATTTCTGGGATTCTATTTATACCTCTTTCTAAATTTTGCTCTAAATTTTTTATGGCCATTGGATTTAGAGCTTTATATATCTGTTCCAAGATTTCGGTTTTACTGGTTCGATCAACATGTTGTAGTTTTAGGAACAATTTAGGTTTAATTCCTGGTAATATAGTTTGCTTGATAATATTTCAATTGGTATTGGAATCAGAAGCCACCGGCGGATGGTTATGGCGCTTGATCAACAAATGGGAATTGGGCATTTATATCGTTTTTACTTCCTGTTTGAATTTTGTTTTCGGTTGGAACTCGATGGGTAAATTTGAGAATTGGGGACTGATTTATGCTTGAAAATATCTGTCCATGGAACTCAATGGCCAAGTAAAATAAATGCTTTGTGATGGTGAATTTATGCTTTGTTAAAAAATTTCTCGGTTACTCCATTTCGTCCCCAAATTCCCAGATGCAATGAGTTGTGATGGTTGTACATTTTGGGTCATCACCTAAATCGACAACTCAATACATTGATTCACATTGCAAAGCGTTTACAACCCACTTCGGCTAATTCACAATGGCATAGAACGTTGCCACTACGAGAACCTGAATCCGACCCAAAATTAACACAAACGAGATAGAGACTCTCAAATCCGAGCCAAACTCGAATCATCTACTTGTCTGGCTTAACTTTCTTAACAACCTTACCAAACTCATCAGCTGGAATCAATGGCAGATACCCAAACACAGGATATCCTTTCCCACTCATCTCCTTCACCAAACCGTTGTATTTCTTCGACAATTCAGCTTCCTTGGGAACAACTCTTTCTGTCACCGAATTGAAAGTTGAATTGCGATTCAGTATAACCCACAGCTTCATTGAGTTAACCACCACAAAGTTCTTGTACTCGGCTGCAGCGTAGTGCAAAGCTCCTCGTGGACCATTGGTTCGAGCCTCGTCTACTAGTTTCTGAGCCTTTTGGGTCGCCTTCTGAACCAAGTCGTGGACTTGGCTAACCACTTGCTTGGCTGATGCTGGAACATGCACATCAAACATGTGTGAAGCTTCATCTACCTGCAGTTGTTTCAATTAGTACAATTTTATTCACATTCAAAGTAAACTCTGGATACAAATTAGTATTATAAGAAAAAAAAGACTGTTATATTAATTTATAATCATTTTAGACGATACCAAAAAAAACGAAAAGGAACGGCCGAATACCTTGTTATCAAGAAAACCAAGAAGATGATCAGGAACGTCCTTGAATTTCTGGTAAAGGGGACCGACGACGGTGGTGACGGCACTCTCGACGTTGTCAACGGCGGATCTCAGCGGACCGGAGCTTCGTTAGAAGTAGTCGTAGAGATTCGAGACGCAAACCAACGCGTGGATGGCAGCTACCCGGACGAAGTTTAGGTGCTTGAGGCCTTGATTCTTGTTCTCAAACTCTACGTCCTAAAATTAAAGCCAGAAAAAAGAAGAAGAGAGAAGCCATAAGCTTAACTTTCAACGGAAGGAAAAGAAGAAGATCCAATGAATAAAGAAAGAGAAAATGAGCAATTAAAATACCTTATCCATGGTTTGATCTTGTTGAACTCTCTGATATGCTTGTAAATGAAAACGGATCGTTACAAATACTTCAATTCTCTACGGGGAAATTAAGGAAGTGCAATTTACGTTTATTTCATAGATGAACTGATGGGACGTTGAGGATATCCAACGACTTATATTGGGATGCAAAGCAGGTGAGAGTAGCAGAGTGGGAGTCTTCGCGTTTCGGCTTTTGCTTGCTGGGTGAAAGTAGAGTCTTCCAGGACACGTGGAAGGAATCTATTTGTTGGAGTTGGAAAAATATATTATATGTGTCAAAACGATTTATTAGAAAATGAGATTTTAAAAATACCATTAATTTTATTTAATTCTTTCAATTGAATTTTAATTTAAAAATAAATACGATTTAAAAGACATATCGTTTCGATTTTTTTTTGGATTTTCTTTATGATTGAAAAAAAATATGATTCAAAGAGTCGTCATCAATCTTTGATTAGGGTATGATTGGGCACCCAAAACTATTTGTTATTTTAAATAAAAATTAATTTTAATTAAAACAACAAATTAAGGTATGCGTTACCAAAATCCGAGTTCGGGAGTCGGTTACGTGAGGGGAAGGATTAGCACCCCCACAACGCCCTAAAACGGTACCTAATTGATTAATTAATGTCTTTGCATTAAACTTGACAAATTCGAACTTAATTTGGTTTATGATCCCATAAAACAAAGATGTAAATTCAATAATATTCAAAAGCACTCAAATAAATTAAATTAAAACTACCAAGTCGTTTTAGAAAGATAAAGAATGTTCGATTATTTACAAATATCGAGATCAGATCTTAAAAGCTATAACAACATTTTCTCGATAAATATAAAGCATGGGAGAATGTTTTCCATTTGGAACTAACAGAATACATCTTTTATTAAAAGCGAGCAAAAACAAACAGCTTAACACTTTACATAAAATCACCTATTGCCCCAACGTATGAATAACAGGGAGAAAGTTCCAGTGCATTACTCTGTAAAAGATTTGTAAACTACAGGTAGTTCTTCCGCGGTCCAATTGTTTAACACGAAGCCCGGCGGTGCAGGGTAAATGCATGTAGCTCTTATTACCTCAAACTCAGCATCAGTTACAACATTAATGCCTAAATCTCCCAAGGCATTCTCAACCATCACCTCAGTGTTCCTTGAATTCCCTTGGAACATATGCCCCCAGATATGAAAATGTTGTTCAACGGCGGGAAGGTCATGGGTTCCCAGCTAAGGTCTTTACCAGCCAATCTGGCCTTTCTCATTTCCTGACCCTTCTTAATTCCCCTTAGCTTATCCCTCAAAGTTGGTTGATACCCTAAACCAAATCAATCTCTTTTAGTAATAGGGCGTATTGGATTCACCGATCCTTGCAACTGTCGACCTAACCCCTTTCTAACTTTTGCTCATCTTCCAAGAGTCAATTTAAGCCCTATCTTGGTACAGTTTGACAATCGAGGCTTTGGTATCTTCCTACATTCGGCCACAAACATGGCATTGAAAAACTCCAACGATCCGAAAGAACACTCATCTGCTTGCTCATCAACTTCAATATACAAAGCAGTAGTAGAAACAAAAGCAATAATGTCCTCTTCAGCGTGAATACATACAACCCTTCCATCAATCACAAATTTCAGTCTCTAGTGCAATGTGGACGGAACTGCACCGGCCTGATGAATCTAAGGCCTTCCCAACAAACAATTGTACGTAGGCATAATGTCCATTACGAGAAATTCCACTTCATAAGTTGTTGGACCAATAGTCAGAGGAACATCAATCTTGCCCAACACTTCTCTTTTAGTCCCATCGAAAGCTCGAACCACACTTTGGCAGGTTCTCATAAGTGTACTATCTAATGGAAGCTTCTTCATAGTCACTAAGGGCATCACATTCAAAGCCGAACCATTATCAACCAAAACCCGGGACAACACATGCCCTTTACACTTAACTGTGATATGCAAAGCCTTCTGACTACCAATCATCCCAGAAGGGATCTCATTCTCAAAAAAAGATAAAAAAATTATCAGCTTGTATATTGGAAACTAACCAGTCCAATTTTTCAATGGGTAACTCTTTCGGAACAAAAGTCTGGTTCAAAACCTTTAACAGAGCATTCCTATTGGCCTCTGAACTCAAAAGTAATGATAAAACAGAAATACGGGCAGGTAACTTGTGTGTAACTGTTCAACAACACTGTACTCACTGTGCTTCAGAAACTTCAAAAATTCCATTACTTCACTCTCAGTTACAGGTTCGTTGATAACAAGCTTATCTTCTTCTATCTGCACATCAACCTTTTCCCCCTTATCAACTGCAACCTTATTCTCAGACTCTTTAGGTGGATTAAGAGAATAACACCTACCACTTCTGGTAAAGTATTCCACCTCATCTACTTCCTCGTTCTCTTTTGTTACATTTCCCATCTGGAAATCATATTTCCAAGGCACTTGTTTATTATCCCGATATGAGAATGGAGATAGAGGTGTAATAACCACTTTCGGGGCTACCTTTTCAGGCAATCGATTCTTGGGAGTAATGATTAGGGGACAACTAGCATTGTATACCCCTTTAGACGATCCTTCTGAAGCGCAAACTTCTGCTTCCTCTTCTTCAATAATCTCTTTAAAGAACTCAATTTCTTTACTGTCCATCATGTCTTGTACCAAAGATAGGAAGCCAGGACATTACTGAATATTGTGTCATTCACTGTTATGATATTGGTATACCTCTTTACTGTTAAACTATTCACCCATCAAACTAGGCTTCAACAATCCTACCTTAACCATCTGACACCACACCCAACTCATGGGTGATACCACCTCACTAACCTTCCTTATAATTCTCTTTCTTTTTTCTTCAGTAATTGCGTTAACTCCTGCCCCTGCATGGCTTGGCAACGGATTCTGAGCTATATTCGGCTGTTCACTGTCACCAAAGTTGATGATATTCCTCATTCTCAAAGCTTGGACAACCTTATTAAACGTAGTACAATTCTCAATAGAATGCCCGAGATTCCCCGCATGATACTCACACTGAGCACTAGGATTATACCATTTGGGAAAAGGATGTTGCATTGGTGTCACATGATACGATGAGACCACATGCTGATCATACAAAATCTGAAACAATTCTTTATAAGTCATCGGGATGGGTCAAATTGAGGCCTCTCTCTCCTCTGGTCCCTTGCCCCTTGTCTATTGTCATTTTGTGTTAATGACCCTACTCCTTGAGGACGGGAAACAGTGATATTATTAGAATCATATTGCCTCACGTTACTGACTTCGTTTTCCTTTTTCCTCATTAGTGGTCTCTTACTAGACTCTCCCCCTCGAGTTTTTCACTTTTAACCCCATTTCAATCATTTCTACCACCGTAACTACATCAGCAAAACTTCGATAAGGATTACCGATAAGATGCGAGAAAAAAAGAGCCCTTAAGGTATTGACAAAAAACATATTTGTTTCCTCCTCTTCCAATGGTGGATAGACTTGTACCGCTACATCTCTCCATCTTTGAGCATATTGTCTAAAACTCTCGTTAGACTTCTTTTCCATTCCTTGCAACATCATCCTGTTGGGCCTAACATCTTTTACATGTTTGTATTGCTAAAGAAAAGACTTAGTCAAGTCTTTCCACGATTTAATATTAGCTCTACTCAGCTGGTTATACCACCGGATTGCCAAACCAGTTAAGCTTTCCTGAAAGCAGTGTATCAACAATTGATCGTCCCCTATGTATCCGGTCATATTCCTACAGAACATCGTGATATGCGCAGAGGGACACCTGGTACCATCAAACTTCTCAAAGTCAGGAACCTTGAACTTTGGAGGCAAAACCAAATCAGGAACTAGACTTAATTTCTTTGCGTCGAATCCATAGACAGTGGTATCTTCCTTCATGGCTCTGACTTCTCTTTCTAACTGTTTCCATTTCTCTTCCAGCGGATTGTTTTGGTCCTTCTTGGCTTCTTCATCAAGGTCTGAAACTTGATGATATTGATGTTCTTCCTGATACGAACTAGATTCAGGTTGTACGTTAATAGAAGCACCGACTGGATTAATGTGCACCTTCCCGACATGAACATGAGTCACTTAAACGTTTGGAGATTGTTCTGGGGTGAACCCTGAAGGATAAAGTGGGTCTTCAGTTATAGCTCCTGGCACAGGGCTTTTCCCATGTTCAAGATTTCTTCCTTCCAACAGACTCGCAAACTTGGCAAACATCTTCTTCTGGGCATTCATCATATCTTCTTGCATTTTCTTCATATTCTCTTGTAACTCCAGCTGAGTTTTCTCAAGTTGAGCAATTTTATCATCCATGACCTTCTTCCGGGTATTATAGGGATGCTTGGAAGTTCCCAGTATTACTCTTCACACAGTCCTTTTATTAATGTTGATGTTTATTAATGAATTTGAAATATATGATTATGAATGAATAAAATGCGATGCAAAAATTTAAATGCATTAAAAAATGTATATGCAAAATACAGGGTGTTGATCCTAGAACGACTCCTTAGAACAACTCTTTATATTAGAACGACGTTCAATTACAAAGTTGGAACATATCACAAATAAATCTACATCATCTCTCCTATTTGTTGTACATGTGCTAGCAACTCCACAATCTTCTGGTTTCTTCAGCTTCGGGATCCAGTTCTTCAGTCACATCAGCAGCTTCCTCAGATAGAATGACTAAATATTGAGTTATTCCACGCGCGTGTCCTAGGTAACAAGCAATAAGGTCATCTCTTTGCTTAACTCTCACCTGAGCTCGCTCCCATCGAAAACGCACTGTACATCCCCCTCATAAAGAATTATCAATAGCTCACTTGCTCGTCTCTGAAAATTTTGAACAATGGCTTCAAGCTCACTCACTTGTTTTTTCAGACTTTCAACCTCCACATGGCTCGAGCTACATTCCCTGCTTCGGTATCGTCGTAATGCAGTCTCTAAACTAGAAATCTTCCCCTTCAACTTCTAATTCTGTGCCTGACTCTCTTGTAACCGCTGCTCTAAAGAATCCTTTTCTTTCGACAAAATCTTCACTTGGTGCTTGCTTTGTTTGAGTTCTTCTTGACTCTCTCCAGCTACTCTCTTGAGGCTCGCCACTTCTTGCCTCCATTCGACAGATGACTTACTCGAGCTAGAACCTGTCTGAGCTTTTACCATTCACTGATAAGTTGACCGAAGATCATCAAAGTATAGCCGAAGTTGCTTCTCCACTTTTCTAATTTGATATGCTCTACTCTTCTGAATGTCAATCTCCTATCCCTTTTGATACACTTCATCTTCTAGCTTCTGTAAAGTCATTCTCCATTGTCTCTGTTCTTCTTCGAAATCGCGCTTAGCTAACTCTAATGGAGATGGCACTATTCTCATTTGTTCTTCCACAGGCTGAATATTTTCAGGATTCACCATCGGGATGTTATCATTTACTCGACCGCTTCTCCACTGCTCGTACTCTTGAGATAACTCGAGATCATAAGTGAACAGATTCACATGACGAGTTTTCTTCCAGGCCTCAGTAACCCCTTTAACTTTACCCTTATATTGATCTCATTTGAATGTAAAATCTGACCCTACCAAGTCCCATATGACTGGAATGAACTGCCTTGACCCATACTGTCTAGAAACTAGTATCGGTGCATACCCGACATAACCCCATATACCTGGCAAAGGAACCCAATATCACTCTCCACATCTGTAAAGTATATCCGAAGAGACATTCCACGAAGCTCGCCACAAAATATCACCATCCTTGATATCCTTAAAGATGACCGTCCATTTTTCTTCGGTGAAACCCCCAGGCCATTCTTTAGAAAGAAAATCCTTCAAAGGCGAAAACCCATCTAGAAACACTCGTCCTGGTGCCCTTTCAACATGTTTGAAATGACTTAGAATCCACACTAGCAACAATGGCGCACACCCTATAAAGCGTCATTCTCCCTCGCGTCTACAAGAACTCAAAGACCGGAACATCTCAGCTAGAATGGCTGAAACAGGATCCATGCGCTTGTCTAATCTTTCAAACAGGTCAACGACTGATACATCTACATATCCTAGCACCTTTGAAAAAATAATGAGCCCATAAATCCCTAAAGAAAACAAGTCAAGCTTCTTTCTCTTATCAGGGTGATGAGCAATTACTTCTTTCAAAGAAACCCAAGATATGCGCTCACTGTCTCCCTTCTTCTTAATGTTTCTAACTACCCAATCTTCACTCATTCCGGTCATCAATAGTAATTTCTTCTTAAATGAAGGAGTGCCTGACAGCTTGGTATATACTCTATCCATTTGGGACCTCAGACAACGGACCAAAGCTTGATACTCCTCTATTGTTGGTGTCAGATCCACCCTACCAAATGTGAAACAGTTATAAGCCAGATTCCAGAACTGCGCCAATGCTCTAAACAGATTTCGGTCAATAGGAACATCCAGAAGATAAGGAATATCATCGTACAACTGATAAAACATCTCCTTATCGGCTGCTTCCCATATTCCTCATACCTCTCTTAGCTCACTCAGATCATTCTAACGTACATTGATGTGAGTGTAACCAAATAACTCTGACACGTATCCAGGCATCACACTGTCCCCGTTGGTCAGTTGGGACTATTCCGACCACCTCAGAATATCTGCATTATCCTTAACCTCTTTCTGAACCATTTGTTCTATATTATTGGCCTTCTATATGGACATCGATCCCAAATCAACACCATGTAATGGATAGTGCAATGCAAAACAGAAAAGAAACAAGGCAAAGACAACAAAAGATCGGTTAGTAAACATAAAGCAATTAAGTCGGGATAATAATTTGTTAAAGAATCCTACCCACATGTTGGCTACCCAATCATGCTTTATCAGATCCTACCCAACATGATATCTACCCCCATGCTTTGTTATTCACAAAAAGAAATCCTAACCGCATGATTTCTAATTCGCATGCTTGTTTGAAAAATAAACCTAACCACATGATATCTAGTTTGCATGCATTTATTCGAAAAACGAAAATAAATAACTCAAAAAAAGCTTTTCCTTGTGTACCCTCCTCACATGATTTTTAAGGCTCGGGGTTGGCTCAATCTAAGTTTAGGCTTTATGTTCACTATATGCTGGGTTCGGTTCTAAAGTAATAGGTTCTCGAATTGTCCTTGTCGGTATTCCCTTGGGCTATCGAAACCTCAATCCTAGCCCATCATAGGCTTTAGGGGATCGAGTTCAATTTCAAGGGAACACACCTCCTTATATCCATGCGGAGGTGATTACCATCACGAGGACCATAAGGCGTAAGCTCCAAGAGCGATCCACTATCCCATGCAGAGGTGAAAACCACACGAGGGCATAGTCTCTCACTCCTACTTAATTAGGACGGAGCGGGGTTTTAGCTCATGTCATGAAAATGCAACTGTGCAGTGTGTGAGGAAAAGCGAAAAAGCACACAATAAAACACTCAAATTTCCTAAATTCACACAATTAGTCTGAAATTATTAGCAACAAATTAGTACAACTATTTAATTGTTAATCAAATTAAATAAAAAAAAAATACAAAAAAAAACTTATTAAAAACCAAACAAGGGATCGAAAACCAAATTAAAACGAATTTATAATTTTCAATTGCAAAGACTATTAATTAATCGACTATCGGCCTGACTCTCTAAAAACAAAGTCCCCAGCAGAGTCGCCAAGCTGTCGAAACGATATTTTCTTAAATGTGAGAAAGTGAGATTTAAAAAACCACATTAATTTTATTTACCTCTTTCAATTGATTTTTAATTTAAAAACAAATGGGATTTAAAAGACCTCTCGTTTCGAAATTTTTTTGGATTTCCTTTACGATTGAAAAAAAAATATGATTCAAAGAGTCGCCACCAATATTTGATTAGGGTGTGATTGGGCACCCAAAACTGTTTGTTATTTTAAATAAAAATTAATTTTAATTAAAACACCAAATTAAGGTCTGCGTTACCAAAATCCGAGTTCGTGAGTCGGTTACGTACGAGGAACGATTAGCACCCCCACAACGCCCTAAAATGATACCTAATCAATTAATTAATGTCTTTGCATTGAACTTGAAAAATTTGAACTTAATTTGGTTTATGATCCCATAAAACAAAGATGTGAATTCAATAATATTCAAAAGCACTCAAATAAATTAAATTAAAATTAGCAAGTCGTTTTAGAAAGATAAAGAATGTTCGATTATTTACAAATATCGAGACCGTATCTTAAAAGCTATAACAACCTTTTCTCGATAAATTTAAATAGCCGAACATTTCTTTTTCTTCCATTCCCAAATTTTAAAGTAATGGATTAATTTTTAGGTGTCACTAATGGGATACACTTTCATTTTAAAATCATTAAAAGCGGACCTCAAATGCGTTATGACAACCCACTTAAAACAATTTTAAATTAAAAGTGTATTACCCTTAATCTAATTATGTAATATGTCGAGTTATGCACATGAGGATATCATACAAATTGTGCAAAAAAGGATGTCATGCCAAAATTAATTAAACAAAATTAAAAATATCATACAACGTGACATACACAAAATTATATACATGTATTTTAACTAAAAATCATTAACCATGCATATTAACATATAATGTACAAATGTGAATAAAAAATAAAAAATAAAAACATGATATGCTAAACTACAAAATTAAAAAAAAGTATGTACTTACATATAAAAAATGACCCAATTTAAATGTACGTAAAAGTAAACATATAAAATTGGAAATAAACTAGCGACTTAAACAAAAGTGCACATGAATCTAGAGGGTCTTATATACAATTTATCCTATTCGATTTAAATTAAGATAATATGCAAAATAACATAAATAGTACATGCACATTTGAAATGAAACAAGAAAATTAATATAAGAAAATGACTGCTTTGCAAAAGAGAGCATGAAATGTGAGGGCCTAAATTCTAATTTACCCAAAACTATTAATATATGTAACCTAAGTAAACTACTAAACTAGCCTAATCTTCAAGCAGAGCCGGCCGAGCTCTTCACTTTCCATTCTTATCTCCTCACGAATGACGCTCTCTCCATTGCTCAGGTAATGAATCAAACCCCTCCTACTTTCAATTTCTCTTTTGTTACAATGAAACATGACAATGATTTCTAAATGATGAAATGCTTTTTGAATTTTTGTTTTATACTCGCTTCGCTTACTCAAAAATGGATAACCAATTGTTACATTCCCTCCTCGGTCTTAGACTCTAAAAAAAATAAGACTTCTGAACCTAAACTGAATCCCTACCACGACCACCTAACCTCAACGGCACGACCGAAAGCTCTGGGGAACCTCTCCTAACGGCGATGGCTATTCTTTTCAAAAGTAAACAACCACTCATCTTCTATTTTATTTTACTGTTCATTGTTCTAATTTTAGACCTAGTTGATTTCATAACACTAACCCCAGTCCCTATTTCCATTAATTGAACCCCAAACGACTAGAATAGAACAACCAAGACTCTATCGTCATCCACAACTAAGGTAATTTTCTAATTCCTTTCTCTGTTATTTTTTTATGCTTTGAAAGAAAAAAAACAACAAGCCACATATAAAATTGCTATGTATTTCAGAAAATAAAGAAAGTAACCTGCTTTTGAATTGCTTATATTGCTTTCGAAAGAGATAGGGAAGACCCCTGTTACACTGCTTGATCTTTGAAAATGGAAATGTTGTTTACACTGTTTATTTCCTCTTGTTCCGCTGTGTAAAAAAACAAAACTAAAAGTCTCTCTCTGGCTTTTTCTATTGTTAATATATCTCTATTGTTTCCTCTTTTTTTTCTCTCCCTTCTTCGTAACCCCCTTTTCATGTGTTAAAAACCTCCGTTATTAGTGGTTTCCAGTAGTTAAAATCCCCCTAAAAAAATTGCCCCCTTTTTCTGTGTTTCCCCTGATAGATTAAGAAAACTGAAACCCCTATTTTGTTAACTCCCAATAACTACTTTTAGTTTTTCATAGAGTATTCACGTGGGCTAGAAGCTGGATCGCCGAATTGGGCCTCTAACTGCTCTGCTTCGAGTCTGCTCTGACTTAGCCCCAGATAAATCGAGTATCTACAATAGGTAGTATGTTGAGAGGAACTCATGATTATGGAGAAGGGTGACTAAAACCCTTATTGATCGGATTAATAAAAGATTTAAGTTTGCTCTTGATTTGAATAATTTAATTACATCAAATAATAAACTTGTGTAAAGAACACTTAAAGTCGTTTGTAATTTTAAAATATATAAATTAGTCCCTATAAATGAAAATTACAAAATAAAAAGTCTTAAAATATAAATTTTCAAATATTTATAAAATTATAAGAAATTCAAAATATATACGAAATTCTAAAAAAATAGATTAAATCATAAAAAAAGTAAAAAAGATAAATTTGATACCTTGAATAAATTGTTAAATATAAAAATATTGTACCTTTCTCTTATTGTGTTTTAAAAGAGTTCTAATATATATGTTTTTGAATTAATGTATTTTCACTTTAAATTTAATTATAGTATTAATAAGATTAATTTAATATATTCTTAAAATATAATTTGAACAAGTTTATCCAATTCAATTTAAAGTAGTTTAAATTAAATTAGAATGATAAAATATATCAACTCAATTAACTCTAAAATTTTCACCTATAATACTCACCCCTAATTGTGAATACAGTAAGGGAGAATCATTATTGAGTCCATTAGATTTAAATAGAGATAAAAATTTAGTACATATACTTTAATATTTTATCTAATGCGATACATATATTTTAGGCTTAATATAAAAATAAGTGTCCAATTATGTCTCGAAAAATATTTTAGTGCCTAAAGAATTTTTTGCTAAAAATAGATATCTAATGTTTTAAACGTTATATTTTAAGGTGTCCGGACGTTAACTGCCGTTAAATATCTCTGTTAAGTGACATGTGTCACATTATGATAATTTTGATTATTTTTTTTGTAAAAAAAGAAAAGAAAAATACCCCCAAACCCTTGGTGCTCCCCCTTCCCCTTACCCCTTCCCCTGCAATAGGTCACCAGTCGACTGTTCGACGGTGATCGTCACTGCAACCACCATCGACACCGATGTTGATCCCCGATCAAACCCTCGACCTTTCATTGTAACATGCCACCGTTTGTCGTAGAGAAACATTCAAAGGTTCGTTGTTTTTAAGCCATCGTTGTCATTTTTCCTCGATTCCAGCTGGCTATGACGTTCATAAGCCACACCGCTGCCATCATTTGAACCATCGTGCTATTCCGATCAAAACCCAACCGTTCGATGATGACGACGATGGCTGGCGACCGTTTGGGTTAGGAAACTGAAATTGGGAATTAGGGATTGGATTTTGGGGGGTTTTAGATTTAGGGATTTTTTGTCACGGCAAGGACGACGATTGATCAATAGGTGTGTGGCGACGGGTGGGTCATCGTTTGACGATAACGATGGTGGCCGAAGATCGCCGACGACGGTTGGTAATGGGGTTGAAATGAGAGATTTTAGTTTATAGTGGGTTTTTTTTTTATATAATTTTAGTAAAAAAATGGATTTTTTTTTGTAAATAAATTAATTTTATTTCTTTTTTAATTAAAAATAATATTGTTTTTATTAAAAAATTAAAAAAATAGACGGTGGGTACCTAAAAGTAAAAATGAGAAAACGTTAAACACCCATTTTAAGCGAAAAAAATTTTAGACACTAAAACGTTTTTCTAGATATAGTTTGGATATTTATTTTTATATTAAACCTAAATTTTAATAAAATACTAGAATTAGAATTAAAAGAAGATTATTGTTTAATTGATGTAGCATTAGAATTAATTACACTAGTTATTGATTAGCTCACTTTTGTTGAGGTGTTGATTAGCTCCTTAAACAATAAAAATAAAATATCATTTTAAAGCGAAAGACGACTAATGTCCATTCTTCAAGGGTGTAGGGTTTGGGCATTTCAAATCACTCGTAACAAGTCAGGAGATAATGCCATTGCTTAGCTTGGGGCATTTTAAATTTCATGTTTTATCGTTAAAATGTTTAATACTTACGGGTGGATCCTCAATTTTAGACTTGAAAGGGCAAATAGATCTCACATTTATCATGTGGGTTTCTCTTTCCTCCTAATTGTTCTCGAAGGAATGGATGGATCCGCGATAATATCATCCAGGAAGATAGTGATGTGGTTAAAAAGGCTAAGGAGCTTTCGGTTGACTTCACTTTGACCAATGGAGGAGGAAGCTCCCAGGATAATCGCTCCCATGCTTCTAAAACGTATAGGTAGAGTAAACCAACAGCTGGAAGTGTCGAAAACAACGTCGATAATACATTTTTTCAGAACTTTGACGACGCAACAGAGGAAATAATTGCCCGAAGTCATAACGGAATGGTGGTTAAAGGATGTGCGCGTAGCACCAATTCAGCAAAACCAGTGGAGGTGATGACATTCACCTATGGTATTCGAATGGCCATTGAGACTGATTGAGACAAGGTGATCATTGAAGGTGATGCTATCTCCATTGTCAATGTGCTAACTAACCGGCAAGAAGATTTGTCTGTGATAGAATTGTTGCTCAACGAAGCTCATAAAGTTCTTGTTAAGCACTCTTCTTTTAAAGTTTATGTTAATAGAATGGCAAATAGAGTTGTTCGTTCTCTTACTTATTGGGTATTGTTGAGACCCAATCTTATTGGGTCATTGTTTAGAGCTCTCTTGACTTCCAGTAGCTTTTTCTCTGTCTGTTTGGAGTGGATTACTCGTTTGCCTGCGTTAACAACCGATCGATCACAAAGCAAATTATCAGAATTTATCGTGTGGAGGAAACAGTAACAAGAATAGCAACACATGCCTAGCCTACGGTTGCCTTTAGCTTCGAAAAAACCATTGCGCGTCATCTTAGTTATAATCTTTCGAACAACATTCTGATTTACTTGTCCGTCCAGCTTCTTATGAAGCTTTGCAGCTGACACATGTCATTGGAAGAGCATGGTACAAAGCCTAAAGTTACAATAATGAAGTCAGAATTTGCAAACTGAAAAGACTAATTAGGCAACCCTAGCAATATGTAAGAAATATTCCTTATGACCTCATTATTGAAAGAACCAGAAAACAGCAGAATCTTTTTCATTTAAAATTTGCAAAAACTTGAAAAGCCTCGTGCAAGTTAGATGTGAAAAAAAAAACTCATAAATATACAGAGATGAAAGGCAAAGCAAGCAAAGCAATAGAATATGTTTTACATGGAACTGAACATACAATATTCCTGTTGATAATTCCAAAAATGGAAATAGAATAGAACTTGAATACCTTCATATACAAGTGATCTTCAACCTTTGGAGACTTCTGAACAATGTGGACTTGTCCATCCATTTCTTCTTTAACCGGAAATTCACACTCGGATTTCTGGTAGGGGTATTATTTTTCACGATATCAAGGAATGTGATCTAAAGCAGGTAATGAGCATACAAATTTTAAATTTAGAAGAAATAACCTTCTGCTTGTTTATGGTGTAACTGTCTTTTCCACTGCTAGACAAAACACCTTGCTTTATGAGTTTGTTCATTATTTCTGAAATCGATCCAAAGATATTAAAGGAGTAACAGGTAAAGTTAGAAATATTATTATTATAGAAGTTTGAAAGGAGTTCAAAATCAGGACTGTAGAGTACTCCCTTTATGTTTAAACTTCAATTTCCACCAAATATTTTCATTACCTTCTGTCAAAACCTATATTTGTGCGAAATAGTAAGATTAAAATCAGAATTATTATGACAACAAAATGAAACTTCAGGATCTGGAAAGCAAACCACTCTCAACTAATTTCTAGCCCCCTATTGATTAAAAATAAATTAGGAAAACAATGTAGCGCTTTTACCACTGAGATCTCGGGGAAATTGGAGAGCACATCAGTAACTCCAACAGTGTCAAGATGAAGATTATTGATCCAATTCTTCACCCTTTCCAATTGTTGTTCATCTTCCATGGGGTCTTGAGTATCATCTGTACAGCAGGTAACAGATTAGAAGTAACGTGATCCAGGAAAAAGATCTCATAGAGAAAGAGGTAAAATAGTAGAATTAGAAAGGGAAAAAAAAACAATTAATGCCATTTTTCTGTTCTGATAACCTTAAAATGTTACCTTCATCCACCACGCTATTTTCTTCGTCTGGTCGATGCTTATATGGAAGAACAACCATTCTTGTTATTTGCAGTAAGATTTTCCCAACAAAAGCTTATAAAAACAGGATGGAAGGGGCAAATAAGTTCTTGTGAAACCATTTAATTACCTACTGGTGCCACAACAAATTCTTCATCTCGTGATTCACTAACCTGTAACCAGTAGTAAAAAAACGAAGACGCCAACTTGAATTATTTGGATAATGGGGTATCATTTGGTGTTATATAGCAGGAGCAAGCGTTAAAGGGAAAGGGTACATAGACTGAACAAAGGATGGTCTTTTTACCTCACTATCAGAATCAGAAGATTCATCTCTTTGAACAGAGTCGGCATCGAGGTTTACTTCTTCATCTTGAATGTCATCATTTTCATCCCCGCAGGGATCAAGTACACTTTTCACCTGTACAAAATTCCAGTAACAAAAACTTTGATAAATATGAGCCACAAATCTGATCGCAGCAGACAAAAAGCCTACAAAACATTACCTTGAGAGCTAACATAAAGTGATTGCTGTTGACATCTCCAACTTCCATCCTTAAAGGATTTTTGGTCCATGAATTATGAGCTTCCTCTTCCGTAGAGCCTCTAAAGAAGGGAGGCTCATAGTCCACTGGCTGTGCGTGGTTGAAATTAATGCGTTACAATAAAATACCATATTTGTTAAGGTTGAATCTAAAAAAAATCGCCAAAAAGGTTGAGTGAAAACAGGAAAATCGCAACACAGGCAAACAAGTAACAAACTGCTTGGGTTCAATATCCAGAGAAGCAAACACATGCTCAACAAACAAATACCAAATCCTCAATCATGGACAATAAGAATTTCACAATTAATTTCCCATATTTTATTAAACAATAGGGAATATTTAAATTAAATTACTCCCAAACTTAGGGTAGAGGAGAAGGCAAACCGTCACATCGTCATAGTAGAGAAGTTTCATCAATATAGTACGCTGAAACAGAAAATAAAACAAATGTTACAACTAACCATACCTTTGTACTTGAATGTAAAACAAATATTAGAAGGCTTAGTTGCTAAGATTTTACCTCTTCTGGCATCTTATCCAGAGTTCTCATCAGTTGAACCAGAGTACGGACCATTTTACAAGCAGAACTTCTGAAATTTTACATTGTCACAGAATTTTAGCATAAAAATGCCGGCTCTAAACAAAAGGGACAGAAAATTATCTTGGTTTGAATGAATCGAATTTAGATCACCTCATTTGATTGGGAGTAACTTCAGAGGTGGAGTTAGAGTTGAATGCTTTGCCTTGCTTCTTGTTTCCAGTACGATTAATATTCATAGAAACCTCTTGGGAATCAGAATTGGAATAACTAAAAGAGACTGCAAAGAGAAGGGATATTCAATTTATAAAATCAAGAATCAAATCACTAAAGCTTTGAATATGAATACAAAAACGGTGACTCGGAAAACTATACATGAGTATTCCTCAATCATCGGTCCATCCACCGATTTGCATATGCAGAACAACAGTGTTTTTAGGTACTTTTTCTGTAATGCATCATACACACCTGGGAAGAAGCAACAAATTATCAAATAATCAGAGCCAACGGTTAAGAACAAATGAAAACAACTTGCCTTTCTCCATCCAGTCAATCAGTCTACGAGACGTTGCATCCAATGGCAATAGCTTCTTGATCTTCATCTCTATTTATAGTTGTCACAATTTTCAAAGAAATCGGTCAAACAGATTTTGGAAGAAGATATTTGAGAAAGTCCTGGAGGAAGAAGAAGCTAACCTAAAGCAGGAACGGATTTATCGTTGAAATAATTTTCTGGAAATAGACCTCTGATATAGCTAATATTGAAAATAGCAATACGAAGCAAGTTCCTCGTCTGTTCGGAGAAAAAACAATAAAAAAAGATGAGATCAACTTAAAAATCTTTAACCAACGCTTCTAGCTCTAATTACTTGACAATAAAGGTAAAAAACTGTGATCCGTTTAGCAGCAAAATTCACGAGAGAAAAAAAATACAGAGCAGATTCTCTGGCGAAGTGGCGACGAAATATAGGAAATCAATACTTATAAAACATTAACAGCAGGCTTTAATATGCAGCTCGAGTCATAAATTACTGAAAATTTGAATTAGAATGGCCATGCATTGTCTTCTACGAACAAAATTTTAATCGAAGCTCCAAATCAAAATCAAAATGTCCACATCTGAAGTGTATTCGGTGCATATAAAGCTTTTAGGAATCCAAGTTCCTTATAGGTTAAATCTCAAAGAAAAACAACGAGCAAGGAGATTTTGGTCTCTGCGTATACCATACTTGAGATTTATCAACGCACTGAAAATTTGAAGATGAAAAGCAGGAACTATAACCAGAACAAACAAGCATAAACAAAGCAAAGGATAGCCGGGAATGGAACCTGCGCAACAACCGGACACGATAAATCAGTAAAAATTAAAACGAGAATGGAGCAGAGAGAATATGAAGAAAACGTGAAATCATGAAGATTGACCGGAAATGAATTGATCCAAAGCAATTTCAGAGCTCACCATTGCTGGAGAATTTTTTAGAAGACTGAGAATTCAAATGGCAGAAAGAGAAAATTGTAGAGAAAAAACCAGAGTGTTTGGCTTGGAATTTTGTATCACCGTAAGTGATGGCGGGAGTGAAATGAGCTTGGAGAATTGGGGAGTCCCAATTTATAGAATGTCGGACTCGGTGTATGGAATTTAACCACGGTTAAATTATACATGCAAACGTTGTGTTGAAGTGTGGCGAGGGATAAAATTGTTATTTTACATGAAAACATGCCGCGTTTTGATCATCACAAGATATGTAATGTCAGTGGGATGGATTTTGTTTTGTGTGACAGCCACATTTCGTATCTAATTAGATTGATTTTGTAAGTGACGGTATGAGGATGAAGATAAAAGTTAAATCGTTAAACATTTGATTAAATTAAAAACTTTAACAAGATTAATTTGATTTGATGAGTTATTTGGTTAATACTATGAAATTGATGTTATAACTGAAAAACGTTTCAGATTCTTTATGGATTTTTTATATTATATAATTTTGATATTTTTCATCAATTTTATAAATATTAAGAAAACCTTTTTTCCCCCAATTATTTTCAATGAATTCTTAGAGAAACTATGTTAATTTTCGAAATCAATAGACTCGTTGCATTTCCACCGATTTGTCAAAATCATATTGAGTTTGAGATATTTGAATTGTAAAAATTTACTTTAATTTGGATTTAAAAAAAAACTAATAATTTATTCATATCTATTTGAAAAATTAAATAACTTTGCCTTTCTGAAAAATTGCATGCCTATTTCCTAGTTACTGCAACGCACCACTTTGATCAACCAAGTGTTCATTGGAACATAATTTAAGTAAATAATTTTTAATATATATAAAATAAGAATTTCAGTAAGTGTATATATACAAAGTAATAGCGTACATATAGTTTTACTATACATCTGATATATCCAAGAAGAATATAAAATATTTAAAGAAATAAGATAATAAAATAGTAAGGGAGGCGAAGGAACTATTGAAGAACGACGCATGCTTAAACTGCCTGATCAACAAGGCAATGCCAAATATTGAAGCACCGATTGCTTATTATCGCTGTATCTGTTAAATGACTAAATCCATAACAATGTCCAACCAAGATGGTCACCCTAATCAGATTATAATAACAGGGGAAAACAAAATGTGGGAACAATCCACTTGCCCCAATTTACTACATCTCACTAGCTCAATCTTTAACCTTCTAACAAAATATAACCAGAGTGGTTACCTTGAAGCAAACGCCTTTATCGTGAAGGAGGTGGCGGAACGTGGGATTTCGCCATTCCCACCCATGCAACGATTCCAACAGCAAGTATTACCCATCCAAATATGTCGTACTTCAAATCACTGCTCTTCTTCTTCTTGGCAGCCTGCAAATATACAGATAAATCAGAAAAAATCTTCTATGACCTTAGAGCAAAGTGATGGACGCTGTTTATTAAAGTTTCTTCGGGCTCTGAAGTCCAAACTACAAGAATGAAGAACCAATGCACAAATATTTTATTCTGTTCATTAATTGAAAAACAGTTACCAAAAAAATAACAGCGATTATGTATTTGCGGTTAACAAGCCAATCAATCTTTCGAACTTGTCTGAAAAAAACTAGGAGTGATAAGAACACTTTCTTTCCTTATCAATTACAGCTCCTTGAGCTAGAATTCATACCTATCAAGCAGGACTATTTTATTACCTATACCTCACAAAAACATTGAGGGTTCGGTCATGGCTCATGGATCAGTCAGAAATGCAGAACATGTACAATTTCTAAACGATTTAGATGCCGATGTGGAAATATTTATTTGAGTCCATCCATGGTAGGTGAACGGGGTTAATGATTTGAAACCGACAATAGCAGAATCAAGGCTTACATATAATTATATGAATTAATCATTCACATCTAATAATACATAATGAACTTAAGCATACAACATAGTAACTGCTAATTTAGATGGTGCGGTAAGAAAGGATAATGCAAGCAAGCACTTCCACGGCTAAGATAAGTATTGGAACCACAATAGAAGGTTTGGAAGTCAACGAAGAACATGATTAAAAAGAAACTCACAGTTGAAGTTGAAGAAGCCGAAGATGCCCCACCCATAGTCTGTTGGCTACCTGCAGCCTTTTGGAAATCCATATGTAGCTCCGGAGCCTAAGAAGACAAACAAATTCCAAGCTTTATTAGAAAGTTTAGAGGATATAAAAGATATCACCCTTATTAAAACCTAGGCAATTCAGCAGGATACCCACTCCTCAGCCCACACTCCTTTAGATACTCTTTCTTCTCTTTCCCAAGAAAATAAAAATATCTATTTGAAACAAAAGGAGAACAAAGAAACTCAAAACTAGCTTCGCCTAGGTAAAACAAAAGGAAAACATCGATCCCACTAACCTGCTATAGTAATCAAATATCTGATTATATAATTAAGCTCAAGCCATAACTTTATCATTGATGAAGTTCATTTCAAATAATTATCAAATCAAACAATGCAGCTAAAATGCTAAAAACATCAATATTAGTTAAATATATATGAAACTGTGAGGTTTCATTCACATAAAAGCCTAAACCATTTAGTTGTATAACAAAGAAAAGCAAGTTTACCTTAGCTGCAACTTCCAAAGACTTCTGATAAAGCTCATTGCCCGGATCCTACAACCCCATAAAATCCCCCAAATTAGCTTACAAAAACCCTCAGATTTGGGGTTTTCAAAACGCTAAAGAGGCATTCATGTAAAGTCCCTCCGATACTTTTCGAAGCAATAACAAAAAAAAAACGAAAGAGGAAAACAAAGAAGTTACCGCATCAACTGCTTTTTGGAAAAACTGAGCTGCCTTATCAAAAGAAACTTTTGCCTCATCAGAATCGGTAGTCATGAATGCAGTAGTGGAGAGCGCGTTTCCCATGCACCATAAGGTTTCGTGCTTGGATGGATTTATCCCCAACGCCTCATCCAACTTCGAAATTGCATCTAAAATGATCAATATTAATAGCATTGGCAAAAATAATACTAAAAGGGGAGAAATATAACATAGGAAAAAATTCAAGAGAAAGATAGAATACCATTTATCATTTTCTTTGCATCTGCAACAGTCTGAAACTGAGCTAATTCAAGTAAAGCCCCTCCCCATTTGGTTAAATTCTGCAACCAAATTTTAACATATCACAAAGAAATTCAAAGCAATTTTTTTTTGATAAAAAAGACACAAATCTGATCCCATAGAACATTGCGAATAAAAGAACCAATACTCCATTGCCATCGAGATTGATTTACAAAGGAGAGCTATTGCAAACAAAGAAACGAAAAAATTTGTTTTTTTAAAGAAAAGGAAAAGAAACAAGCAATGAAAAAGGAAGGAACCTCGGCGTCAAGAGGGTCCTTGCCGTAGGTGACTTCAGCGGTTGTTCGAGTGTGTTCAGCGACTAACAGGCGATCGAAATCATCTTGAGAAAACTCCATTTCCGTGGTTGTTTTCTTCTTTTAGTTTCAAAAACCGATGAGCGTGGCCGCTAGGGTTTTATGTATGATATTCGAGAAGTGTGAAGAGCTCATATGATATTACTTATGAGCAATGCGAAGTCGGACAACGAGACCGTGTTGGCCTCCAATACTTGCGCTCCTTTTGCCTTACTTTTCCACCCTATTATGTTTTACTACTTCCACGTCGCGGACTGCGAAAGTCTCCCTTTCAGCCTTATTTGTATTTCTTTTTAAAGAATTTGTTTTACCTTTTAACTTAAAATGATAAATTTAAGAACCAAGTTATCATTGATGATACATTATGAGATAATTATAAATAAACATATATTTAAAAATTAATTATTGATATGTAAGGATTAGGGATAAAAGCAAGGGTAAACTACATAAATAACCACCTAATTATGGAGTTTGATCTCGAAATGATCATTATTTTTAATTTTGTGTCAATATGACCACTGAACTATTTAAATAGTTTCAATATATCCACCTGCCATTAACATTTAACAGAAGTGTTTACGTGGCAGTTAATAAAATTGGTATAATTAGGGCGCGAGTCCTTGTAAAGTTATATATTCGCGACGTTGGCACCTTTCTTTGTCGTCCACTTTGGTCACTACTTGTATATTATTTGTTTCCTTCGATTTTCATTTAATGTAATTTGATTATGATTCTGTTTTTAATTTTTCTAATGCCTTAATTTAAACATTAACTTTAAAATCTTTTTTCATAGTCATGTATTAAATTTATATATTAAATCTCTTAGATTTTAGAATTAATCGTTGAGTCATTTCTCACACTTGTTACCAATATAATATATACATTATATAAATTGTTTAAGTTTATAAAACTTGTTCAGGTTTAGACAGAAAGATAAAACAAAAATAACTTAATTGCATTTGAAGTCAAGATTAGTTTATAACCAAGCAAAGCCTTAACCGATAGGCTAAATCTAATATTTATGAATCAATTAAAATATTTTTCTATATATTATATATTATAGTTAATTGTAGAAGTAAAAATAGACATGTGTACTTAAATCTAGGAAATTTTGATAATATGATAAACACTTAAATTGCTAAAAAAATAATATATTATTAATAATTAATTTAAGATTTTAATATTTTCAAATTAAATTTATTTATTAATGATTATATATATTAAATTATATTTAAAATTAAATTGAAAAATATAACATACCTTAACTCACGAGCACAATTTAAAATCAAAAGATAAAATTATAATTTGAATCTTAAATATTTTTTCTTATGATTATAATTTAAATATATTAAACTATTTTTTATGATTTCATATATATGTATATATATATATAATTAAAAAATAAATATGAAAACAATAAATTTAGTTTAAAATATTAAAATCTTAAATCAATTATAAATCAACTATTAGATTTATTTTAGTGATTTAAGTATCATCATATTCTCAATTGACCTAGATGTAAGTTTTCACTTATCTGTTTTTTATCAATATATATATATATATATAATACTAAAATGATTCCTAAATATTATATTTAGCTTATTGGTTAAGGCTTGCTTGGTTACTATAATTCATTTTGGGTTCAAATCCAGCTAAATTATTTAAAAAAAATGCCTAAACTTGAACATGTTATATAACATATGTATTATCACAATAACAAGTGTTGGAATTAGCTTAGTGGTTAAGACATGTGCAAGTAACCCTTGGGTATCAAAACTCATCTTCATTTATTTTAACTTTCAATTCAAAATGTGTCATGTGTCTCATTCTGATTGTATTGAATATTTATTAAATTAAAATTAAAAAAAACTCTAATCAGATTGTAACATGCGTCACAATTTGATTGGATAAATAAATTTATAGAATTAAATTGAAATTAGGACATAAATAAAAAATTATGAATTAAAGTTAATATTGGTGATCAAATTAATTAATTATAAAATCTAGGGGATTTAAACTATAAATTTAGTACATGACTAGAATAAAATATTTTAAAGTTAATACTCAAATTAAAGCATTAGACAAAAATAAGGATCAAATTGCATTAAAAGAAAATCCAATGAAACAAACCATATACAAATAATGACCATAATTGAAGAAAACAAAGAGGGTTCCAGCGCCGTGAATAAGCAACTTGACAAGGATCCGCGCCCTAACTATAACAATTTTGTTAACTGTCATGTAAACACTTTTGTTAAATGTTAACGAAATGTTGATATATTGAAATCATTTAAATAGTTCAGTGATCATATTGACACAAATTTAAAAATTGTGGTCATTAAGATATCAAGCCCATAGTTGGGTGGTCATTTATATAGTTTACCCTAAAAACAAACATATTAGATGGATTTTTTAATAGTTTAAGGTGAATATAATATATTATCTGTTTATAAGTTTTTTTAACCTATTGAACTTAAAACTTCTAAGGAAAATAAATGTTCGTTTGGTTTTAGAAAATATAGGCTATTTTCCTTTTCATTTTATTGGAAAATAGAAAACGTTAACGAAAACGTGTTTGATTGTAAAATTAGAAAATGATTTCTAAAAAATAAAAACAAAAAATAAGTGGAAATATGAAAACATATATTTTCAGTATTTTCATTAAAATTGTTTTAAATTCTTGAAAATAAGGAAACATGATAGTTTAAATCATTATAACAATAATTTTTTAATTTAACGATATTTGAAACCCTCAAACTTTTATAGAAAAATAATATGATCCTTAAACTTTTTTTACACTCAATGTAGTCCTTAAATTTTTTTTTAATAATTTAAATTTGTAGTATTTATATATTTAATGTATTGAATATCTTAATAATTGTTTATATTTTATACTTTTATTCTAAATAATTTGTATTTTTTAAATTAAATAAGTCCTCGAACTTTTTAATAATCAATTAAGTTCATCTATCATATCATCGTCCATCGAGTACTACCACAACAATATCGTGAAATGTTACATCAAAATTGTAGATTGACATGTAAGTGGATAAATTATCATGTAAGTGTTGTAACTGTAAACGTTTGATTCCTCTATTTAAAAGGTTAGGTTATTTTTTTTAAGTTTAAAGATCATATTTGGTGCAAAAAAATTCAGGGATTACACTAATCATTTTTTCTCAAAAGTTTGAGCGTCTCAATTACCGCTAAACATATTTTTTATGTTAATGACACTTTTTTGTGCTATTGTTTATAACAAAATTTTATGTATCTTTCTAAATTTAATTGATGTCCAATATTCATTAACATTATATTTTTTATTATAAACTAAAATAAATTTTATGTTATGAATTTTTTTTATCAATTTTTTTGTTTTATATTTACATAATTCACATGTTAAATTTATGTAATAAATTTTATAAATAATAATTGTTTAATTTAATTATTTAATAGCTACTTGTTTATTTTTATTTTAAATAATCTAGTTTAGATGTTATACTAATTTCATGTTACTTTTATAGTATAACAATGTTTTTACAATAAACTTGTTGCTTTATGATAGAATTCACTTATCTAACTATTTTTTCATTGATTGGACCCCATCATATTGATAATATCATAAAAACGATTAAATTGATGAAAATTTTAATATGAATAATTAAATTTATTGAATTACTTTGAATCATGATGAAATTAATAGAATGTACAAGTTCTTAAGGGTGTTTAAATGGTTAATTCGGCCACCAATCGACCAAATTTTCATTAATTGAATTAACTTTTTTTTTTGTTTAGACGTTAACCGAAGCCGAACTTATTTTTGAAAATATTAATCGGACCGAATAAAGTTCATCTATTTCAGTCGGTTAACCGAATTTATTGATTTTTTAAATAAAATTGTAATTAAATTAATTTGAATATAATAGAAATATTTTTAATTTGGGTTAAAATTTAATTAGGTATTAATAATTTAAAGTGTCTAGAGTGGTTAAAAAATAATTGTTTCTAAATTCTTAATGAGTTTTAGCTTAAAATAAGTATTTAATATATATAATATATTCAATATTTAATAATTTCGGTAAATTCGGTTAATCAAAGATTTTGATCCAAATTAAGCTTTAATCGAATATTAATAAAAATATTAACCATTCCCCGACCAAAATAATTCAGTGATAGACCGAATTAACCGAATTAATTCAGTTCGATGGTTAATTCAGTTAAAACGAAAAAATGAACACCCTTGCAAGTTCTTGCTACGATACTTTAATTAAATGACTCGTTTAATTTTTTTTAAATAACTTATTTTACCGAACACATAATTGTACCTATAAAATATTTTATTATAATGTTTAGCTTTTAGATTGTATTTTTTTATTTAATTTATTTAATGTTTATTCTTATTAAATTATATTGTATTTAGATTATGATTTGTATGATGGAGGTTGTGTTTATTTTTATTTGAATTTAAATTTGAATAGTTATTTGAGTGTATTGAGTTTGGCTTTTTGGATTTCGTTTAGCCGAAATAAATCGAAAAGCATTTAAATTACGGTACTTATTTCATTTGGCGCGAAAATAGCAGGAGATATGGCGGGTTATTATAATCGTCAAAGGATAGAAGTTTTTTTTTTTTTGAGAAAATAACTTTAGTGATCAAAAATCTTAGATAATATACGATTTTGATTTTTTTTTTTTGGATTTACGAAAATGACTAACAAAATCGCAATGCGATCTCTAATTCGCATTGCGATATCCAATATCGCAAATTCGCGTTGCATTTCGCGTTGCGATTTTTCATTTCGCGTTGCGATAGTTGAAAATCGCGTTGCGATAGTCTACAGTTGTTGTTACGATAGTCTACAGTTGTCGTTGCGATTTTTCAAATTCGTTGCGAAATGAAAAATCGCAACGCGAAATGGAAAATCACTACGTGATTTTCAACTAACGCGATTTTCAACTATCGCAACGTGAAATGAAAAATCGCAACGCGAATTGAAAAATCGCAACGCGAAATGAAAAATCAAAACGCGAAATGCAACGCGAATTTGCGATAGTCGAGATCGCAATATGAATTAAAGATCGCATTGCGATTTTGTTGGTCATTTTCGTAAATCCAAAAAAAATTAATCAAAATCGTATATTATCTAAGATTTTTAGTCACTGAAGTTATTTTCTCAAAAAAAAATTTATTCTTATTTCTTTATATACCCATAAAGAAGAACAACAAAGTTCCCTCCAATTAAAAATCCTAAACCATCCTTAATTACGTTCCTTTGCGCTTCCAATTCTTTACAGTACGTCTCATCAATGACAGAAAATGAAGCCGTCGATCCGATCCGACCCGAATTTCCTACCGGAAGGGTAAAAAAAATCATGAAACTTGACAAAGACATCAAGGTAAACCCGGAGGCCTCATTCCTCATTTCCTGTTCCACCAATCTTTTCCTCCAATTCCTCGCCGAAAGATCAGCAGAAGTCGCCGCCGAGAAGAAGAAAAAGACGGTAAAGATTGATCACCTCAGAACTGCCGTCAAAAGACATAGACCAACGATCGATTTCCTTCTCGACTCACTTCCAGTTCCAGCCGAATCTATCCAGTCCGTTGCTAACTCATTGAGTGATCGAGATCTTTCCCGGCCCGTTGCTGATAAACCCGCCCCGCCCTGGCTGGAACTCGCCGCATAGACCACTTCTTTCGCAAGCCAGAAAATGAAGCTCCGATTCAGATAAACGATACGTAGAATTTCCTTTTATATTTAGAAAAATCTATATTAAATGATAGTTTGCTTTTGACAAATTTGATTGTACTCGGATTTGATCGGGTTTTAAATTATTGAGTTTCTTATTTAGGAAAGGAAAATTGAAAACTCTAGCTATTTGATTATCACGCTACGAAATAGAAAGAAAACGAAATAACTTTCATTTTTTTAAATTGCAATGACAATTGTTAACCCAAGAGTTCGAAACAAAGGACTCCATATAACTACATAGCAACTTCTTCTGACAAACTGAATTTATTTTCTGCAAACATATCATTTTCTTCTTCTAATCTTCAATGAGATTTTCCAGTTACTAGTGCATTATATCAGAATGGTTATGTTTTTCATAATTTCAAGGTGACAAGGGCCCGGAAAATGTCGATACCACTGAAGCTGTTTCATCTCTTAGTGGAGAGTTCAAATTGGGTCGAGGGTATATCCTTTTCCCTTGCTCTTTCTTTCCTTCTTTTATGAAGGACGTATCGCGGCTCACTGAGCTTTTGCTGTTTGATCCTAGCTGATGGATACCCAAGGAAAGCCTCCTGTTTAAAGGGGTTGCATTGCCAAAACCTCCATTTAAGCTCTTGTTTGAAAGGCGCCTATTACTGGTTGTTGGTCTAGATGTAATGAAGTTTTCTTGCTCAACGACTACCTGGCTTTGAACCTTCTTCATCTGCTCAGACATATTCCAGCATATGAGAGAGGTCTGGTTAAACAGGTCATTATGAATGTTGAATTTTACTTTTTTGTTGAACGTGGAATTATACTGACCCGTTGCCTTTGCTTTACTTCTTCTCTTTCTTGCCGAGACAGGTTATACTCTTCCAACATTGCCAGAAGAGGTACCTAGATGTACATAGATGTCATTCCCTAACAGCAGTTTGATTGATAAAACATGCTTGAGATATAATATGAAAAAAAAACATATTTCCAATTTAGTACATGTAGAGTTTTTAAAGCCAGCGATCCAAGTAATCAGTTCAAGATCTGAGTGTTGCACTTGCATGTCTTGATGCATTCCATAATGATATTCCATTTTAACATTAATTTTGTTTGTTAACTTATGATCTATTTGGTAATTTTCCTTTGGTGGGTATCTGATTAATGTTATGTAATCATGACCTATATGGCAAAAGCACGTGGAAGTTCAGGAATAAGTAATCAGGAGTAATGTTAAATCTGAAACCCAGAACATAAAATTGAATCACATATTCTGCGATTAGTTGTTAATTTTTTCCCTGTTGTGCTGGATTTAGATTGATGTTTTCCCGTTTTATTATATGC
This sequence comes from Hibiscus syriacus, assembly GCF_006381635.1. NCBI lineage: Eukaryota > Viridiplantae > Streptophyta > Magnoliopsida > Malvales > Malvaceae > Hibiscus > Hibiscus syriacus. The sequence continues at coordinate 12,189,707 of NW_024062733.1, forward strand.
ACATTATTGTTAAAACTATAACAGGCAACTATGTTTTGTCAATATGTAATCAGAGGAATATATGATTTTACCCCATCATACAAGAAAACGTTCCTTCTTTCTTCTTCCCAACTCTTGGTTTTTGTTACGAGTGAATCCACCAGTGCTGCATGAAACCATTTTTTGAGAATTTATATCTCCAAAAATATATACATACATTCATGCACACAATAAGATATTAAGTTCATGTGTGACGCTTGAGAAACATGCTTCAAGGTAGAATGCTGAAACATTCACACAATCTAATTGATCATGCAACTTTTGTAACTGTCTTGTTCAGGCTAGTTAATGAAATCAGTGTAACATTTGTATATGCTTATGTAACTTTTGAAAAATTTTCTGGTTTGAGTCAATTCCATGAGGGAATCGTCTCTAATAAGACAGTTTTTTTTTATACCTGGGATTTTGTTGACTATTACCCTAGCCTTTTCTGCACGTCTCAAATTCCTATGAGCTCCCCTGCTGACCGAATATCTATTCTCATCCTGAAAATAGTTATGAAATAGGAAACATGAAAAAAATTCAGCTAGAGAGATAACCAACTAGTCGTGCAGAAAATTGTTGTAAGATCATTAACCATGCTATATTCTTCCAGCCAGTGTTCCTCATCACGAGCTAGTATCCACTTCTCCACCTTCTCCATTATGGATTTTCTGCTAGAGGCCTCTTCCTTTGCTCTTGATATCTGTTCATCTATGCTCATGAGGAGCTCGACATGGTCAATCTCCCCTTTTGTACATTAGATGGTTACGCCCTGGCTGCTTTAGATATAAACAGGAAGAAAATACAAATTGATAATAGATGTTTTTTTGTTCAATCACACCTGTGTTTATCAGGTTTAGTATATTTTCCGTCTCTGATCTTGCAGGAATCTCCATGTGTGATTTATTGCAAATATCTTCAAGCTCATTCTGTTTCTTGAGAAATAGCTCTTTCATTTTGCTTGCTTTTAGTTGATCCAATCTCTTGACTTCGGCTTCAGCCTTGAAACATTTAAAAGAAACTTTTATGTTTATAGTTGCTTTGATAGATCAGGGTGATGACGATCTAATAAACGAACCTGTTGGATTATATCCAGTGTAAGGCTTCCAGGATCAGATACTTCTTCTGATGAGACTGATATTAGACCAATAACATGGGAAAACAAGTAGCGATCTCCGTAGGAAGTATCTATTAGGCTCCACAAGTTTTTCAGTGCTTTACCCAATTGGTGAAGCTGCAAAGTTGACGAAAATTCAGCTAAAGATTGTCATGAAAAAATTTACCATGTGTCAGAGTGAAGAATCTTCTTATGTCGTTCATGGCCAAAGTTGAGAACTCAAAAATTGAATGTCTTCTCTTTTCACCTTTTACTATGATTTAACAATTAAGAACTAAATGCTTTTTTGCTACAGGCCAACAGCAAAGGGCCAGCTCCCCTTAAAAGATCTGTTCAGAAGAATAATGGCACAGCATTTTACCTTCTCAAGTCGCTTTTGTTTTTCTTCGTGCAGAGACTCCACTGTGTTATTGAGTTTGGCCAAAATACTATCACTTATGTTTTTTGAAATCCCACACAACTCATTCAAGCTCGGGTGAACTTTTGTAATAATCATGGAAGATTCCATCCCCAATGTTGCAGACAAATTGTGAACAGCAGCTATATATTTTTCAACTTGCTGGAGTCTGTTGTTCTTCAGAAGAAAGATACAGGAGAGAAAAGTATATGATGTTTAATTAGGATAATTCGTCTATAAAACTTCCTTGATAGAAAATTTGAGATTATGTACCTTCTCATTGTGGAGTCTTTGTAGCTCATTTTGATATTCCTCGAGTTTCTTCAAAGAAAGATCATTCTCATTCACTATAACATTTGTTATCGAGTCATCATACTCCGACCGACCAGCAATTTCGGCCGAGATTTTCTGGATTTGCCCTTGTACAGCTTGGAACTGGTTTACTCTCTCTTCTTTCCTCAACCGCATATCCCCCAATGCTGGAGTAATGGAATCAAGTTGTTGCTTTATTGTTCCTGACATTTTCTCTGGCTGCAGTGACAATAAGTACTAGGAGGTCATAAAACCGAGCAATCAACATTTACATTTACTTTCATTGTGTTGCTTCTTGACTGGATCAAGCCCCTTGTTTTTATCCGATTCGACCAATGATAGGTAAAGTTGTTGTCAATTGTTTCGTTTATGAAATTTTCTTTTCTAATAAAATCTAGATTGATTGGTAAGGTACCCGTCCGGGAAGGGATCGTTCACCAAGGGACAAAAGAAGGTGGGTGAATTCAGCTTCAGATTCAGCCAGTTCCTGATGCAGGCGAGCTCTTGACATATTTGCACGGTCAACTTTTCTCCGGTAGACCTCTAGACATTCTTGTTCTAATTCTAGTAAAACCTTCTCTCTTTCCAACTGATCTTCTCCAACTTCATTCCATATCATCTATTGCATCACACAACACAAAGTATGATCTGATTACAACCACAGCTTATGTAAAAATATCAAAACATGGAAAAAAATGAAAAATCTCTTGCCTGCAACTCTTGAAGTAAATACCCGCATGAAGTTTCTAACAATGCAGAGCTTCTCGTTCCAGGAGGTGCTTGGAGCGATCCCATCCTATCTTTCGGTTCCGGCTTCTGCTCAGAGACTTGAAACCACTAGAAACCGGCGCTTTGGTTTGGACACTCAAACTAAAACAAAGTGGAACCTGTTGGTTTGAGAAAGAATAACCAGGGGGGTGGTGAGCTTTTTGCTTAAAACACAAGGCTGACAGAGTTAGGTGCTAGTGAAGCTTTGGGTTCAAGAGTCATCCATTTTCATGGATTTTCCAGGTTCGACCTTTCCACCTCCTCATTATTTTTGAATTTAAATATGAAAAGAATAGACAAAATGACTCTCTCCATCTTGTTTACTTTAGGTATGTATTATTAATCAGGCATTACATTGCATGCATCATATTCACATTCATTTTAGGTATATTTTTTCAGATTAGATTTAACAGTAACTTGATCCCTAAGGAATACGTGTACTGACGGAACAGGGCTACAGTCCATTATTAAAATGTCTGAATCATTAGAAAAGAATGCTACCGATACATTGGCTAGGCGATTCTGAACCATCTGATCCAGTGGTTCAATCTATGGTTCAATCTTGAGTTACTGATATTTCCTCTAGAATGGTTAAGCTTACCTAATTTTGAAGGGTCAAAGACAATACTCCAAAAATGCAATAATTTTGAGATTCCTTCCATAACTAATGATTAGGGACAAAACAAATATAATATTGATTGAGGATTTGGGAATAGTTAGATTATCATTTTCATCCCAACACATTCCACCACCCTCACCTTTCTAGCAAAGATTGAATAGGAAATTAAGGTGTCTCTTCCTTATCATTAGCCTATACGGTTAAACTATCATTATCTGCTCTATTGATTAATTGATTCGGATCAAATACTATAGACTTATCACGGAGATGATTTTGTCAGTGTACTTTATTCAATTACAACATTAGGATTCGAACTTCTAATTTTATTTAAAAATTTTAATACCTTATCCTAGACCATTTGATTATTAACATTTTAGCTTAGTTTTCTCCCATAATGAGATTTTCAACCATAGTCCTTTTCATATCATCGCTAATAAATCCAGTTGTTGGTTCTTACCAAATTTTGAATTTATTGGAATAATGCATGCATTTTATTTATTTTAAATGAAGTATTAAATAAATATCAATAAATTAATGGTTTTGAAAAAAATAATCGTATTAATTTTGGAAGGAACCTAACAACGCAAACAGCGTTCTCACTCACCTAACCTTATTATACAAATTTGAACTCTTTATTAAAATATATCTCTGACGAAGCGTATAAATTTTATGGAAAAATTAATCAAATCCTTGTGAGGTTTGATAAGAAAATCATATTTATCAAATTACAAATCTAAAAATAATTACGATAAAAAATAAAATAATCCCTTAAGATTTATTTATTAAATAACATCAAAATAAAAAGGGAAAACTTCCCTTTAATTACTTATTATTCTATTTATTTTAACTATCTATAACGTTTAATTCCTTAAAATTTAAAGTTTTTATATAAGAAAATGATAAAATCATGTTTTGCCCCTCTAAATGATGAAATTTGAGTTAATCCTTTTAAAATATAAAAAAATTGATGATAAAATTATATTTTAACCCATTGAAAATTTTATAATTTTCTTCTGATCTCTAATTTTTTCTATATTCACTTTTATTTATTTTTTCAATTATATGTATATTAACTTGAGTTCATTTCTTTTACTTTTATATTTTAACCAATTTAATTTTGCGTTTTAAAAAATGATTTCATTTTAAGGTTAACATATAGTTGGTTTGAGAATTTAAAAATAAATTTTTATTATTTTGTAATTCAAATGAAAGAAAATAAAAAAAAGTTATATGGATAAGTAATAAAAGAGTAGAATGATTTTTTTATTTGAAATTACTTAATAAATATATCTCAACGGGTTTATGTTATTTTCTTCTTCTTCTTCTTTTTGAATGAAACAGAGCTAATGAAATACAGTTATGAATATCTTAAGAAAGGAGGGTCATGCACATCCCTATGGAGGATTGAATCAAGGCCATCTGGTAGTGAACATAGACTGTAATTGATTTTTAAAAGAATAATTTATATAAATGAATTACTTGAAAATTATTTTTCAAAAAATGAATTACATGAAAATTATTTTATGTACAATGAAGTATCTAGAATTATTTTACGTAAAATTAATTATATTTTTTGGGAAATAGTTTTCACTTAATGGTATTTCAATTCGATAGGTAATCAAATTAATCATTTGAACACTCTTTAATTATTAGTATTTTATTAACATAATCTTGAATTATTATATTAATATTAAATTACAAATTAATATTACTCATTATTAATAATTTAATAGTATTATATTTATAAAAATAATATATAATATCATATATTATTATAATATATCTAAGTACATATTAATATAAAATTAAAAATATAATATTATTAAAATTATATTATATGTATAAAAAATATTTTAATAATTAACATTTTATATTAAAAAGATATTAAAATATTAATTTAATATTAAATAAATAAAATAATATTTTTTGAGTTCTTATACTCTAAAGTGAAAAGTCAAGAAAATATTTTACAAAAATAAGATAGTAAAACAATTTACAGAAAATACAAAGGAACTAAGAAAATGAATTACATTGAAGAAATCAATTAAAATTATCAATCACTGAAAAATGTTTTCCGTAAAACTTTTTACAACTATCAAACATCGGAAAACATTTTTCAAAAAATATTTTTTAGCTATCAAGCATAGAAAAATAAGAAAAACATTTTTCAGAAAATAATTTTAATTATCAAACACACCCTAAATATAACTGACATATAACTAACGAGCCATCATTCCAAGAGGTGATTTTTAAACATGAGAGTAAGTGGGTATTTCTCTACCCTAATTTCAGTGTTTATTTTATCTTTGAATTTCATTGTAATATTTAAAGTATTATATATAAAATTCAATAGATTAATAATTCATATTCTACCAACAAATGTTGACTGCAATAATAAGATATACAATATTTTTAAAGACAATATTTCAAACCAAATTTTAGAGATAATATTATTAGAAGAAATAAGAAAATATTCAAATATGATCATAAGACTACATAAAATTACCTTACGATTGATTTAAATATATTTAGATTGCTAAAAACATAATTTTATCTTATTGGTGTGCCGTTCATTTTTTTTTTCGTCTCCGTTGATTGGTGACGGACCAACTTAAATATTAATTGTTGACCGTCGATATTTTTTATTTTATTTTTCTCTTTTATATCATATCTTTATTTTTCTTTTTTCTTTTTAATAAGTATGCCTTTGTTTCACGTTTTCATCTGTCTTTGTTGCACGTTTTTATCTGCCTTTATGGTACGTTTTCTTATGCTTTTTGGTATATTTTTTTGGTTCTTTGGCTTTTTTTATTTATATTTTTTCTAACGCTTGATTTGATATCGTCACGATTGATCAAGATGACGTTTACCTGATATCTTGTGATATTCTCTACTTTGGACACTCAGATTATATTTGAATATCCAATTTGCGTTTGTAGATAGCTTTTCAAGTCGCTCTAGTTTGATTTGCGATTTGTTTTTGGTTTGTTTGTCGATGCGATCAGATATTTATCTATCTTTGTTTGAGTTTGTTGATTAGATTTAATTTTTCCTTGTATAATCCTTATGTGATCTTAATTTACTAGTTTTGTTTCAATGATTCTATGAAATTTCCCTAATTATGTGCTTAATTTATGATTGTGATTTGTAATTTTTTTATTGTAATTTGAGATATTTCTTATTTTAAATAAAATTAGTTGTTTCTATATAAAAAAATATCATAGACTAAATTTTAAAAAATTAATTCATATTATATATATATATATTAAAGAATTATTATTTTTTAACAATCTAGAGTGATTATAAGATAATATTTATTTATAATTTTTTAGTTTTTGATAATGTACGTACACATTGCAGACATAACTACATAAAATTTAGAGCAATACAATATTAAAAAGAGAAAATAACTTCAGTGACAAAAAATGCCTTATAACATACGATTTTAACCAACTTTTTTTGGATTTGTCAAAATGACCAACTAAATCGCAATGCGATCGATAATTCGCAACGCGATCTTCGGTATCGCAAATCAGTTTTCAGATTAGCAACGCGATTCTGACTATCGCATTGCAATTTTCCTAATTTACAATGCGAATACGTAAATCGCAATGCGAATTTGGAAAATCGCAATGCGAATTTGGAAAATCGCAATGCGAATATCTATTCTGTAATTCATATAACCCTAAAGAAGAAGAATAAATCCCCAAAGAAAAGTCCCCGAAGAAAATACCACGGGAGTATAACTGGAATATGCCAGAATTACTTCAGATACCAGAAGAAGAGTTGGTAAAGATAGCAGTTGATTGTTACACAAAAATTATTCGTATTAAGAAAGATGATTGTTTTGATACAAAGGAAGACTTGAAGATAGCTTTGTATACGAAATGTGTGGAAGATGACTATCAACTAAAAGTTAACAAATCAAGCAAAGATCGTTTCGAAACAAGGTGTATGATTGACAAAAACTGTACGTGGCGTATGATTGCAAAGAGGATAAAAGATTGCGAAATGTTTCAAGTTAGGACTTTTATTGATAAACATATATATTCAAGAACCCAAGTTTTTCCTTACCATAGACAGGTAAACAAAAAGGTGTTTGGTGGTTTTTTGGCTGAGTTAATGTTTTTGAATGGCAGGGTATATCGGGGACATGAAATTATGACTGACATGAATGCTCGGTTCAAGATTAGTATCTCATATTCTCAAGTTTGGAGAGCCAAATGTTATGCCTTGGAATTGTTGAGGGGGTCGCCAGAAGCATCGTTTATCCAACTGCCGGCTTATTGTCACAATTTAAAGCTGAAAAATCCTGGGTCGGTAATTTATATCAAAACAGATAGAGATAGACGCTTTGAGTTGTTTTTTATCGCCATTGGTGCTGCGGTTAGTAAATCAATATAATTTTGTTGACTCATTTTTGTTAGTTACATGCATTTCACATTTAAATGATTATATTTCTTGTGTATATGATTTTGTAGATTCGTTCGTTTATTACTTGCATGCGTCCAGTTATTATAGTTGACGGAGTACATTTAAAAGGTCGATACCTTGGAGTAAACTTATTAGCAGTAGCCATGGATGCTAACAATGGGATATTGCCAATAACTTACAGGGTTGGCAAATCTGAAATCTCTGATTCATGGATATAGTTTATGGGGCATCTTAGGGATTGCATAGGTCCTATTAGCAATCTGACAATCATATCCGATAGGGCAAACTCAATTGACAACGTTGTTAGAAGGTGTTTCTCATATGTTTTTCATGGACTTTGTGGTGTTCATTTATATAGAAATCTAAAATCAAGGTCTGCTGGTATAAAAAATCACAAATGGACATATTGGAAGGTTGTAAAAGCTTATCGGGAAGTAGATTTTAATAAACATATAAATTGTTTAAGACGTGTTTTGCCTCAGTGTGCTCAAATACTAGAAGATGTCGGGTTTGAAAGATGGTTAAGAGTATATAAACTTGGAGCAAGATATGGTTTCATGACGTCTAATAGTGCAGAATCAATCAACGTTCCAAGTCGTCATTCCCGGAAATTACCCATTACTATGTTAATAGAGTTTTTTCGAGCCTTTATTCAACAGTGGTACTACAAGAAAAGAAACCACGCATGTATTATTTCTTTAAATTCGTAACTTATCATATATTTTACTAAGTATTATTTATTTAAATTTACAGGAACATTAGAACATCGTGTTACGCCATGTATTGAAAAAAAGATAATGAAATGTGTTGTGAAGTCAACGTCATGGAGAGTTGAACCATGTTCAAACACTTTGTTTGAAGTACTGGATAATAACTTAAATGGGCTTGTTGATCTAAATACAAAGACGTGTAGTTGTATGAAATGACAAACATCCGGTTATTCGTGTGGTCATGTTATAAAAGTTTCTCTTCATCTAAACCAAGATGATTCAAGCGCATACGTTATGGATTGCTACACTACAGAAGTATATCGACAGACTTATGTCGAGATTGTTTACCCTATTCCACATCCTTCTGAGTGGGACATACCAGATGACTTACAAACAGTTTTACCACCAGCCATGGACAGAAGGCTATATGGCCGACCAAAAAGTCACGATCGTATACCGTCTAAGGGTGAAGAGAAGAAGAGATCGACATGTAATCGGTGCAAGGAAAGTGGTCATACAAGGTTGACATGTGGATTACCAGTGCCATCACAATCATCTTTTCCTCTACCAAAATATGGATCTTCATCAAAATCACAATCACAACCGGCTTCACCTTTTGGGACTGTTAACTTAGGTGATTTTTAAATGCAAATGTTGTATTATGTGTGAACTTTTAACATTTTCAGTTAGACATGTATTAGTAACTTGAGTTTGAACATTGTTATGATATGTTTAGTTGTTATCACTTATTAGACATTCATTTGACTATCGCAACGCGAATATGATTATCGCAACACGGAATTGACTATCGCAACGAGAGAATCGCAATGTGAAATGAAAATCGCAACGAGTGAATCGCAATGCGAAAATGAAAATCACAACGCGAACTTAATTCGCGTTGTGATTTTCATTTTCGCATTGCGATTCTCTCGTTGCGATTTTCATTTCACATTGCGATTCTCTCGTTGCGATAGTCTGTTTTGCATTTAACATAATACATATTGAAATCAACAAATCAACTATTACCTTTCAATCAATTAAACAATCACAAATAATAATTATGTACACATCAATTAAACAAATCAATATTTACAAATCATCTTTTACAAATCAATTAAACAATCAAAAAATAATAATGAATTATTTCCTCATCAATTATTGAATCAACTTTTGCATCCATACATCCATTTCACGCAGCTCACTCTAGGATTAACTTGCAGAAACCAAACATTGAATCAACAACACTTTCTACACATCTAAAACCTACAAACAGCAAATTATTGAATTCTAGCTACTTAACCAAACATTTTCAAACCAAAAAGAGTATATATGTTTAACAACACTTGCATTTGACTTACAAATTGTTTATGGATACTTTCATAACGCGGATGCAGGTAGGCAGCGTCTCGCATATATCGCTCTAGCCATAAAATACCGAAACCACAAGCCTACTGCACCTCTATCTCTATTGGTGGAAGTAGAAACTGTGTACTTCCTGTTGTCAAACGCTCCAAGCACATGCATACGAGAGGACCACAATCCCCTCTGGTTTCCTTCGTTTGTTGTGGCGCGGTCTCGTCTCTGATAACTGTAACATTGAACTTCTTTGGCTTCTTGTTTCCAGACTTAGTCCAATAATTAATTGCATCCAAGGATTTAGACAAATGAGAGCTCCATCCCTTAATAATATCTCTCAAATCAGACAATGATATGTAATTTATCATGCTGTCATATACTATTGTCTTTAGGGATGGGAGCTGAAGCTCGACGAGAAGCCAATGAGTACGGTCCAAAACAGAGATAAACACCTGCATCGAAATGTAATAATTCAAATTGCACACTTATTTATGAAAACCTTTAAAATATTGAAACAAATATACTAACCTTATCGACATCCCACCATACAGGATAAAGTTTAGTTTGTCCATTAGCCAACACATATGATTCATGTCGTTGATTCTTCAAGTGAATTACGTGAAAAGACGCCGGCATAATTGTATATCGCGTTTTTTTATATTTTTCTTTAATTTCTTTATAATTAGAAGACGTGTCACCTATGCATCAATATGCTGTTTTACAAAAAAAGACATATATTAGTGAATTACATAAATTAAAAAAAAAAATTAATCAAACTGAAATACAAGAAGAAATATAAGACTTACCCTCCATCGAAATAGCCGTTGTCTTCAACCCTTAATAATACACCCCACCAAGACCGTTCAATCAACAAATGCATATCATCGTTGAGTTTGTATATGTCAGCGTAACACCTTGGCTCCGTTCATGTAGATAAAAATCAACTGCGGTCTTAGCCTAAAGGGTATTATCCAGAATTGTTTCCGGTAGTTGTTTCCTCTCCACTTCATCTGCCAGAATGGTACTGGCCGGTAACTTATACGAAAGCCAACAGTCATCCATCATGTCCGGCACGTGAGGGGGCTTCTCAATAATTCGATATATTACGTCGTGTGAATCAGGCTCTAGAATGTTGGGAGGGACCTCTTCAACGATGACAGGGCCTCTTGAACGGTGGGAGAGGACTCTTGAGGGATGATAGGGGCCTCTTGAACGATAGGGGAGGCCTCTTGAACGATGACAGGTGAGTCGGGCTTTTTCTTATGGATTCTTCGCACTATTGAGGTGAACGGAGACGTAATGGCACGTGCACGCCGTCTGATATGTGAACTCCGTATTGAAAGAAAAACCCGACGTAGAGCATCCACCTTAGCGGACCGCTAAAAATAAATTAATACATAAATCAGTAAATAAACATACATGATATTAAACAGTGAAAACAAAGACAAATATATTTCAAACTTGCACGGTATTCACCCAAGACATTATTATATCATTGTTCACAAAATGCATCAGATAACATTCCAGAAGTAAGCACTTATATAAACATTTAAAAGGACAACATATAGGTTTAGTGCAGGTTCAATGACAACATAAAGAGTAGTAGTTTATTCTTGAAACTTAAATTTTCAACACTGTGTAGTTAGTATTTATCTTTTGGTTGAAGTAATGCAATTCATTCAAGTTTCAATTTGCAGAAGAAAAATAAAATCTGAAACTTAAAATTGCAACGCTAAAATGACTATCGCAACATGAAAATGACTATCGCAATGCGAAAATGACTATCGCAATGCGAATTTGACTATCGCAATGCGAATTCAACTATCGCAACGAGAGAATCACAATGCGATTTTCATTTCGTATTGCGATAATCAAATTCGCATTGCGATAGTCATTTTCGCATTGCGATAGTCATTTTCGCGTTGCGATTTTCATTTCGCATTACGATTATCTCGTTGCGATAGTCATATTTGCGTTGCGATAGTCATTTTCGCATTGCGATAATAAACTATTCTTCTTCTACAAATTGAAACTTGAATAGATTGCATTACTTCAATCAAAAACAAATACTAACTTCACAGGGTTAAAGAATAAACAGTTAAACAGTATTGGCAGCAACCGAATGAATTTACTAAGCAATCTAAGTGAAATTACGAGTAAATTTATCATCAAGTTAAATATGAAAAATATTAAACTTACCTCGTTGCGTAGAGTATGAACCTTGTTCTGCAACGATGCTACAATCTCATGTAGAGCTGCTACATCATCACGTAAAGTAGACATCTCAACACGCCATGCACCATTGTCATCGCGTAAAGTATCGACCTCCTCACGCAAGGCATTGACCTCATTACGTAACTCCCCTAACTCATCCCGTGGAGGTGGAGGTGGAGAACAAAGAGATAAACGTCGTGGCATCTTTGTCGGTCGCCTATCATGAGGTGATGATGGAGAATAGGCTCGATGATGTGACATAATAGGTGATGACTCTCGTTGTGGAGGTGTATATTCGGGTCGATCAGGTGATGGCTCTGGGTGAGGTGATTGCTCTCGAAGTGGTGGCTGCTCATCATCCGTGCCATAAAAAAAAAGCTTACTAGCTTGCCACCAATTAGTGGCAAACTCAGCTTCCGTGGGTGTCAGTCTCTGTAATGGAGTGTTGGCCTCCTAACAATATAAAAGCTCAAACAAAGTTAAACGTGTACTAGTAATAACTTGTTTATAAACATATGGTAGTATTTGTGTTAACTTACAGTATTTATTGTAGTATACGGTAATAAATCTTCCCATTGCTGCAAGGACCGTTTCCTCTTCCAGGAAATAGCCCTAGGAATATCATTAGAAGTTTTTAATGCATATGTCTGCATGGCGGGAAAGGTCTCAAATATCCAAATCTACAAACAATATAATAACAAACATTAGTAATTGTTAAAGAATTAATTATAATTTTGGAAACATTATATAAAAATTATTACCTTAAAGGCCCGAATAAAGCCTGACAAAGTGTATTTGGAACCATCGTCACGCAAACTTTTCCGATCATTAAAGGCAGACGACAACTTATTCCATGTAGCTCTCTATAGATACGAATCCCACGGAAACAGGTTTCATGCATTTAGGTCATCTACCAATTTAATTAGATCGTTAAGAATAGGTTGTCGGACCTCTCTACCTAAAAAGCCGGCTTGCAAAAGTATTAGAAGGCATACTCAGACAACATCGACGTCATTCATCCGAGTAAAACCATCTTTTTTATTCAATAATCTCGTCAAGTCTTCCACGTGTAAATTTGACTTCTCCGTTGACAACTCAGGAAAAACCCGGGAAAACCATGATAAGCGGGTAATATGTCTAGTGTACCGATCTACTTCATCGTGTCCAAAGCGTAGACCGGTGATTAAGCAAAACTCCTCCCGCCCAAAACACGTATACGCCGGTGGAAAATCAAACAATATCTCTTCATCACGACGTTGTATAGTCTCTGGTAGATCGCTAGTCATGGTTTGAAGAAACAGATGGGTCAACATAGCATCTCCACCCGGATGTTGTACTTTCAGCCATGGCCCGAAGCAAGTATCCTCAAATATTTTTTTTGTACAGGTGAAAGCTTCGACGCAATTGTTTTGGCCAGACTTACTTTATTTCTTAAGGTCAATTGAGCCGAATAAAAGTTCTGCAAAAACAATAAGCATACCAATTTAGATATACCAAAAACTACACTGTGAAGATATGAACAATAAACATAAAGAGTAGTAGTTTATTCTTCAAACTTAAATTTGCAACACTGTGAATTTAGTATTTATTTTTTTGTTGAAGTAATACAATTCATTCAAGTTTCAATTTGCAGAAGAAGAATAGTTTCTGAAACTTTAAATCGCAACACGAAAATGAAAATCGCAACACGAAAATGACTATCGCAACACGAAATGAAAATCGCAACGACAGAATCGCATTGCGATAGTCATTCTCGGTTTCAAATATTAAAATTGAAAGAAACTTGAATGAATTGCATTACTTCAACCAAAAGACAATAAAGATAAATACTAACTTCACAGGGTTAAAGACTAAACAATTTAGCAGTATTGGCAGCAATCGAATGAATATAATAAGCAATCTAAGTGAAATGGTTAATCTATTATTGAAAACACCAGTAAATTTATCATCAATTTCAATATGAAAAACCTAATAGTAATGCAAAAATTTCAAAATAAAAATAATTAAAAAAACTAACCCTCTGTGGTTGATATGGTTGATTTTCCATTTCTGACCGTGAATGATTTCGCCGGAGATGGAGACTGATATCGTTGGAGATTGGGACTGATTTCGTCGGAGATGGGGACGAATGTCTCCTTAAAGAGTGAGAGATGGAGATGAGAATGAGTTGTGATTTAGGGTTTTAGGTTATGAGTTACAATTACGGGATATACTGTGGACGGTTCAGTGTTTCGATATATTAATATATTCGTGTTTGGAATTTGAAAAAAAAATACGCGTTGGATACGAATGGCGTTATGTAAATCGCATTGCGATAGTCAGATTCGCATTGCGATTTACGTATTCGCATTGCGATTTTCCAAATTCGCGTTGCGATTTACGTATTCGCATTGCGATTTACGTATTCGCATTGCGAATTAGGAAAATCGCAATGCGAATTTGGAAAATCGCAATGCGATAGTCAGAATCGCGTTGCGAATCTGAAAACTGATTTGCGATACCGGAGATCGCGTTGCGAATTATCGATCACATTACGATTTAGTTGGTCATTTTGGCAAATCCAAAAAAAGTTGGTTAAAATCGTATATTATAAGACATTTTAGGTCACTGAGGTTATTTTCTCTATTAAAAATAAGTATTCAAATAAAAAAACATAAAAAATTATTAAATATTTAATAAGTAGAGTCAAACTAAAACATGATAATTCAATCTTCTCAAGTTTTTTATCTAATAACAATTTAGGTAATTATAAGTTTAAATATTAAACAAAATAAACATTGTATTTTGAATTTAAATATTTAATAAGTAATTGTGTGTGTTTTTTTTTAAATATAATATTTTAACCCCTGTCCCCTTCCTTGCCAATTTTATTCGTGACTCCGTCCTGCCTCGTACTATTAAAAGTAACGGAAAAATATAAATTAAGAGTAAAAAAAATTAAAAATTACACCTTTAAATAAATATATATTTTTTAAATTATAGTCGTTTTAAGACTAGGGGCAATATAGTAGGGAGAAATCCAAAATAGAGAAAAAATTAGGGATTGTACAAACTTTGAAGACCTCACCTCCTAATCCGAGTAATCATGGCTAACAGAGAAGGTTATAAGAAGGCATGTCTTCAATCCGCAACACATCCTCCATCAGGAGCTCTCTTTCCAACTGACACCTTGTTGATTTCAATACTTCCTGTACACATCATCCATTACTAATTATATTATTACTATTAGACCGGCATCATTACTATTATCATTCTTACATTGAACTCCATGTACGTCGCATTTCTCTCCAGCCATTGCTTGTCCATTACCACGAATGCCACGCAGTACAGCAAGTCAAACGCCCATTCATTCTCTGCACAAAAAACTACTTGCATTACTTGTTCCCTCACAAGTCACATCATCAGGTGCAGTGCAGGCACCTTCTTCCTTACCCGATAATATCTGTAAGAAAACTGATCTGATAAATGTCCCTGGTTTCGCTGCATAAATTGAGCATTAAGTTTGAATCAAACTAAAACTTCAATTATTTGATAGCAAGAGTTGAAATTAACATAGTTAGGGCATTCATTATCCACTTACTGGCATCAAGGTCCAGCATCTGCATGATCATGAATGTGATATTTACGCCTGCAACTGCAAATGGGTACTCCCATGCAGATCGTTTTCCGCCTTGCTTTTTTAATAACCCTTGAAATGAAGTCTGCAATAACAACCCACCACAATGCATCATAGTGATGGATTGATGGTGCCTAATTCACTTGCCACCCCAAGCTCCTATCCTAAACTATATGCAATTGGATCCCCAATATATGGGTATGTTAGTTTTTTCCAAGTTCAAATATACGACAGTTAGACATGGATTTTTTTTTTTTTTGAAAAAAAAGAGAGGACAGAACGACATAGGTGATTTGTGTACCATCGTAAACAAGGGTCAGTGCAAATGACTCGAAAAAAATGCTCACGAGAATGATATACTTGCCGAGAATGTCTTGGCAAAGAATAACAAGTTCTCCAAGGATATGAATCCAGCACCTCTGTTTGTCAAGGAAAATAAGTTAGAGAACATGAACTATAAGAAATAATTTTCCAAAAAATATAATAGCAGTAAATTAATGCCAACCTGAAATCAGTTGATGGATCCCTTCCCTGCCATCCCATTTCTTTCCACTGATCGGATGTCAAGCCATGCAGTTCCTTTCCAGGGTATGTAGCAGCCCATAGTGCTCTCAATGCTTCCTGTCGCCAAGAAAATTGTTGGTAGGTTGGCTTGAAAGAAAAGAATATGGAACTGATAGTTTAGATTACATTGTCTTTAGCTATAACTACTGCTTCAGTGTATCCTAATGAATATGGAAGATTTGATAGCCTTTAACGGACAACATTTAAGTATAAAGCAAATGGCCACCTTTAGATTCACATGTGAAGAATAAAATAAAAATGCAGAATCAAACCTGATGATCAGGTCTGGAACCATCAAAGTAAACTTTCATCCGGTGCCTCAACCTTTTCAATATTTCTTCCTGCAATTTGCTAACGAATCTATCACATATAAGGAAGCTACATATATTAGAAAAACTAAAAACTGGCTTAATATATAACATATATATGTAAGTCCAAATTGTTTGCTACCAACACAATGCATTCATATTTGTTGGTCAATATTAAAAGAGGAAATCATCATCATGTACTTGCCTGTTTGGGTGTCAAGCTAATGCAAGCCCCTTCATAAACTCCCTTCCGCTTGAAACAAACACAAGTAAGGCCCTTACCAAACCAAGCTGGCTTTCCACATGTACCATCTGCATACATTGTTACAACCATTGGGTCTCTTTCTTTTTCACATTTGTTACAATCACAGCTTCAAACCCAAAACTATTTTTGCTAAAAGACATATAAAAGTAAAAAACAAAACAAAAGAACTTCCATGAAAAAAGCCGAAGCAAAAACCGTTTTTGGTGCTCAGTGACCTAGCTGAAGATCTGAACCGTACCATTTTACATCAGCCGATAGTTTTCACTTGACATTAAAATTAAATAAATTGAAGCAAAAGTAACAGTTTCAGGTGGTGCACAAGCTTTCTCAGTGACCCATCCAAAAATTTAAGAAAGAAATCTAAAATTTTAATATTCTTTTATTAAAAATGATAAGTATGTAAGTTTTTATTTTATTTTTTAACGTATTACATTAAATTTAATCATTCTTCCAAATAATGGGAATACAGATTAGTGCATCCGCCAATGCTTTCTATTTCCACAGCTAATGTTGCTGCATCCAGGAAAGAAATTAGTCCATGAATTCTGGACTTCATCAAATCATTGAGTTACTGGCCCAAAAAAATTCAAATCATTAGACTGTATATAGCAGTTCTTGGTCCTTTTCAGTGCCGCTCGCAAGTCTAGCATGCAAGTGGTGGGGACCACTACCCTATGAGAAAATAGATACAAAGTGTTCGGAGTCTGCAAACACGCTCTAAAATAACGCGTGAGGAAACCGTCGGCAAAAAGTCAATATTGTGACTTCAAAGCAAATATTAGGGTGAAAAAGCAAAGTGGGTTATGAAAGATGAGACTTTTTAGTCATAGTATACTAAAAAAAACTTCACATCAAACGGTCAGCATCATACCTAAATCGGGTACATAAAAAGTGGTTCATCTTGTGACTACGCAAACTCTTTAAAATAAATTTGTTTTTACAGACACGTCAACAATGTGATTTTCGTCAAAACTAATTACATTGTATATTATTTATGTAGTCTAATGTTTTAGGTTAAGTAGTGGGCGGGCTATGATCAAGTGCGGGTGGCATTATAATATGTCCGATAAGGACGAACCTAGAGTCCTAGACTAATCACGGGCCATCGACGGAAGATGATTGGGTTGGACCGCTACAGAAACCCCAAAATGCGACAAATCCCGCATTATTACGCCATAAATTGCAGCAACCGTTCCCAGTTCTATGACGACAAATGGAGATTAATCATGATTTTTTTCTTCTTTTTCTTTTACTCAAAGTCAAAATGAGCTTAACATTTCCAGATTCTGATCGGAGGAAGCGAATCATCCACCATTAAAACAACATATTCATTAGTAGTGTAGGACATACTCATCTCTCTCCCAACCACCACCCCCCCCCACAAAAAAAAACACTAAGAAAAAAATTCTTAATTATAATTTTTTTCCTCTACAATTTTTCTATCGCAAAATAAAATTTTGGCGAAATTCAATTTTTCTTCAATTTTACAAAACCATAAACCTGACAGGATAAGAAGAAAAAACGAAACGAGAACTCCGTAATCAACACCATTGCTGTGTTGGGAGCATCAAAGAACTAAGAATCTCTGCAAATACATACATATATATACACATAATACAAATTTCATTTACAAATTGAGCATGGAATTACAGAGGCCGAGAGAGAGAGAGAGAGAGAGAAATACCTGAAGAAACAGAGCCGTGAGAGCAACGGTTAAAGGAAGAGGAAGGGGAGAAAGCGCGGATTGCAACACAGCTTCCTTGATTCCTAACTATACTACTCATTTTCTTTCTAATCTCAGCAAAACGCCTTTCAGCAGCTTCTGGATCTTTATAATTATAAATATATTGAGGGCATACACTATATAGAAAGAGGAAGGTACCTCTCTCTGTTTCTGTTTGGGAACTGTGTTCTTATGCGAGTGAGTCAAGGAAAGTGGGCTAAAATATTAAAAAGTCAAAACTACCCTGATTATTTCTTTTGTTTTGTTTAGTTGTTAGGAAAAAGAGATTAAATAAATTAATCATGTCAATTAATAGATAATTAAATAAATATTTGACTAAAATATTGTTTTGATTAAATATTATTTGAAATTTTATAATTAAATAAAATTTCAATAATAATAATTTAATTGAAATATTTTTAAACTTTAAAAATTTATGATTTTTTTCAATTAAACCCTTAACATAATTTAATCAAATAACAAACTTCCCTAAACCCTAAGTTTAAGCCGAACTCAATAGATGCATTTCTAGGTGATTTTAATCATCAATCAAGTTTAAAAATTATTCTACAACACCAATAACCTCAAAATCCATGATCAATTTACAAAACCTTAACATGGACATAAACATTAAAATTTGAGATCTTAGCATTCAAGCAATATTAGCATGCAATAATGATACCAAATGATAGAACTCATCGAATAGAATTTTTTTTATTTCACGCTTTAATCCAAAAACCAAAGAAAATTCTTTGAAAATGAAAAACAAGCTTTCATGAAATTTCTTCTTAATTTCATGTTAATTTGCTATTTATTTAAATTTAAATTAACGAGAAATGACAATTTTACCATTAATAAAACTTGATAATTACATTTATACCAAGTCACATGTCTCTTATCATATTCTCAAACTCAAAGATGAACAAAATATTGTATCTTTTACAATTTTATCCATACAACTTTCCAAAAATTTCAATGTTGTCATTTTCATCTAACGATCCAAATTGAACATAAAAATAAATTCTTAAATCCAATGATCCATATTATTTTCCATCATTTTAAAATGTGGAAATACTATTATTAAGCTTAATTTATTATCTTTTAAAATTTCTCAAAATTTTTATTCGTTTCGATTTACCGAATTTTTACTAGACTTTAACCCTTTCTAACTTTTAACACAAATTATAGATAAAAAATATGATTTCCACCAAACCGTCATTATTGGGGTAAACTATTCATTATGGGATAAAAATTCTTTTTGAGAAAATTACCATTTTGATTCTTAAACTTTTTCTAATTTTATATTTTAGCCACTAAACTTTCAAAATTTATATTTTAATCACTAACAAAAATTTCATGGTGTAACAAGTTTTTTTCAATGATTATAAAAATTATTCTAATTTTATGCTTGATTTACTATTATGATTAGAAATTTTTGTTATAATTAAAAATAGTGACTTTTTTTTAAAAAATCTAACCGTTAACTTTTATTGAATGAAGAAAATGTAATGAATATATAACACGTGTTATGTATTTTTTATTTTAAAATGTATAAATTTTAAAAATAAAATCGATAGATGAATTTTTCCCTATCAAGGTTTTTCTTTTACTACCTTCTTTCGTGCAATTGAGGACGGTTTTGCACGACAAAATTTATCCTCTCCTTTCTCTTTCCAAAGAATATGATTTTAAGTTTATATTTAAAGAGAAAATCGCCTCAGTGACCATAAATGCCTTATAATATACGATTTTAACCAACTTTTTTTGGATTTGCCAAAATGACCAACAAAATCGCAACGCGATCCCAGAATCGCAAATCAGTTTCCAAAATCGCAACGCGATTCTTGAAAATCGCAATGCGATAGTACAAATTCGCGTTGCGATTTTCCAGAATCGCAACGCGAATATGAAAATCGCAACGCGAACACATAAATCGCAACGCGTATCCGTAAACCGCAACGTGTATCCGTAAATAGCAACGCGTATCCGTAAATCGCAATGCGTATCCGTAAATCGCAACGCGTATCCGTAAATCGCAACGATAATCCGTAAATCGCAACGAGAATCTGTAAATCGCAACGATAATCCGTAAATCGCAACGAGAATCTGTAAATCACAACACTGAAATTTTGGGTATATAACTACGCAACAGCAGCAAATCATAAACTAAATCCCTAAATCGCAACTCATTCCATCTCCATCTATCACTCTCTCCGGCGACATCCGTTCCTATATCCAACGACATCCTTCCCAATCCGGCAACAGGTTTTAGTTTCGCAGCTCGTCTGTTTAGTAAATTAATTTACAACCATGAAATCATCTAATGTTGATCATGTTTGGATAGATTTGTGTTTTGGAGGGTCATGGGAGAATGTTCATGGTGTTTTACAATATATGCCTTTACCCATGAATCTTCAACTAAAATTGTCTTTACAAAAGTTAACTTATGAAACTCTAATGCTACGTGTTTCAAAGAAATTGAAAATCGCAATGCGAAATGAAAATCGCAACCAGAGAATCGCAATGCGGAAATGAAAATCGCATTGCGATTCTCTCGTTGCGATTTTCATTTCCGCATTGCGATTTTCATTTCGCATTGCGATTCTCTCGTTGCGATTTTCATTTCGCATTGCGATTTTCATTTTCGCATTGCGATAGTCATTTTTGCCTTCAACATAATGCAGATTGAAATCAACAAAATCAACCATTACATTTCAATCAATTAAACAAGCACAAATAAGAATTATGTTCGCATCAATTACACAAATCAACTTTTACAAATCATCTTTTACAAATCAATTAAACAATCAAAAAAATAAGCAATAATTCTTATTTCCAATCATCTACTATTGAATCAACTTTTACAAATTAATTAAACAATCAAAAAACAATCAATTAAACTATTGAATCAACTTTTGCAGCCATAAATCATTTTCACGCAGTTCACTTCTGAGATTAACCTGCAGAAACCAAACATTTGCTCAAACAACACTTTC
The DNA here is from genome assembly GCF_006381635.1 of Hibiscus syriacus. Lineage (NCBI taxonomy): Eukaryota > Viridiplantae > Streptophyta > Magnoliopsida > Malvales > Malvaceae > Hibiscus > Hibiscus syriacus. The sequence goes on from NW_024062733.1 coordinate 12,211,127, forward strand.
TACACATCTAAAACCTACAAACATCAAATTATTGAATTCTAGGTACTTAACCAAACATTTTCAAACCAAAAGTCTATAAACTTACCAATTGTTTATGGACATTTTTATAACGCGGATGCAGGTAGGCAACGTCTCGTATATATCGATTTAGCCATATAATGCCGAAACCACAAGCCTACTGCAGCTCTATCTCTATCGGGGGGAGGTAGATACTTGGTGCTTCCCGTCGTCAAACGCTCCAACGCCAAGCATACGAGAGGACCACAATCTCCTCTGGCTCCTTCCGTTTGTTGTGGCGCGGTCTCGTCTCTAATAACTGTAATATTGAGCTTCTTTGGCTTCTTGTTTCCAGAACGAGTCCAATAATTGATCGCATCCAAGAATTTAACCAAATGAGAGCTCCATCCCTTAATAATATCTCTTAAATCAGCCAATGATATGTAATTTATCATGCTGTCATACACTATTGTCTTAAGGGATGGGAGCTGAAGCTCGACGAGAATCCAATGTTTACGTTCCAAAACAGGGATAAACACCTGCAATCATAAGTAATAATTCATTCATTTGCGCACTTATTTCATAAAACCTTTAAACTCAATCTAAAATAAATACTAACCTTATCGACCTCCCACCATGCAGGATAAAGTTTAGCTTGTCCATTGCCCAAATCAAATGATTCATCTCGTTGATTCTTCAAGTGAACGGCGTTAAAAGACGTCGGCATAATTGTATATCGTATATTTTTATTTTTCTTAAGTTTTCTTATTATTATAAGACGTGTCACCCACGCATCGATATGCTGTTTTACAAAAAAAGACATATATTAGTGACTTACATAAATTTTAAAAAAAATTAATCAAATTGAAATATAAGAAAAATATAAGACTTACCCCCCCATCGAAATAGCCATTGTCTTCGACCCCTAATAATACGCCCCACCAAGACCGATCAAGCAACAAATAGATATCATCGGTGAGCTTGCATATGTCAGTGAAACAACCCTGGCTCCGCTCATGTAGATAAAAATCAACTGCGGTCTTAGCCCAAAGGGTGTTATCCAGAATTGTGTCTGGTAGTTGTCTCCTCTCCACTTCCGATACCGGAATGGTACTGGCCGGTAACTTATACGAGAGCCAACTCTCATCCATTATGTCCGGCACGTCAGAGGGTTTCTCAAGAAGCCTACATATGACGCCATGTGAATCGGGCTCTTGAATGGTGGGAGGGACCTCTTCAATGATGACAGTGGCCTCTTGAACGGTGGGAGGGGACTCTCGAGGAATGATAGGGGGGGCCTCTTCAACGATAGGAGTGGACTCTTGAGGGATGACAGGCGAGTCGGGCTTCTTCTTGCGGTGTCTTCGTACTATTGGGGTGTACGGAGACTTAATAGGACGTGCACGCTGTATGATGCGTGAACTCCGTCGTGCAAGCATAACCCGACGTAAAGCATCCACTCTATCGGGCCGCTAAATAATTAAATACAAAAATCAGTAAATAAACAGACATGATATTTAAACAGTGAAAACAAAGACAAATATGTTTCAAACTTGCATTGTATTCACCCAAGTCATTATTCTATCATAGTTCACAAAATGCATCAGATAACAAAGAAAAATATGTTTCAAACTAATACCCTGAAGTTAGTATTTGTCTTTGTTTTGTCTATTGGTTGAAGTAATGCAATCCATTCAAGTTTCAATTTGCAGAAGAAGAAATAGTTTACTCTCGCAACACGAAACTTAAAATCGCAACGCGAAATGAGAATCGCAACGAGAAACCAAAATCGCAACGCGAAACCAAAATCGCAACGCAAAATGAAAATCGCAACGACAGAATCGCAATGCGAAATGAAAATCGCAACGAGAGAATCGCAACGCGAAATGAAAATCGCAATGCGATTTTGGTTTCGCGTTGCGATTTTGGTTTCGCGTTGCGATTCTGTCATTGCGATTTTCATTTCGCGTTGCGATTCTCTCGTTGCGATTTTAAGTTTCGTGTTGCGAAAGTAAACTATTTCTTCTTCTGCAAATTGAAACTTGAATGGATTGCATTACTTCAACCAATAGACAAAACAAAGACAAATACTGACTTCAGGGTATTAGTTTAGCAGAATTGGCAGCAACCGAACAAATTTACTTTCAACCAAAAGACAAAACAAAGATAAATACTATTTCACAGTGTTAAAGAATACACAGTTTAGCAGAATTGGCAGCAACCGAATAAATTTACTAAGCAATCTAAGTGAAATGGCTAATCTAAGTGAAATTACGAGTAAATTTATCATCAAGTTAAATATGGAAAATCTTAAACTTACCTCGTTGCGTAGAGTATGAACCTCATTCTGCAACGATACTATCATCTCACGTAGAGCGGCAACCTCACCACGTAAAGTTGACACCTCCACACGCCATGCACCATCGTTATCGCGTAGAGTACCGATCTCCTCACGCAAGGCATTGACCTCATCACGTAACTCATCCCGTGGAGGTGGAGAACAAGGAGATAAATGTCGTGGCCTCTTTACCGGTCACCTATCATGAGGTGATGGTGGAGAAGAGGCTCGATGATGTGACGGGATAGGTGATGGCTCTCGTTCTAGAGGTGTATAGTCGGGTCGATCGGGTGATGGCTCTGGGTGAGGTGATGGCTCTCGAATTGGAGGAAGTGGATGCTGCTCATCATCCGTGCCATCAAAAAAACTCTGACTAGCTTGCCACCAATCAGTGGCAAGCTCTTCCTCCGTGGGTGTCAGTCTTTGTAATGGAATGTTGGCCTCCTAACAATATAAAAACTCAAACAAAGTTAAACGTCTACTATTAATAACTTGTTTATATATTATATGAAAGTATTTGTGTTAACTTACATTATTTATTGTCGCATATGGTATTAAGTCTCTCCAATCCAACAGATTTTTCCTCTTCCAGGAAATAGCCCTGGGAATATCATTTGACGTTTTTATTGTATATGTACGCATGCTGGGGAAAGCCTCGAATATCCAAATCTACAAACAATATAATAACAAAATTAGTAATTGTTAAATAATTAATTATAATTTTAGAAACATTATATAGAAATTCTTACCTTAAAGGCCCAAACAAAGCCTGACAAAGTGTATTTCGACCCATCGCCACGCAAACTTTTGCGGTCATCAAAGGCAGTAGACAACTTAGTCCAGGTATCTTTCCATATATACGAACCCCACGGAAACAGATTCCATGCATTCAGGTCCTCTACCAATATTATTAGCTCCCGAGGAATAGGTTGTCTGGCCTCTCTACCTAAAAAGTCGGCATACACAAGTAGTAGAAGGCATACTCGGACAACATCGACATCATCCATCCGAGTGAAACCATCTTTCTTATTAAACAATTTCTTCAGGTCGTCGACGTGTAGGTTCGGCTTCTCCATTGACTCATCCGGAAAAACCCGGGATAACCATGATGGGCGGACGATATGACGAGTGTACCGGCCTACATCATCGTGTCCGAATCGTAGACCAGTGATTAAGCAGAACTCCTTCCGCCCAAAACAAGTATACGCTGGTGGAAAATGAAACCATATCTCTTCCTCACCACGTTGTATACTGTCGGGTAGATTTGATGTCATGGTCTGAAGCCACAAATGGGTCAAATTAGCATCTCCACCCGGATGCTGTACTCTCAGCCATGGCCCGAAGCAGGTTTCCTCAAACAATTGTCTTTGTGCAGGTGAAAGCTTCGAAGCAATTGTAGTGGCTAGGCTAACTTTATTCCTTAATGTCAATGAAGCCGAAAAAAATTTCTACAAAAACAATAAACATACCAAGTTAGATATACCAAAAAAACTACACTGTGAAGATATACCAAAAACAATAAACATAAAAAGTAGTAGTTTATTCTTGAAACTAAAATTTGCAACACTGTTTTGTCTTTTGGTTGAAATGAAAATCGCAACGAGAGAATGACTGTCGCAACGAGAGAAATGAAAATCGCAACGCGAAATGAAAATCGCAACGAGAGAATCGCAACGCGAAATGAAAATCGCAATGCGATTTTGGTTTTGCGTTGCGATTCTCTCGTTGCGATTTTCATTTTTCTCGTTGCAGATAGTCATTTTCACGTTGCGATTTTCATTTCTCTCGTTGCGACTCTTCTGCAAATTGAAACTTGAATGGATTGCATTACTTCAACCAAAAGACAGAACAAAGACAAAGACAAATACTAACTTGAAAATCGCAACGAGAGAATAGCAACGTGAAATGAAAATCGCAACGAGAGAATCGCAACGCGAAATGAAATCTAAGTGAAATGGTTAATCTATTATTGAAATGACCAGTAAACTTATCATCAGTTTCAATATGAAAAACCTACAATAATGCAAAAATTTCAAAATAAAAATAATTAAAAAAACTAACCCTCGGAGGTTGAATTTCCATTTCTGAATATTGTGAGGGATTTCTGACCGTGAATGGTTGTGAGGGATTTCGCCGGAGATGGGGACGGAAATCTTCGGAGATGGGGACGGATTTCGCCGTAGAGAGTGAGAGATGGAGATGGGACTGAGTTGTGATTTTAGGTTTTAGGTTATGAGTTGCAATTACGGGATTTTGTCTTAATATTCGTTTTTGTAATTTGAAAATAAAATACGCGTAGCGATTATAATGGCGCTTTAAAAATCGCGTTGCGATTTACGGATACGCGTTGCGATTTTACGTATTGTCGTTGTGATTTACGGATACGCGTTGCGATATACGGATACATATTGCGATTTACGGATACGCGTTGCGATTTACGGATACACGTGGTGATTTACGGATACGCGTTGCGATTTATGTGTTCGCGTTGCGATTTTCATATTCGCGTTGCGATTCTGGAAAATCGCAATGCGAATTTGTACTATCGCGTTGCGATTTTGGAAACTGATTTGCGATTCTGGGGATCGCGTTGCGATTTTTATTTCGCGTTGCGATTTTGTTGGTCATTTTGGCAAATCCAAAAAAAGTTGGTTAAAATCGTATATTATAAGCCATTTTTGGTCACTGAGGCGATTTTCTCTTATCTTTATATATTTTAGAGTTAATTTCATCATACATCCCCAATTTATGACTCTTATTTTAAATTAGTCTTTGAACTTTTAAACATTTCAATCTCATCCTTAAACTATGACTATCGCTCTAAATTAGTCATCAATCTCTTGAGCATTTAATTTTCAGCCATTTGTTTTTACTCAACGATACTAAATCTGTATAAAACTAGAAGAGTTTTACACTGTGTAAGAGTATCCTATATTAATTTGTTTAAAAAAATAAATAAAGTTCATAGCTTGATTTAGTGATTAGGTGTCAAAAGACTCTTCTCATCAACCTAAGTGAGTCTATATATATAATAAAATTTGGTTTGTTTGATTTAAATCAGTAAAATGACATGTCATATTATTTTGGATGAAAATAATTTAATACAACAATTATAAGAAATTATTTTTTAAAAGTATTGACATGACATATGTACATTTAATATTGTCATATCAACATGTAATGTTATATTGGTTTAATGTTAATTGATTAATGATTTTTATAAAAAAAAGTTATTTTAATTTAAAATTAAATATTGAGGATCAAAATAGTTTAAAAATAAAAAATAAACCAATTATTTATTGTCTTATTGAAAAGCTAAAAATATTTTTTTGACATTATGCGTTAATGATTTTGATCTAATAAAGAAGAAATGAAATTTGGGACATTTAGGTCAGTTTATTACACTCTTAAAGAGAACTTTATTTTAATTTTTTACATTTCACAAAAAAGTGACTGGAAAAAGTAGATGTAATAAAAATAATCTAATTTAGTATCATAGAGAAGATTAACAGCCAGCCTAGGTGATTGTTCATTTTCTAACCCAAAAGGAATAATTTATAATTTATGAATAATTGGACGATCAATTTATAACTTTCTATAATTAAGAAACTCAATAAAAAAGTAATTTATTCTCAAGAACTATTTGCATGTTTTACCCTATTTTGAAAATACTCTAGTGGGAAAACTGAAGCAAAGTGTGTTCTTGAATGGCGCCTTCACCTTGAAAAAGAACTCATTAGTCTCCACAATCAAGCCGATCCAAAAATGTTCGGAGCTCAAGGTTCTACTTCCGCCTTCGGGACTCCCTCTTCCACCCCGGCGTTTGGAGCTCTTTCTTCAACACCGGCGTTTGGTACTCCGTCCTCGACACCGGCGTTTGGAACTCTGTCCTCGACACCGGCTTTTGGAACTCCTTCCTCGACACCGGCTTTTGGAACTCCTTCCTCGACACCTGCTTTTGGAACTCCTTCATCGACACCCGCGTTTGGGACTCCGTCCTCGACACCCGCGTTTGGAACTCCTTCTACACCATCTTTCGCTACAGGGTTTGGCGGCTCCTCCCTTTTCTCAACTCCTTTCTCTTCTCAAACGCAACAGCAACAGACTCCGCTGTTTCAGCAACATCAGCCGTCCATCGCTGCCCCTTCCAGTGGTTTCGGATTCCAGAATACGTTATACGCCACTCCTTTCCCCAATGCTCAATTGACAACTCAGATGTCTCCCGTCGCTCCTCTTCCCTTCTCTCTCGCCGATCGTGACATTCAAGTAATTTATCTCCTTTTTAAGTGTTAAACCCTAACCCTAGGTAGCAATTGTTTGATTCTTGATTTTTCTATTTGATTTCTAGGCGATTGTGGATGCTTACAAGGAGGAGCCTGGGAACCCTAAGTATGCTTTCAAGGTTTTGTTTTTTGTCCCAGTGCTTAGTTTTACTTTGAATTGATTTTTGATTCAAATCAAGAGGAAGAACAAGATACTGTAACCTGAAGCTACATTGTTTCTGTTTTGTGTGGTTATCTAATTCTGAGAAATGCAATATCTGGAATCATTTAATTTGATGATTTTCCTTTTCAATCCATGGAACTTGATGAAGACCCAGAATGAGGCTTTAGATGGTTTGCATGTCTATTGATTGGTAAGTTAATTTTTATGCAGCATTTGTTGTTCAGTGTAATTGACCCGCAATTCAGGGGAAAGCCAGCCGGTGTATCAGATGTGAGTTTACTACTATCATTTTTGTTGGGTTCATGGAGTTCTACTTTCACCAAGGTCGGATGATGGTTTACATTTGTAGATAATGTGGGTGGAAGCTATGGCGAAACTGGAGGGTATGGAGAGTGCTGATCGTGAAAGACTCTGGCCCCAGCTTGTTCAGGGTTTTAAGGATCTTTCACAGCGGTTGAAGGTAATAATTGCTTATATTTGGGGCATGGGGAGGAAATTTTCTTCATTGTCTTTTTAAACTATGTATTGTTATTGCTGGAAAATCTTCATCAGATATGGTCCTAGTAGCAACTGTATGGTTTTCTATAAGATTTTGAAACTGGTATGGTAACTAAATGATGCCAATTTTAGAAAGACTTGTCCTGATCTAATTACTTTATGGGAAGAATCTCATGTGCTATTGTGTGTTTGTGTTTCTAAAATGGTGGATTTTGTGTTTCAGTACCTCTGGGTGTTAGAAATGGCATGGAACCTTGAAAGTTATTGGATAAGGATAAAACAAAGAATATTTTGCAATTGAAATGGGAGAGATCTCTCCTATCAAAAAAAAAAAATCCTATCAAAAAAAGAAATGGGAGAGATCTGGCTGAACAGTGTTGTATGTTGTAAGTTTTGTTGCAAGTTTTTTTGGAAGAAAAGTAATGAATGTGGTCAAAGATACAAGAGTTAAAAGAATATTTTGCCAATTGAAATGGGAGAGATCTGGCTGAACAGTGTTGTATGTTTTAAGTTTTGTTGCTAGTTTTTTTGGAAGAAAAGTAATGAATGTGGTCAAAGATACAAGAGTTCTATGAGTACTTAAATGTACCAGAAGACTTGCTCTTACCAGTTATTATGCCTTTTCATTTTATGTCAATTATATTTGTGAGAGGAGGAGTTCTATATAGGCTGAACTATTTGACTTTTTGTTTCGCTGATTATTGCAGCTCCAAGATGACGTAATCCTTTCAGATGCTGAAAGGTTACGAATGACCCAGAGCAATGTGAAAACGGTATTCTCTATTAGTTTCAATAGGTTACTCTCCGTAGCATGCTTTTCACATTCTGTTTCTTTTGGTAGCTTCAAAGGCATTTTCAAGCTGAAACTCTTCCATGGATCGAGAGATTGAGACAAAAGGAGCAAAGCCTCCAAAGGTGCCTCTTAAGGGTGAGACAAAATTTGAATTCTTTTTTATCATAAATGATTGGCCTGAACCTAGGAGCTGATCAGAAACCTAGTTTTATAAGAAAGTTGACTGTTCATGTTTCTTTTTTACTTGATTCTATGCCCTCCCCCAACTACCAAAAATCATATAAATAAATCATGAGGAAAAAGGAAAAGAGAATGTGCTCGATACAACTGCCTTTGGAGTGCAGTCAGTGTACTTATATTGAATTTTTGTTATTGTATGATGGCCATAAAGGTGATGAGAATAGTGGAAGCATTAGAGGGTAAGGGTTGCCGTGTGCCTTTAATGAAAGGGGAAGTTGAATTGGCTGAGAAGTTGGCTACAATAACTAGACAGGCTAGTCTTCCTATCCTCTGATCCTTTACATCTGTATTTACTGCTATACTATCATCAAGATCTTTTACTGACAAACAGATGCAATAACAGTTGAAAGGATCTGGAGCAGAACTTTCTAGGAGGGTTCAAAACCTACTAGCTGAATCTCGTGTTCAAGCAAATGCTATTGGTGCCGGAGGTTCTCTTTATCTTCCAGGATCAACTAAAATACACGAGCAGAGTCTTGCTGATATGCATGAGGTATGACCGAGCAACCTATTAAGCTTTTCTGTACTCTACATCTTCCGCAGGTGGGGGAGTTATGACAAGAGCATTCATGCCATTTTGTTTTAAAGGATAATTACCTGTCATTTCGACTAACAACCATAATGTGCAATGCATCTAGACATTTGTGACTTGACCATGAATGATCTTTCTGGGAAATAGGTATTACAACAGCAAACCGAGGCCATTGCAAGGCTTGGCAACGTTTTGAAGCGAGATATCAGGGATATGGAGATAATAATGGCTGAAGACACAGATATGATGGACAATGTGAATTAGAAGGTGGATTCTTTGCCATAATGTTCTTTTACTTTAAAGTTTTGTATGTGGATTGGACAGGAATTTAAATCGGCTTTTAGACGGCTCGCTATGATATATTTATCCCATTGGTATCGGCCAGGTGACCCCAGGCCTACAAGCCTAACCTGCCTGCTTCAGGCCAAACTTGAATCAAGATTTCAGAGTTTTGAAGCTTGACCTAACCTAGAGTTATTGTTATTTCATTAGACGATACATTTTTATTTGAGAAATCATTTAAGTTTCATCTTAAAACGAGAACTGCTTTATGTTCACGTATTGGATTGGTACATTGAACGCCTCGCCGCACACTCATGCACAAAGGAGACGAACTTTTGCATATGTGGGCATCCCCTTATCTATGGGCAGTGGCAGATGCACTAAGCCTCATAGAGGTCAAGTGCATCCCATTATTTTGAAAAAGTTGTTAAATTTAGTTTAATGTGTTAAGGAAAAAAATTACAATTTTTGCACTCATTATTTAAAAAAAAAATTAAAATTTTGGATCTTCATTTTTAAATTTTTGGATCCGTCACTGTCTATGGGCCACCTAATATAACACCTATAATTCTCTATCATATAATCCAATTAAATTTGAAGTATCATTAACAATCATTAATACAAATTTCAGTCTTTAACTATCGTTTACTAATCCAATTACGACAAGTCAATTATTAGCAAACAATAAAAAGAATCAATATTTAAAATTACTCTGAATGCACTAAGATTAGTTTTAGATTGATTAAGCAAAATCAACGATAATTCCCACCACAATCATGTTTGATCTTGAACTCCAACAATAGACATTGCTTTGTTCTAGGGTTTTCTAGGGGAGATCTTGGCGGTGTTGGCATGAAATATTTTTATAAATTCGACAGACTTGACACTCCATTTGTCATTTTATTAAAATCAGACGGATTTGACCTGATCAAAACAGTATTGTCGTGGTATGATCTTATTGACCGACAACTTTGAATAACTAGGTGATAATTTGAAAAATGTTTATAAACATTAAGAGGAAACTTCTAACAAAAAAATCATTTAGGTACCGAGTAGTAAAAAATAGCTCAAGTTAATTATCCAAAAAAAAAAAAAGCTAAAGTTGACGGATGCGTTGTGATTGACAAAATATTTTTAATTGGTGTTATCTTTTGGAGCAAAATAGACAGTACTTTGTATACTTTAGAGGTACTATTGAACAAAATCATTAAATATCAAGTGGGAAAATATGCAAACATTAGGGTCCAGTAAACCAAGTAAAAATAGATATCTTTCTATGGCTCATTATCGATTATCCTAATATTATTGAGACCCAATTAGCTAATATCATGATGTAAGAATTTATGTTAGGGGTGAATTTGAACTTATCAAATTGTAAGGGGACGAAAACAAATTTTGAATAAAAACACATAGAAAAAAAATTAAAATATACGATAATTTTATATTTTTAGGGGAGACTGAGATGTTCTAATCAAATACAACCCGAAGATCAATGAACCAATGCATCACACGGGACCACCAGAGTGGCTAACAAAAAAAAATTACTTTTGAAAACAATTAAAATTGTAATTTAATTTATAGTTATCCGTAACAAAAATAAAATAAAAGCATAGTGGTTAAGTTTACAAAATACGGGAGCCTCCAAAATACATTCCAAATAAGTTTAACAATTATTTCAAAATACATTTACGACTTGAATACAAATAGGTCCATATATAATACATGTCCTCAAAATATACTCAAGACGTACTCAAAAGCTTATGCCGGTCTGGAATGCGGACTACACTTTACGCTCCTCGGATGCTCTTCCTAACCTGCACACGAAACAAATTTTGAACGTTGAGCTCACAAACTCAACGCTACACTAATAACCAAACTATACTACATGCGTCCTCTATATGCACGTGTTGGTAAACATAATTTTTTTAGCACACGAAGATGCTAAGCTAAACATACATACAAAGATGGGCAACATGGTGTGGTCGGAGGGTTTCACTACATCTCATAATCACACATCCCTCTAGCCTATCTAGGGTGAGATCCGAAATTTCTACATCGGAAACTTTCACCCGACCAATCAACTCCTTATGAATATTCGGGACATCTACGCCCAGTCGGTAAAAAAGTGCCTTGTGCACTAATTGAGACTTGTCCAGATATTTCTAACAAACGAACGTTCACCATGCTACTATAGTGTCTCGGGTGTCCTGGGCATTTCCCGAGTTTCATACAATGGTTACTTTTAAATGATTCATTATTTTAGATCGTTTCTAGATGTAATTAAAATTATTAACGTTGTTCTCACTTGAAGTATTATTTGGGGAAGTTTAAATGGCCTTCGAATTGCCCTACCCAGACTCTTAAATTCAAGAGGACTTTTTACCAAATTTAGGGCAATAGTATCGATACTCTTAGTTGGAGTATTAGTACTGGTATACTAGGGTATCGATACTTCCTTTAATATCAGTACCATTTTTGGTTTCGATGTATTAGAAATTTCCTAGGTATTAACACTCCTAGTTGTAGTATCGATACTTCTGTATGAAAGTATCGATACTCCTCTGAGTATCGATACTAAAAATAGATTCGATGTTTTAAAAAAATACCCAGGTACTGATACTCCTTCTGAGGGTATCGATACTCTACCCTCAGTATCGATACTCCCATGAGTATCGATACCAAATTTGGCTACTGGAATGTGCTAAGAACACCCGGTATCGATACCCCTCCTATGAGTACCGAGACCCAACCTTCAGTACTGATACTTGATGAGTATCGATGCTTCTAACTTAAAACTAGGGATGTAAAAAGCTGACCCGACCTGCAAAACTGACTGAAACCTACTGTAGTCAAAACTGTTTGTGACCCGAGTGGTGGTGATCCGAAATTGATTCGAGTCCAAACTAGTGTTGTTTTGAACCCGAGCTGGACCTGGAAATTGTGAATATGAACTCGACATGTATCCGATCTGAGAACGACCTGAAACCGAATTGAACTGATAGTATGATAATCGAACCCGACCTGCATCCGAATGATATGAACCCGAACCTGAGATTAACTTAGTAAATAATTAGTATTATCTGACCTGTTATGAACTTGACCTGTTATGAAGCTGACCTGTAATTGACTCAACCTGTAAATGATCTAACTTGTTATTGAACTGATCTGATATTTATCTGACTTGATATTTACTTGACTTATAAGTTACACTTGATGAAGTTGTGAGATTTTGAAATTATAATAAACTATTTTACTTATAAGTTACAATTGTAGTTGTAAGATTTTGATGAATATGTGAGATTTTGAATTTGTAATAAACTATGATAATTAATATGATTACATTTTAAAAATTCAAACAAATTATTAGTTATGGTAATTAAATTAATAAATTTACTTTCTATATTAATTATAATCTTTATATTATAAATCTTAATAATAATAAATTATTTAATTTCATTAAATAATTTATTTATTTATTTAACATTATCTTACTAGATTATATAAAATTAATTTAAATATTTATAAGTTTCATTTATTTTTATGTAATAATTAATTAATAATTTAAATATAATTTAACTTAAAATTTTAAAATATATATAAAATATGAATTTATTTGAGACTAAAAATTTAAATTTTAAAAGAAAGATTGTTTTTGGGAGGGAAAATTGATTTTTGGAGGAAAAATTGATTAAAAGAAATATTTTTTAAGGAAAATTTGATTAAAAGAAAGAACGTTTTTTCGGAGAGAAAATTAATTTGTTGGGAATTTAAAAGTGGTAATTGGTGGGATTAGTTTTAGCGTCCGATAAAATGTTTTGGGTTAATTAGGCTCGCGCCCCTCCAACAATTATTTTCTATTTTGTTATTTGATTTTTGATTTCGGTCACTTCAGTCATGGTTTAATTGTAAAATTCAATTTAGTAATGTATACATTCTAATTCTAGTCATTAAATGTGAATGTTAATTTTAGAATCTTTTATTTTAGTCACTTATGTTTATATATATATATACTTATGTATATATGCTTATATATACTTATGTATATATGTTTATATATATTTGTGTACATACATAATACATATATACTGTTAAAACATGCTTTATAATATTTTGATATAACAAATTAAGGGTAAAATATTTTTGGACTTAATTGAATTTATTCAAAGTTTTCAAAAATAATTCAAAGTCCATTAGCTTAAAATTTGAGCAAAAAATGTTTTTCACGTAAGTAGTACCGATACTGTTCTTAAAGTATCGCTACTATATGAACAATACCGATATTGTTCATGTGGTATCGATACCAAAGGCAAGAGTAGTATCAATACTCTCTAGGTAGTACAAATACTACCAGTGTTTTCCAAATAGCTCAAATTCCAGAATACAAAATAGGTACCGATACCCATAGGGATACCGATACTACTGATACTACTTTACATAAGAGTATCAATACCGTTAGGCCTAATGGCTAGTAACAACTAGTTTTATTTAAATATTACAAAGTTAGTATCAATATTCCCTGTAGGGGTACCGATTGTCCTCTGTTCTGTGCAGTTTTATTTTGCACAAAATTTCATCCCCAATGGCTAGAAACGACCACAAACACATTCCAACATATAAAAACAAGTTGAGGACACTTGAAGAAGGTTTAGAACACCTATCCAAGCATTCATACACAAGAGAAGAACTTTTCACTCTTTGTTTCCTTTCTCTTGTAAAAAGTTATGTTTTTGTGAGCTTTAAATTGTAAACACCCTACCTTATAGAGGTTTTTTTGTTTACTTTCTTTTCCTTTTTGTAAAAGAGGTTTTGGTTCTATCTTAGCCATTGAAAAGATAGGGAGTTGTAAATGTTATCTCTTTGTCCTTGAAAAAGAAAGAACAAATTAGTGAATTTGTTGGAAAAATCCTAAGCGAGGAACTTAGGTAGCGGATGCAAACTTTGGTTGAGAAAGTCGAACCACTATAAATCGTTGTACAACAATTTTTCTATCTCTTTTTACTCCTTACTCCATAAATTATCGAAAAGTCAATTCACCCCTCTTGAAAAATATCATTCGGTTGTTAATTAAACTTCTTCGAATCCGAACACACACACACACACACACACACACACACACATATATATATATATATATATATATATATATTAAACTTATATTCATACTTATGTATATACATCATACATATGTACATATATCATTGATTAATGATAAGTGTGTATATATATATATATTGTAATACAAATGGGTTAATATTAATAAAATGAACTTATATATATATATATACCTAATTGTATATTGGGCTTATAAATGTGTTTGATAAGTATTGGGTTATATATTTGTAATGCAAATGGGCTTATATTAATAAAGTTAACTTGGATTTATTTATAAAAATATATATAAATAAGTATATTATATATATATATTATAAGTATAACTGATGCATAAGTATAATGTACATTATATATACATGTATCATAACATTCATCATATATATATTATAGTTCTTTTAATTTGATCCTTGAATGTTGTTTAATTTATTGAAATTATAATTTGTAATTTCATGTTTAATCAATTTAACCCTTAAGATTATATTATAAAATCCAAAAACTAATAAACTTTTGTTCCTCAACTTTTGAAATGAATGCAATTCAGTCCATTTTTATATTAATTTCAGCTTCACATGTTACAATCATTTCAATTTGATCCATATATATATTGTTTAATTTATTTAAATCTTAACTTGTAATTTCATATTTGTTTAATATAGTCCTTAAAATTATATTTGTATATGAAATTGACCCATACTTATTTATATTTTTATAATTTACTTCAAAACCAATAAATCAAATAATTAACTTCATTTTAAATTCTATAAATTATTTCATAATCTCCAAACCCTTTAAACTTTTTTCACCATCTTTTTAAATGAATTCAATTTTGTCCATTTTTATATTAATTTCAACTTAACACTTTATAATTATTGCAGTTTGATCCCTCATCCTTGCATGTTGTTTAATTTATTTA
The DNA here is from genome assembly GCF_006381635.1 of Hibiscus syriacus. Taxonomy (NCBI): domain Eukaryota; kingdom Viridiplantae; phylum Streptophyta; class Magnoliopsida; order Malvales; family Malvaceae; genus Hibiscus; species Hibiscus syriacus. The sequence continues at coordinate 12,226,278 of NW_024062733.1, forward strand.
ATTTCTTCTTTGTAATTTCATGTTTATTTAATTTAGTCCTTAAAATTATTATTTTTATTAAAATTAATTCATAATTATTTATATTTGTTTTGTAATTTACTCCAAATCATATACAATTAGAAATTACAATTTTTTTGTTCATGAAAGATGAAAATAATTAACCCAAAAATGACCGACCTGAACTCAATCTGTACCCCGTAAGATCAGACTTGAATTTATTTTTGACTTAGTTATATGTACTCTTTTCTTTCGCCTAGGATTAGGAAGGTTTTTAACGATGCATATAATCAAATTGGCAGTTAATTTTGATCTAATAAAAAATTTCTCGCCTATAAAAAATGTGCAAATAGATATTAACATAAAAACATAAATATTTAAATCAATATAATATAACAAACAATATGATAATTAGTCAAATCAATAAACCTAACTACCCATCATCCTCAATTTCATATGCAATCAAGCCCTTTCAAGTTAAACCACAAGAACATGAATTTCTTTCTCTCTTTTTTTTTGAGTTGCACATGAACATGAATTTCACTTAATTAATTACAGACTATTCTTTGAATATCTAATCCTAGAATCAAGGTGTAACATATAAATTCTTTAAAAACATGAATGTCATTCTTGGTGGGCAATCTATAAATTCCTATGTAAATTGCAATGAGGTTTTAGATATGACATGGCCTTAGACTGGGAGAACCACCGTTAATAACTTTTTGTAAACAAAAAAAGAAGAAGATGGTTTTCGAAATAATGGTTTAATGAAATGTTTAATATTATTATTCATTTGAACTAACTTCTAAGATTTTTGTAAAGTATAATTAAAATAAAAATAAAAGAGTTAACTTTTCAAATTTTATAAATAGATGCATGAAGATTAATTATAAATTATAAAAATTGTTAAAAGTCACATTGATTATTTGATAAATCTTCTCCCATAGGAGGACAAATAAACCGGTAGGAAGACAAATAAATTGGAAGGCATAACATTTTTATAATTATCATTGTTATTATATGTAGATATTGACATCACATTGGAAAACTATATACATATCCTTGAAATACCTAACTAAAGTCAAATGTTCAACATCCCCTAAAAACACATGAATATTATTGACTCTCTGTTTAAAAGCTTGACAATTTTGATTAATGGAACTTGAAAAATATAATGATAAAAACTTGATATCAATATTTTTTTTTAAAAAATATTATGATAGAAACTTGATACCAGCCCTTTTTTTAAATAAAAAAAGATACAAACTTAATTAAAGACAAAAACTTGAGGAATTTATTTTATTCAGAATAAGATATATATAATTTCCTCAGCCTTATAATATCAGTCAACTTGTTTTTATTATTGTTATACCAAACATTTATATTATCAATATAGTACATATAACACTTGTATTCATACTCTAGTCTCCCTCGAGCCCTTTGCATCTCTTCCTTCGAGTCAAACATTATGAGAATGAAAAATTAGTCCTGTAAACGAATCTAACGGTAAACCATTCGTGAACCGTTTGACTGGAAGTTCGTTTATTTATTAAATGAACAAACATGAACATGATTTTGTGTTTTTTTTAATTAAATGAACGAACACGAACAGAGGGCCCGTTCGTTCATTTACGTTCGTGAACGTTCGGTAATTTGTTCGTTTATGTTCATTTATGTTCGTTCGTTTATGTTCATTTACTTTCATTTGTGTATGTTCGTTCATTTATGTTCATTTATGTTGTAGCAAAATGACAATATTATATTTGTTGAGCTTCCTTGAGGAATGAAGATGAATGAATTGGTATAACTTCGTTAATTTAGTATATTTTTCTTTTGTTATAACTTATTTAATTTAATATAATTTCATTTGTTTGGTTCTGATTAGGATGAATGATGAATTGACGATTGTTCATGAATGCAACTTGAAGTTTGTTGAAGACGTTTGGATTTTAAGAACATCGTTTTGTTGAACACTTTAAGACTTTAACTTTATTATTTTTCATGTAGCTTATTATTATTTATGCATGTTTTTGCCGTACTCGAACAAATTAACTATGAAGTTGCAACTTATACTAACGAATTTTATGTGATTATTGGTGTTGTGGTTTATGTTCATTTATGTTCGTTTGTTTTCTTCATTTATGTTTGTTTATGTTCATTTATTATGTTTGTTTATATTCGTTTATTGTGTTCATTCACATCCATCAGTTTATGTTCGTTCATTTGTGTTCGTTTATCATTTAAATGAACGAATATGAACGAACACGAACAAACTACATTCTTTAACGAACGGAAACGAACAAGATTTTTTTTTCGTTTATGTTCGTGTTCGTTCATTTGTTTGGTTAAAGTTAAACAAACAAACATAAACATACCCCGTTCGTGTTCATTTGGTTCATTTACCGGCCTAATGAAAATATATGGGCTCGAGCTTCATCATTGGTTTTCCTTTATTCCGTAGAGCAGGGTTATGGATCGTTACCATAGTCCTGGAGTATAACATGTTATTCCCGTTTTTTCCCCAATAGGACAGCCTGGAAAAAATTGCGGTATTTTCTACAGTGCATAGAACTCGTCACGTCGAGGTGACGAGTTTCAATAAAAAATATTTTTTATTCAATTTTTTTACCTTGATATGTTAAAAGTTTAATAAAAAAATTATATTTTATTGAAACTCATCGCCTCGAGGTGACGAGTTCCAACTTCACTGTAGCATTTATCGCATTCTTCAAAATAAAAACCGCCCTAATGAGCTAAATAAGAAACCCGGATGCCTAATGGGTAAAAAAAACATGTTATTCCAGGTGTGATTGTTGTGTTTGATTGTTGTTTTGATGTGCTTCACAGAATGATCGGATGCCTGTGAAATTTGCTTAGCGGTGGTGTTCGTGGCTACAGCCTGCAGTTGTGTATTTCTTCACCCTAGTTGAGTATTCTTTTATTTCATTTAATTCTAGGAAAGATTTTAATGAAGCTCTTAAGTTTTGATTAATGAATTTAAATTTTCAAGCAAAAAAAATGATCGAAAAATAATAAAAGAGCCATATTGAGAATTTCACTATAATATAAGGGCCAAAATTTTGTTCCCATGCTTTTAGACTATACTTGAATCATAATCTTAGCTGCCGATATTGCTTGCTCTTGTGTTCAGAAATCCATGTTCATAATATATCCATTCTAATCTTGCCATCTGCAATCATTTTCCTCCGCACAGAATTTGTTATTTTTTAATAGTTTGAGCTCACTACAAGATAACATTTGTTCAAAAATTTCTTAACCAATCGACAATGAACTCACAGACAAATTACAATGCTGCTACTCAAACCCGGGACCCCTCGGGAGAACAATAGTCCCTTTTACCATTGAGGTCACTCAATGAGTTCAGAATATGTTCATCTAAATAGAAGTGAACTGAAATTATAATCGGCAATGGTCAATGGAAGGGTTTCAGTAAAACAGTTAGAAGATTAAGGAAGACAAATAGGTTCGAGTGATAGACTATAAACGAAAAGGAAACGAATTAGGCAATTGCATGTAATGTTAGAAGACAATATGAACGGAAAAATAATCAATAAGCAACAGTCAGCCAAAGAATACTAAGGTACTTTTGAAATAAGTTTTTATAGAGTTTTTCCAACAGTGTTATCAAAACTCTTTCCATCAACAAGAGGCACATTTGCTCACATGGCAAAGACTGGATCCGTCTTCCGAACAACATGACGGCGTGCTCCTTGTTCAGAAAAATATTATTGAGACACCCATTGTGAAGCAACCTACAGCCACCCAGGGACTTAACCGTTCACCTGATTCAAGAAATATACTAGTTAGTCCCCACAGTTGTAATGCATTGCTAATAAAAGGGTAACAGCGAATAAGTTAGGTTTTTCTTCCGTAACCGACATTCCAAAATGGTTCCACTAAAGTTCCATATCATTTTGATTCACTAATTGAATCCAAAATATATGTCGAAATATTATATGGTTGGAACACAAACTACTAAAAAGAACACTTGTGTTGCAACTTTACTAATATAATTGTCAGGAAATGTAAAATATATCTTTGTTTTTGCAGAAATTGTGAGGTATAAATGAGATATTTGGCGGCCAAACATTGACATTAACATGCGCATTTGCACATACATACTCTTGAAATATAATGGCAAGCTGCAACTGCAATCCTGTGAGATAAATAGCACAAGAGACAACTTATCTCATAATGGATTTCCAGCAAATAAAATCTCATATCAACTGTTATAACAATCATTGTTCATTCAACACCAATTGAAGCAGTAAACTCAAAAGTCAATGGCATTTTAGCTGGTATAAACAACTAAATCTCATATCAACTGCAACCCTATTAGATTAATAACAGAAGAGACAACTTCTCTCATTACATATTTCCAGCAAATATCAACTGTTATAACAATCATCGTCCATTCAACACCAATTGAAGCAGTAAACTCAAAAGTCAATGACATTTTAGTTGGTATAAACAACTACTATCTGGATGGAGCATCAGACTCATATTCTTAAAGTTAAAATAACTGATCTAAACCCCAATTTCAAAATATCATCGCAGTCCAATTCCAACTCAGGAGTTTATGAATTTTTAAATCTAAAATAAAGCACAAGCTCACTATGCTATGTAGTTACTTTATATAAAAATGATAGATCTAAATTTTGTCTCATTTCCAGCATCGTTTTAGATTCACATTATATGTCCAGAGAAGATTCACAAGGGGGATAATAGAAGCATGACTATTCCATATTTTTAATAAGATCAGAAAAATGTAAACCAAGCAGAAAAGGAGACCTACCTATTCTGGCTGCCTTCCAAAAGAAACCACGAAACCTGTCATAAAAGCATATATCATGTTAGCTCCAATTCTCACCACTTCCTACAAATGAATTGTGATGTCAAAGCAGAGCCTATAAATGCTCGACATATAAACAGCACCATAAACCAATAAAGATACAAAAGAGAAAAGAAGAGGACCAAGATTAACCGGAGTCATGCAACAATATCATTGTGACTATATTTGCTGCCTTGCATTAGCATCCAAAACAATAAATTTAATTTGCAAAATTACATCAATATCAAGACCTAAGATGAAGTAATTTTGAATGTTCAAAAACGAGAGAAGGCAAAAATCCAAAAATAGACTAGATAGAGATCATCTGTTTTCCTTTCTCTTTCTCTTTTAATTTCTTTTATGCAACTGTTGGTTATAATATCAACTGCCCCAACATTCCCATCTCAAATACTTTTAGTTCAAATGTAGCTATTTCAAATTACAAAGCTAAAACATCCGTACAAACTCCAAGAAAAAAACTGCATGATGTAAACACATAAACCTAGGCTATAATAGCAACCGCCCCAACATCCACAGTCTCGAAATCTTCCAGCTCAAAGGTAGTCATTTCAAATTACAAAGTTAAAATAGCTATAGAAACGCTATGAAACTGACTAAATGATTATGCCAAGCCACAAATCTAGCATTCAATTACCAAAATCAGTATTCATTAAACAAAATGTAAGCTCAAATCAACTACAGATATAGTAACGAGAACTATTCAACAACAATGGAAGAAATAAAAAGGAAGAAAATTATAAAGAGAGCGAGAGGATGTACCCAGTTCTCTGTTCAAGAATTGCTGGAAATTGCATCTTCAAGTAAGTGCAGGTGCAGATGCCCAAAAGAACAACCGTTAAGAATGAATGGAAATTGAAGAGTGCCGACTGAAATCACACATCATAAATATGTCAACTTCCTACTGATTTCGAAAAATTTAGAGCAAGAAGAAAGCGATCTCCCAGAATGGGGAAATTAGAAAGTTAGGGTTGTTCTTACCATGGTTTTGAGATCCTCCTTGGATTGATTGATTGATTGATTTTCCCACTTCAAATGCCCAATAGGAAAAACAAAATGGGCTTTGGATCGAAATCAAAATAGAATTTGTATAGAAAGACAGAGGAGGTACGGATTTTGATGTTACTGAATATTCGGAAATTTTGGAAGTTATAATTTGAGCAAGAAGTCAAAACCAGGCAGAAGCTTGAACTACTTCATCCAACGAAACATGTTGCGCCACGTCAAATCCATTTTTCCTTTAAAATTTAAATATATAAAAAGTGTAAATTAAAATTTAACCAGTCAACTTTATTCTCACTCCTTTTTTGATCATTAAAGTATAAAAATTTTCAATTTACTCATTAATATTTTTTTATTTCTATTTTAATTGTTCGGGTGTTAAATCATAAATAGAAGGGTGACATGATAATCAAATATCTTGTTGTTGCTTTTTATTTATATGTAATTCATGTGTCATTCGTGTCATTTTCTTTTTTTATTTTACTTTCTCCTTCCAAATATGAAAGTTTTATAATTTCATCTTTGTCTTACGTCGGCGCTACAATTAGGCATCTTCTTTGCACTCAAAATATTCTATGAACTCATGCCATTGTTGCCTACGACTCTAACAATTTAAATTTTTACCTAGACCACTTTAAAACCCATTCTCCAACACAAAACTCATAAAACCCCAAACCACTTTTAGAGACAGAACACAGTGAAGAATAGTGGGGGCCATGGCCCCCCAATTTTGAAAAATTATAATTTTGGCCCATAAATTTAAAAAAATTAATTTGAACCCATAAAATTTTTAGGAATTCATATTAAGCTATAAAAGTTTTTAATATTCTTAATTAAACCCTTCCCATAAGTTTTAAAAATTCTTATTAAGTCTCTCAAAATTTCAAAAATTTTAGTTAGACCTCACTTTTTTTGAAAAAAATGTAAATTGAATCATTCAATCTTTTTGAAATTTTTTAATTTTAACCTTTAAAGTTTTTAAAGTTTTAAGTTGCCCCCAACTCTATCACCAAGTTCCGCCACTGACCACTTTGATCTATAATAGCCACTATCCGATTAACATGGAATTAAGACCTACAACTCACTTGTTCCTTCTCTATCTTCCCACAATTGGGATTTGTAAGAAGATGATTCATCGTCGAGAAACAAAGAGAATTCAAAATTAGATATTTTCACAAAAAAATGAAGAAATTTTTGAGATCATTTTAAAAATTAGAGGTGTATGTTTAGAGGTGTCGGTTATTCAAAGACTTTGATGGATAATGAGATTTTTAGAGATCATATTCTTTGGTATAACAATAATCTATTTTGCCTCTTAAAATTTTATAATTTCACTCCTGCATTGTAATATCCCAAAATCGGGGTTAATGACTAAAATGTGAATTTTGAAAGCTTTGTGGTTAATTTTGAAATAAGTTAAAAGTTTAGGGATTTAATTGGAGAATTTTGATGTTGAATTTAATAATAAAGTTTGAAAGTAATAAGGGAAAAATGGTCTATTCAAAGGAAAGATTTTACCTTCCCTTTATAAGAGAAGTAAACACGTGGAGATGAAGGGACTTCTGGAGCATTAGGTTATCTTCTTCCTCTTCTCTCCCGTGGCTCCATTAGTAAGGTAAGTTGGTCTCAAGTTGGTTAATTCTTTCTTTTAAAAGTTGGTTTTAATTCTCGGAGCGATAGAAAAGCTTAAGGAAAGCTTAGGAGTACTTAAAACTCAAAGAGTATTAAGTTATGTAAGATTGAATATAAAGAGTTTTTAAAGGAATTATTGAGATGGAGTTAATAAATAAGTTTTGAAGTGAAATTTGACTTGTCAAGGATCTAACTAAGAAATTCAGAGTGTTAGAAACGAATTTAGAACATGTTGATTTATTGGCTTGATTATTGAATTCAAGTGTGTATGTATGATACTGGAGATTAGAATGAATTAAAGTGATATAAGTTGATTTGAATAAGTATAGTTAAGTTTCAAGGATTAAAAGGAGGCTATGAAAGCAAAATTAAGTGAGTTTAGTATGATTTTCGGGCTTAAAAGTGAATTCTGGGCAAAGGGGTATCGGTACCCATTCAACAGGTACCGATACCTTAAGAGTAAAATCAAAGAAAGAATTCAAGGGGTACCGATACCTTGAAGGACAATATCGATACCCAGGGATACCGATACCTTAAGGAAGGTATCGATACCATCTTGAAGGAAAAATTACAGAATGTAATATGGGTACCGATACCTAGGCATGGTATTGATACCTCAGTTAAGGGATGTACCGATACCCCTATAGAGGTACCGATACCCTTGTAAGAGAAAAGTGGGATTTACTCTTTCTTATAGCTTAAGAAATCAAGGATCGAATCATAGTATTTGGAATATTGATATGTATACATGATTGTGCAGATATCAATCGAGTGCAACGTCCGGACAAGTTGACAAGAAATAGGCATCGAAGAAAAGTTAAGAGAACAATATTGACTAGTGATGCCAAGTGAGTGCATATTAGATAATATATGATGTTTAATGGAAATAAGACTTGCGACAAGTCTTTCTTATAGTACTATGCATGAATTCATGAACATGAGCATGTGTTTGTTATGAGTGTATGAGTAATATGTTATTATATGTATGCCATGTTTTATATTAATATATGTTAGTGTGATAAGATATAGGAACCAATATAAGTAATATATATGTTTACATAAGTTATATGATGATATAAGAATAAATATGAAATTTTATGAGTATAAAAGATAAGTCATGTGATAAGATTTATGGAATTTATGGAAATGAAAATATATGTCTATGAAGGGTCATAATAGGACAAAATATAAGTCATATGATAATGAAATATAAGATTACGTGAAGACATGGTTCTAATATAAAATATGTAATAATAGGATAATATGATGAAAGTGAATTCATGAAAAGCGATAGGAACTAGGTAAACATGTGCAACGGTTATATGAATAATAGAAACATAAGTTGGACAAGTACATAGTGGTATGATCAATTATGAGAATTTGTATAATAGAATTATATAAGTTAATGAGAATGGAGGAAAACTAAATAGGATTAAATTATAGAATGAAATAGGAATAATATATCAATTAAGAAATTTGCATACAAAGTGATGATACGAACCTATAAGATAAGTTATATGCTAAAGAACTATAGAGATATATAAAAAGGTTATAACAAATATATGAAATGGACTTAAGTAAATAGATTAAATTAATATATAAATAAAATACTATTAAGTGAGATATGTTTATAATATAACATAGATTAGGTAATCCAAGTGAATACAAAAGAATGAAGTATAAAATAGATGATAGAATATATGTTATTAATTAATATAAAAGGACTTGAAAGTTGATATAAACTATGTGAAAGTGATATAGGTGTCTATATGTAATATGTGAATTAAGTGACAATAAGTTATATGAGAATAAGTTCAATGATTACATGATTACCAGAGATAAGTAAGAGAATGTAAATGATATGATAAGATGCTATGAGCCTATGTGATATGAATAAGTGAATATGTGACATCTGAATCATATGGAAGTGAACTATGTGTAAGTGAATTAAGTGAATATGTGAATGTATGATAATATAAGGATAATCCCCATGATATGTGTTATGAGAGCTAGGGGTATAGTTGGCATGCCAAGAGTCGAGGGATTAACAGTGGTCCTTCGGGACATAGTGGTTATTCGGGACAAATATTCAGTGCCCTAATGGGAATTATACGAGTTGTGGTGACAACATAGTGCACAACCTCTATGTACTCACGTACCTTTAGTTCTCAAAAGTGTACATGGGCTAAATAAATAAATAATATAAAGAAATCTTGTATGTTCTAAATGGATTAATGATAGTGATAATGACAATAATATGACTAGAATAATGATGATATGTGTACATGTTTGTAATTGGGTTATATGAATTGATACATGATGTTTGTATTATATTTTTATATGAATTGTGGAATGCTCATGCACTATTGATTATAGAGAGTTCAGATTAACATGTTTTATGCCTCACTAAGTCATCGACTTAGCGTGTGAGTGTTTAACACGTAGGTTCTGGAAAACGAGAAGAGAAGCAAAGAGGAGCAAGACAGGTCAGACTCTCCTTTCCACAGATCAGATCAGAATTATAGTTAAGTGTAGATATTTGGTTGTATATAGTGTGTTGGCATGTAACAAAATTGTGAATTAGTAATGCTCTGATTGATTTTGTTTATTTTGGCCCAACTTGTGTACATTAACATCTTTTATTTTAATGGAAGTTTACAATTTTCATGATATTCTTTAAGAGTCAAAGTTTGAAAAGTCAATGTGATATCTCGGACTCGGATACGAGTTAGGGGTGTTACATGCATGATTTTTCCCTACGTTTTGCAGGTTTTTTTAGAAATTGGATTCATTAAGAGCCAATGACATCAACAATTACAATATGTTTAATACATTCATGTTCATCCATAAAAAACCACATCGATTGCAAAGCCCATTGGGATAGACCATGCGATGCTCTATTGGCTTCCAGGTTAACATTAAAAAGTTTACGGCCTGAGTTTGAAGAAAGCAACCCTCGAGCTTCGTTAAGTAATAATTCAATTGTAGAAACATCATCTTTGCAATTTATGTGCCTGCTAACGATTGTAATTGCATCAATCCCTATCATAATTGTAACACCCCGGAATTTTGGTTAGTGACCAAAATATAAATTTTTGAAAGTTTAGTGGCTAAAGTATAAAAGTTAGAAAAAGTTTATGAACCAAAAGTATAATTTTCAAAAGTTATGTGTTTTGACCCCATAAATGAATAGTTCACCCCAAGAATGACGTTTTGGTGGGAATCATATTTTTGATCCGGAATTTATGTTAAAAGTTGTAAAGTATTAAAGTTAGGTAACATTCAGTAATTCAGATCGAACATAAATTTTGAGAAAATTTGAAGGATATTAAATTAAGCTTAGAAATATTATTTCCACATTTTAAAATGATGGAAAATAATATGGACCATTGGATTTGAGAATTTATTTCCATGTTCAATTTGGACCGTTAAATGAAAATGGCATGATTGAAATTCTTGGAAAGTTGCATGAATAAAGTTGTCAAGGGTATAATATTTTGTTCATATTTGACTTTGGAAGATGATAAGTAACATGTGTCTTGGTATGGATGTAATTATCAAGTTTTGTTAATGGTAAAATGGCCATTTTCCAATTAAATGAATTTTAAGCTTAATAAATGACAAATTAACATGAAATTAACTAGAAATTTCATGAAAATAAGGCCTTCTTCAAGCTCCAATTCGTTCTCCTTCATACCCTAGGTAAGAGAAATTTTATTTTTCATTTTTGAGGCAATTTCCTTTGGATTTTGGATTAAACCGTGAAATAGAAAATTGCTCTATTTGATAAACATTATCATTTGGTATCATTATTGCATGCTAATCTTGCTTGAATGATAAGTTCCTAAAATTTAGGGTTTATGTTCATTTTAGGGTTTCATGAATTGATGATGGATTTAGAGGTTATTGATGTTGTAGAATCATTTCCAAGATTATGTGATAATCAAAACCACTTAGAAATGCTATTAGTGATTTTCAGCTTAAACCCTAATTTAGGAAAGTTTATGATTTAATGAAATTGAGTTAGTGGTTTGATTGTAGAGGTCTTGAAACGTTGAATAGAGGTTGATTTCATGCTTGAATCAATTGAAATCAAGTGAAAATCAAGGAACCCTAACCTTGAAGCATTCAGCCTAAGCTTTGTAAGGTGAGAAAAATTATGTAGGGGTTGGAAATGAGGTAGGAAGGATTCCACAAGCCTTAGAAAATTTTTTGGACCATTTTATAATTTTAAAAAGGTTGGGAAACCTATTCAACAATTTTAAAAGTTATGGGGTTGATGTGTAATTATTCAATACATGAAGTAATATTCTGGAAATTAATGTTAGAGTGATGAATTTGGTGTTAGAATATGAAATTTGACTATTTTGGGAAGTTGTCAAAGTTTGAGTAATAAATGACAAATATTGAGAAAGTTAGTGACTTAAGTAGTAATAATGGAATTTTTGAGGTATTGGGCTAGAAATTAGATGCTGAAAATTTAATTAATTTGTTTGAGACTTGAATTGAAGTAAAAAGGCGTAGAACTATTTAGAATAAAATGGAAAAGTTGAGATGAATTCTAAGAGAATTCATAATTAGTAGTTAAAATGGAAAGTTGAAAAAGGTTATGTTAAGTTTGGGTGAATTTGGATAAAAAAGGACTTGAATGGTCAACTTGAAGTGTTAAAGTCAAAATTTATGTTGTGATGTGGAATTAGTATCGAATGAGCATCAAAAGATTTTTAGGATTTTATTTTCTATTTTGTACCTATGTTAGTGAGATTCTAACATGTGGTTTGAAATGTACATGTTTTGTAAATGATGTTCATTTAGATTGTGTGCTTGAAATCAAGATCAAACAATGTTAAAGCTAAGAAGAGCTTAAGGATGAAATGTGAATTTCTAAGAAAAGTTGCAAGCTAAGGACTCCAGGTGAGTGCATATTTAATTTGTATTTATGATATCGTGCAAACTTTGACTTGCGATGAACCAGTGACTGAGTTACTATGGTAAGAAGTAACTACTAAATGTTATGAAATTTTGTGATTCATGCATATATGTTCATTTGGTATGCTAATAGAATTAGTGAATAAGCTGAAAATATAAGTTAGTGAAATCTGCCCATATTTATGTTCTGAATAATAAGTTTAGAAAATCATCATAAATTATATAGAAATGGTTAGGATATGATTTTTATTTTTTTGGATTATTATATCATTCTAGTTTTGTTGAGAACAAAGGGATACTAATTTCAAGAAGTATACAAAAAGATTTGAATTTTTAATTTAGGATAGGTCAGAAAACAGGGCAGCAGATTCTGCTCGAAATAACTTATGTATGTTAACTTTGAAAATTCACTATAAAGTGTACAAGATGAACTAGAAGGAGTGACTTATATGGATAGATTTATATTCGAGTCTAGTTTCCATTGATATAAATGAAATAATTTTTAAGTGTGTATATTAATACATAAAAATATTTCTTTAAAGGTAGCGCAAACTGCCAACATATGAAACTTGTCATAAATTATGTTTTCATGTTATTCCTTTGTTATATGCTATTATAAATGCTTGAAATGAGTCAACTTTATCACATTTGGAATGTTAGTTAAGATTATTTATTTCATGATGAATTTTATGTGTTTATGTTCAAGAAAAGTAATTGATGATGATATTGATATATAAATGTTATGTGGAAATGAAATGTTTAGGGTATGAACTGCCCATTATGTTGTGATACGAAAAGTTATTTATGTCGATATATTAATATCTTTGATATTCAATAACATATAATACTTAATGGAAAAGTTCATTGTATGTTGCATTGAGAGTTGTAAGTACACTTGGCATGCCAAGAAGTTGACTAAAGTTCAAGTTAAGTCAAATTATGGTACATTTGTGTACATTACGTATGACACCGCTGGTGCATATGATATGTTTTACACTTGGAGTGCATCTTATGATGACGATTGGCACCGTGAAGTGCCTATTGCATACATTACGTATGACTCACGTACCTTGCATTCTCATAAAAATGCATTGGGCTATGAACTTGAAAATATGAATCTGAAATTAAGTTATAAATCTGAAATAAGTTATGAGTCCGAAAACAAGTTCTGAAACTGAAAACGAGTTCTGAAATGTGAAAGTACATATTATGAAAATGAAATGTGAAAGTGAATATGAAAGTGAAAGATGAAAATGAGATATGGAAGTTTTGTATTGTATATGAATGAAAAAGAATATGATATGACTATTATGTATGATATTGTTTATCATTGTTTTGATAAAATCATGAAATAATGATTTTCATGTCCTTGATGAGGAAAAATGGATTGAATAAATTGATTTAGATATTTAGTGATTTTATAGGAATTTAAGTTAATATTTTAAATTGTTAAGATATTATTAGGTTTTATACAAGTGAATATGTTGTTTAGATGTTGTTAAGTTGTTTGAATTTTCATTGCACACATAATGTAAATAGATGATGATACTACTCTTTCATATCTTGTTCTCTGCTCCAAATAGATTTTCCAACTTTTTATTTCTCTAATGAACTTCAATAAGTACTAGTTTCATAATTCAAATTCTAACTGAATTTAATATCCTCTGGTGTGATAACATGAGAAAGATATGATTGATACTTTAAAAACACATCACCAGATTAATAGAATATCACTTTTTTTCAAATCTGAATATGTCTATTATAGATCGGTAGCTATCTTGAGATTATCTTAAATAATCTTTACCCATTATAAAGTTCATTGTAACTTGTTCCTATTCCCACTAAGGGTTAGAAATCGGTTACAATAATCCAAAAGGCACTTAATCCTCTACTTTAACTTGTCGACATATCAGGTATTTAGAAACAAACTCGTTGATGATTCTTTCCATGCCTGCCACTAGTATCGACTATTTCTTCGATAATACAAACATCCATCAGGCTCAACTTCAAGGTCTTTGGTTTTAACTTTTTCCACTTGTTCAATCTTTGACAAGTTATTTTCATCATTTCTTTGAATATTCTTTACTCGATCTAGCATCTTTAACTTTAATTCTACAATCAAAGTACCACATTTATTTAAAGACAATTACGTATTCGAAACTCCCACAGCAAAATTTTCTTTTGATCTTATCGTATCAGCCACCACATTAGCCTTTCATGAGTGTAATCTATAAGCACATCATTATTCTTTAAGGAACTTAATCCATTTCCTTAATTTTTCACTCATTCAAGTTAACACATACCTTTGGCCTTTGCGATCTATGTAAATATAACATCGCTTACCATATAGATAGTGGCGTTATATTTATAAGGTGAACACAACTCTTGCTAACTCAAGATCATGTGTCAAATAATTTTCTTCATGATTCTTAATTGATATAAAGAATAAGCTATAACTTTTCCTCTTACATGAGTATACATGCCCAAACCATTTTGAGATGCATCACTATAAATCACATAATCCTAATAATTATACCTTTAATTCTTTAAGCTCAGTCAAAGCCACTCAATACGAGGCTATAAAAATAAACGTAGTACCTGGTAATATCTCCTTTTTATATCTAACATCTCAATCTAGAGGTAATCCAGATAATTATTCCAGAAACATATCTAATACTCTCAATTAGTTGGAATTTCTTCCAACCCAACCTTGAAATTTTTCATATCCATCACATTGATTAAGAACACTTAACAACTTCACATAACACTTTCACTTAAGTTTCTAACTTTTCCATATTTATGATTTGACCTTCAACTTTTACCAACTTTCCAAAATGACCCAAATATAAACCTAAAAGGACCCTGGGTATTCGAGTCAAATATATGCACCGTAGTGCTTACACAGAAGGTGGTACCCACCATATGCACCAAAGTGCTTACACATAAGGTCGTGCCCACCATATACACTAGGTATCCTTTAGTGCTAAATCGATATGCAACTGCTGCTAGACTCTATGACATACCAACTATAATTCACATATTCTTTTCCAGATTCTGAGTACATTAACCCTAGGCTTATGTTAGTGTTCTTTTTAACATCTCAAAGTTTTCTTGGCACTTATCAATCCAAAGGAATGACACATTTTTTCTCAATAGTTTGGTCAGAAGGGAGACAATCATCGAAAAGTTCTTTATAAACCTTGGATAGTAACCAACAAGTCCCAAAAAACTTCTAATATCATAAATACTCTTTAAAATTTATCTTCGACTATAGCTTGTACTTTCTTGAGGTATATTCTAATCCCCTCCTCTAAGACCACCTGGTCAAGGAATACAATTTCAGACAATCAAAATTTACACTTTGTCAACTTAACATACAACTTTTTCTCTCGAGAAGTTGAGAGAATTATGCAAAAAAAAAAATACTCATCGTATTCTTTCTTAATCTTAAAATAGACCAACTTATCATAAATACTATCACCAATTAATCCAATTATAACTGAAATACTCAATTTATCAAATCCATAAATGTCATAGGAACATTCGTTAAACCAACTAACATTACCATAAACTCGTAGTGTCCATCCTGAATTTTGAAAACCATCTCAAAAAGATCTTCTTCCTGAATCTTTGATTGATAATATCCAGATCAGAAATGACTCTTAGAAAACATCAATACTGTTAGTTAATCAATCGACGAATCGGCCAAGAGGGGGTGAATTGGCAATTAAAATTTTGGTGGAAGCTTTTGTAGAAAATTGAAAATATTTGCACAGTGATTTAGAGTGGTTCGACTTTCTCAACCAAAGTTTACGTCTACTACCTTAGCTATTCACACTAAGGATTTTCCAAAAAATTTACTAATTTATTCTTTCTTTTGAGGACAAAGAGTAACCTTACAACTCCCTCAAGAATTATACCCCAAATTCTTGAGAACACTCTCTCCCAAAGAGAATATTACAAATTTCGCAAACTTATAGAAAAACCTCACAAGGCAAGATGTTTGCACAATTCTAGAACAAAGAAAGAACACTCAAGAATGAATAAAATTGAGTACAAATGGTATTCTTGAAAGCAAAAAGAATATTGAATGAAAAATAGGCTTGAAATGCTCAAATTTGATGTTTAAGGCTTTCTCTTTGATTATCTTACAATTGTTGTTGATCAATGGCTCCTAAGCTTGTTTAAATACACCTTGAATCACTTCTGAATGTTTAGGATCATTGGTGAAGTCAATAGAGCCATTATTGTGTAATTATCATTTAAAAAACTGGTTGGGAGCGTAGGTGCATCGGTACATACTTAAGGGTGCATCGGTACACTATGTGTAAAATTCAAATATTTCGACCGTTATAAGACTTAGTGCATCGGTACACTTGGGGTGCATCGGT
The DNA here is from genome assembly GCF_006381635.1 of Hibiscus syriacus. Taxonomy (NCBI): domain Eukaryota; kingdom Viridiplantae; phylum Streptophyta; class Magnoliopsida; order Malvales; family Malvaceae; genus Hibiscus; species Hibiscus syriacus. The sequence goes on from NW_024062733.1 coordinate 12,243,099, forward strand.
ACACTAATTACATTCGATGTTTCAAAAGAGCCAGGAGTGTATCGATGCATTATATGTGCATCGGTACATAAAATGCATTCGATGTTTTAATAAAATCAGGAGTGCAACGATGCATGGCTGTGCATCGGTACACAAAATGCATTCGAATTAGGGTGTGCATCGATACATCAAAGAGTAAATCGGTACATCCCTTCCTAAAAATAATTTTTGGCTCTATTATGGTTCGAAATACTTTATAAGTTTAAAACACAATTTTACACTTTAGTAAGGATTGAAATTGACCTTTGAAAAACTTGGAGTAATATTTTGATATTCGAATAATTTAATCGAATATACTTTAAAAATGATTATAAAATCTTAAAATTCAATTACACTTAATTTGTTATATAAAAACATCAAAATGTATTCAACAATCTCCCCTTTTTTGATATAACAAAACATTAATTTTAAGATTTTCTTTGAAAATCAATTTTGAAATCAATTTTGAAAATTACTCCCCCTTACTATATTCTCCCTCTTTTTGTTAAATCAAAAAGACTCTATAAAATGTTTTTAAACAAGTTTATAAGACAATTAACCAATTGATTTTTAAAATTTAAATCTTAAGCTACTAAGATCACAATCAAGAGAAAGATTATCCATTAGTTCCATAAATCAATATTCATAATATGAGATGATAATTGGTCATATTTCAACTAATATGTAAATGATGCAAAAACTAATAAACATTAACCTAAAATTAAAAATTCAACCAAACCAAATATATAAATATAAGCATTTAAGTTCAAACATTTCCAAACATCCATATCAAATTCAAACATCCAAAATATATCAATCCAAAAACATCCAAAATGTTTTAATAATAAATTCTAAGTTCAATCCAAGAAAAAACAAAGCAAGGCAAGGTCTAATCATCCATAGGTGGATCGAGAGGAGGAGGATAATGTGCTCACATCTAGAGTGTAATCGCATTTAACCATTCTTTCATAGCTTAATTGTTTGCGCGCATCTCCCATTGAATTTCCAATTGTTAAGCCCCCTTAGCAATTAAATAAGACTCTATGGATGCAAACTTCAGATCAAATGACTCAAAAACGATCGAAAGTATGGAGGCATTTGATCCTCTTGCTGTGCCGGCGCGTCATCGGGTATGTGATTGTCAATATCTCGCATAAGCTCTTGAAGCTCTAGATCATCATCATCTGCCGGTGTCGGAGGAGTTCGTAAAGAGCTAGCTCCCGGTGTTTTCTCAGCAGATCGAACCCATTGATCCTTATCCACGGACCAACCCGATTTCTTTAAGGATGTGATATTTATTTGGTTTTAGAGAGGGATGTGAATATCAAGCGTGACCCTAAGCCCGAGTTTGATAAACAAATTACTAAGAAGACAACCGTAAACTAAAGTTTATACATTTTTGGATGGGACAGTGTTTACGGTATCTACTAATTCACCGAAAATGATTTGTGGCAAATTTATTTTCTTATTATGTTGGATATAATGTATCCACCATAAATCTAAGACTCAAAGAGAGGAGTGCCTACCTCCGGATACTCTAAACCACCAAGAGATCATCAAGTGAAGGAATCGCTCGTGATGAGTTCTTAAGGTACTAGCACTAGCTTTGGCTTTATAAGGCGTAGCCACTATCTATTTATCGTTGTCTAAACCTTCATTCTCTAGTCCAAAAGTATTAGTGATAGTATCTGAGTCAATATAAACGAATTGACTTAGAAGATAGAATCAAATTCCCATGGTTTCAGTTCGACGCTCGTTTTGGACACACACCGCATTATAATAGAAAATGCAGACTAATTAGTGATAGACAATCGGTTTAAGGTGAAAAAGTTTATCAAATTTCCAGGATGTAAGGGTAGGAAGATATTGAAAATTTATATCAACCATTGCTTGCATAGAGGGAATCCGCTCTTCTCGGATTTTATATGACTCAAATGAATTATGGTACCTATGGTAGAGATCTTGTCTACGACCAGGCACATTAAAACAGGAGTTTAGAATGGTCATATTCGGGTTGTTTGGATTTGGATTTTGAGGTGGAGGTAGAATAGAATGTCGATTTTGGTTTGAACGACTAGATGATGACCTAGGGCGCTTAGAGTGAGACATGGTTAAAGATCGGAATGTGTAAGGTAACCTGCACATTTGAAACACATGTATGCAATATAATCAATCCCAAAACTCAATAAAAGTCCGCAATATTCAAGGTTCTCTAAACCAAATCCTAATGGGCAATGTTTGAAAATAATTTTGAAAACAATGTTTGAAAAATTATGATACATATAGTTTTCATGAAAACAAAATAATTAAATCAAAAACAACAATTAAATCAAAACAATTTTTTTAATTTTTTTTATTTCGAAATTTTTGAAAGATTTTGAAAAATTGTGTATTTTTGATAAAAATTTGTTGTAGAATCTAGTTTAGAAACATCATATAATCAATGCCCGATATATAATTCAACCTAGAACTAATTAAAACTAGTCATAAGTTCAAAAATTAATAAAACAGGGGTTTTTGAAATATTACCTTGAAAATTTTTGAATTTGAGAGGAATATGATGATTTTTGTACGAATTTGATGATTCTAATAGGTTTAGAAGTTAAAGACTATTGGATTCTAACTAGTATTCGTTGCTTTGAAGTAAAAGAGAGATTAGGGGTGATTTTGCAGAGAACGACGGGAATGTTTTGGGTTTATGGGTTTTGATAAAAATGAAATTTTAGGGATTATAAACCTAAAACACGACGAGTGTATCGATACACTGCAGAGTGTATCGATGCACATTCAAAGAATGCATCGGTGCACCTTCATAGTGTATCGATGCATATTCAAGAGATGCATCGGTACACTTTCATAGTGTATCGATGCACAGTGCACAAAAATGTTAAAATCTGTTTTTTAAACACTCAAAATGCTAAATTAATTAGCTCTAGTGGTATTGGCAACTCAAAGATCGAAAATTAACAATGTTCAGTCAAATAAGACTATCCTTAAATTTTATTTGAACATACAATTAATTTTCACTAAGAATCATAAACTCCCCCTAACTATTAGCAAAGAATGCAATCAAAAATATTATTTTTATAAGTATTTTTCAAAACTGATTAAAAGTGCTAAAATTATTTTAAACACTAAGTCAAGATAGGTTTGTTAAACCTAATTCTCTCCTAAGTGTCCAAAATCTTTCTTTATCTAAAGTTTTGTAAAAATATCCGCTAATTGTTGCAAAGTATCAACATATTCTAGAACTATATCTCCTTTAGTGACATGATCTCTAATGAAATGATGTCTAATTTCAATGTGCTTAGTTCTAGAGTGTTGGATGGGATTTTTAGTGAGACAAATAGCACTAGTATTATCATACTTGATAGGCATAATACTAACTTCAATTCCATAATCTAAAAGTTGTTGTTTCATCCATAAAACTTGTGCACAACAACTACCCGCTGAAATGTATTCTGCTTCAGTGGTAGATAATGCAACACAAGTTTATTTCTTTGAAAACCATGAAATCAACATATTTCCTAAGAATTGACAAGTACCAGAGGTGTCTTTCCTATCTATTTTGCATCCTCCATAATCCGCATAAGAGAAGCATGCAAGCTAAAGCTAGAGTCTATAGGATACGAAAGTCCTAAACTAGGAGTGTATTTAAGGTATCTAAAGATTCTCTTAACGACTAGTATATGTGATTCCTTAGGGCATGATTGAAATCTAGTACATAAGCAAACACTAAACATTATGTCAGGTCTACTTGCGGTTAGATATAGCAAAGAACCAATCATTGACTTATATAATTTAACATCCACACATTTACCTCATTCATCTTTGTCAAGCTTTGTTGATGAGACCATTGGAGTGGTATGAGGTTTTCCATTTTCCAATCCAAATTTCTTGAGCATATCCTTGACGTATTTTGCTTGATTGATGAAGATGCCATCTTTTCTTTGCTTGATTTGGAGTCCCAAGAAAAATGAGAGCTCCCCCATCATGCTCATCTCGAATTCACTCTGCATTAGCTTAGAAAATTCTTGGCAAAGAGCATCATTAGTAGAACCAAATATTATATCATCAACATAAATTTGAACTACTAATAAATCTTTACCTTTATGCTTTAAAAACAATGTAGTGTCAACCTTCCCTTTTGAAAAACCTTTTTCAATTAAAAAATTTGACAATCTTTCATACCAAGCTCTAGGAGCTTGTTTTAAACCATGTAAAGCTTTTGTCAATTTAAAAACATGATCTGGAAATTTTGAATCTTCAAAACCAGGAGGTTGTTCCACATACACTTCTTCTTTTATAAAACCATTTAAAAATGCACTTTTAACATCCATTTGATATAATTTAAATTCATTGAAATATACAAATGCTAATAACATTCTTATTACTTCCATCCTAGCTACGGGAGCGTATGTTTCATCATAATCTATGCCTCTTCTTGAGTATAGCCTTGAGAAATAAGCCTAGCCTTGTTTCTCACTATATTACCACTTTCATCAACTTTATTCCTAAAAACTCTTCTAGTACCTATAGTAGATTTATTACTAGGCCTTTCAACTAATGTTCATACTTTACTTCTCTCAAATTGATTTAACTCTTCTTGCATAGCCATAATCCAATGTTCATCATTTAATGCTTCTTTAATATTCTTAGGCTCTATGCATGAGATAAATGCAACATAATTACGTATATTTCTAAGAGAATATCGAGTTGTTACGCCTTTTGATGAATCACCTATTATTTCACCATCCTTGACATAGTTGTATTCACTTGGATAAAATACTTCCCTTTCTTCAATGGTTGGATTCTCGAGAGCATCGTGAGTTTCCTCATCTATCGTTTCTTCCTTTGATGATGGTTTTCCAACGTCATGTCTAACGTTATTTGTATTTACAATACCTACGTCATCATCAACACAAGAATCCTTCCTCAGAAGGGGATTATCATCAAAAACAACATGCATATAATTTTCTACCATTAAAGTTCTTTTATTAAATACCCAATAAGCTTTAGAAATTAATGAATAACCCAAAAAAAATCCTTCATCACTTTTAGCATCAAATTTGCTAAGATTTTCTTTACCGTTGTTTAAAACAAAACATTTACATCCAAAAGGATGAAAATAACTAATGTTAGGCTTTTTATTTTTGAAAAGTTCATATGGAGTTTTTCTTTAAAATTGGATTTATCATTACTCGGTTTATAACATAACAAGCAGTACTTGTGGCTTCAGCCCAAAAATATTTTGGCAAATTGTTTTCACAAAACATGGTTCTAATTTTTTTTTCTAAAATTCGATTTTTCCTCTCAATAACTCCATTTTGTTGAGGGGTTCTAGGTGCTGAAAAATTATGGTTAATACCATTAGAATTAGAAAAATCAGTAAATCCAAGATTTTCAAATTCAGTACCATGATCACTCCTAACACTAGTTATGGAGTAACCTTTTTCATTTTGGATTACTTTTGAAAACGTGATGAATTTTTCTAATGCTTCATCTTTAGTACTTAAAAATAGAACCCAAGTATATCTAGAATAGTCATCTACCAATACAAAACAATATTGTTTTCCACCCAAGCTAATAGTCCTAATTGGCCCAAAAAGATCTATATGGATCAATTGTAATACTCTACTAGTTGATACATCATTAATGGACTTAAAGGAAGCTCTTTGATGTTTTCCTTTAGCACATGCATCACAGATTTTATCTTTATCAAATTTTAGCTTTGACAACCCTCTTACTAAATCTCCTTGAATTAGTCTTTGTAAAACACTTATGCTAGTGTGTCCTAGTCTCCTATGCCATAACCAACTATCATGTTCATCCTTAGCAACTAGGCATAAATTTATAGAATTAATGGAATCTAAATGCACCATGTAAATGTTTCATATTCTATGACCAACAAACATAATCCGATTAGATGTAATGTCAATGACTTTACAACCATCTGTTTCAAATAAGACATTGTATCCTTTATCACAAAATTGACTAATACTCAATAGATTATGCTTTAACCCATTCACATATAATATTTTTTCTATTTGTATGAAAGAGGTATTACCTATAGTGCCTATACTTTCAATATAACCTTTTGAGTTGTCACCAGAGGTTACTACTCCTCTATTTTTATTGTTAAGCTCTATGAACCGACTCTTGTCTCTGGTCATATGTCTTGAGCATCCACTATCAAGGTACCATGAGTTTGAATTTGTATTTTGCGCCTTGTAGCAATGCTCCTTTTCCTGAGAATCCTTCCCGAAAGCTATCAAGCACAAGTTTGCTACTTGTTGTTCCTCTTCATCAGAAGCTTCATCATCGCTCCATGTAACCACGTGTGCCTTATGCTTCTTCTTGGATTGACCTTTTTTCTTTAATTGTGGGCAATCGTATTTGACATGCTCGACTTTTTGTATTCATAGCAAATGATCGGGTCTTTCTCATTTGGTTAATTCTTGAAGCCTTCATTACGTTTGAATTTTCTTCCTCGGTTGAGCTTTATCAGTTTTTTGAACCGTTTGGAAAATAATGACATTTCCTCATCATCGTCATCTTCATCCGAATCACTCTCATTCTTTGTGGATTTGAGAGCAACTACAACGTTCTTCTTCTTCTCCGTCTCTTTCTTTGGTTCGTCCGTCTTTTCGAGGTTTACCTCATCTTGAAGCATCATTTTATGCGTGAGGAGAGAACCAATTAGCTTATCGAGGGTTAAGGATTTTAAGTTTTTAGCCTCGATGATCGCCGTCTTTTTTTATTGCCAAGATTTTAGAAGAGAGTAAACTAACTTCCTCACAAGCTTCTCATTTGGAATGATCTCTCCATATGATTTGAGACCATTGAAAAATTGGAAAATCTATTCGTCATAGTTTTGATATCTTCATCCGGTTTCATCCTGAAATTTTTATAATTATGAGTTAGAAGACTAATTTTATATTCTTTTACCTTTTGTGCCTTCATGAGTGACTTGTAGTTTATCCCATATCTCCTTGACGGTTGTACAAGATGAAACTCTCTCGTATTCATCTGGTCCAAGAGCACAAAAAATAATATGGATAACCTTTGAGTTGAGCTGTAACATTCTTGTCTCTCATTCACTCCACAATCTTGAATGAGTGGAAGGTATAATGTATCTGTCTTCTGTGATATTCCATGCTCCCATGTCGCTTGGTTGAATGAAGTACCTCATTCTATTCTTCCAATAAGCATAATTTGCTCCATTGTAGAAATGAGGCATGTTGACTGGCATTGAATCAAGACCAAAGTCGAAGTTTGAAGTGGAGGCCATTGATGACTTGAATATCGATGTAACTCTTCCCGAATCGACTTAAGAGGTGATTAAACCTTCAAATAAGTAAGGTTCTGATACAAATTGTTAAGTTAATCGATCGACGAATTGACCAAGAGGGGGTGAATTGACAATTAAAATTTTAGTGGAAGTTTTTGCAGAAAATTGAAAATATTTGCACAACGATTTAGAGTGGTTTGAATTTCTCAACCAAAGTCTACGTCCACTACCTTACCTATCCATACTAAGGATTTTCCAACAAATTCACTAATTTGTTCTTTCTTTTGAGGACAAAGAGTAACCTTACAACTCCCTCAAAAATTATACCCCAAATTCTTGAGAACACTCTCTCATAAAGAGAAGATTACAAATTTCACAAACTTATAGAAAAACCTCATAGGGAAATATGTTTGCACAATTCTAGAACAAAGAAAGAACACTCAAGAATGAATACAATTGAGTACAAATGGTATTCTTGAAAGAAAAAAAGAATATTGAATGAAAAATAAGCTTGAAATGCTCAAATTTTAATATGGATTGGAATTGACCTTTGAAAAACTTGGAGTAATATTTTGATATTTGAATAATTTAATCGAATATACTTTAAAAATGATTATAAAAACTTAAAATTCAATTACACTTAATTTGTTATATCGAAACATCAAAATGTTTTCAACAAATAAACCTTTTAACTGATCAAAAGATCATCAATCATCGGAAAAAGATACTTGTTCTTTATTTTTCCTTATTTTGACTGACAATAATCCATATGTAATTACATAGACTCGTATTTCTTTTTCAAAAATAACACTGGTGTGTCCTAGATGACACATTTGGTCTTGTAAATAATGGATCCTAACAATCCTAATGGCATGTATACACTTTTTGACTTAAAACATGTTCGGTTTAGGCCTAGAATCGGTTAAACCTGTAGCTCTGATACCAATAAATGTAATACCCTTAACTCGTAAACATTCTCGAATATGAGTCAAATATGTCACATAACTTTACATAAATTGTAAGGTTGAAAATCCAGTACAATTTTAAACTTTTAAAATTTATTCAATTTAATCATTTCAATAAATAATATAGTATTTCAGCCTCCAAATCAATATCAATTTTAGGTAACAACTAAACAGTTCTATATTGTTCCATATCATAAGATAAATTGTCTAATTTAAAATATATATTTACTCTGTCAAAATTTAATTTTTATCTAAAACAAAAAACTTAAATTCGTATTTATATTCATAATAACATATCTTAGACTTTTCTTATTCGTATACATGTCATCTAGAAAATTTAAAGTAATATGATGTCATTATTGATACTTGTAACTTTTCTTTATTGATTGATGCACACTCAGCTCCTTACTTCACTTGCTCTTCTTTACCTACGCGTGAAAATCATCACACGCTAAATATACACTTATTGAGGCATTATAAACAACTAAAGTGATATAAATATCAAAAGTTCAAACTTTTACTGTATTTTCAACCTTATAATGTATGTAAAGCTATGTGACATCTTTGACTTGTATTCGGGTACGTATACGGGTTAAGGGTATTACAATGACTTTGTCCCAACTATTATCAATTTCAAATTTGATCCCTTGGGTGATGACTTCCACTTCAGCAACTTCCGTAGTGCAATGATTTTGGATCCTCTTACACATACCTCCAAGCACATGAGAATTTCATGCTACCACTCATATGGCTGTAACCTTAGCTGTAAAACTGTACGCGCCATCCATATTTCTCTTGATAACCTCATCAGGGGGTTTAGACCATCTTCTCGATCTGAAAGATGTTTCTTTTGATGCGCCCTACTCCCATTGATTTCTAAGAATTTAGAACAAAGATTATATGCAACAATGATGATTTCTCTATCCTTCTAAACTTTTCCCTCATGGACTAACTTGTTGCGCCTATTCTAGACGTTTCAGAGTAGTAAAACAAATAACGCCAGTCCAATGAAATCAAGTTGAGAGGCTGCCCAATCCAACCACTCTTTATAGGTGATTCATTACCACTCTAAAATATCATTTTTGAGGCCCAATGATTGTAAAATTCTTCTTGGCTAATGAAAGTATTTAAGAGTGTGGATCAGAGTTTCAATATTGTCTTTACAAAAAAATGGCACTACCTCTTAGGAAAAAAAACTAGGGCAAGTTTTTCACCTGTTGGAACTACATTATGGTTGATTTTCCATCCAAAAATCTTGATTTGAAGAAGAATTGGGATCTTGTTCAATGTTTTCCAAATTTTTTCACTATCCATTAGGATCTCTTGCGAATTAAAAGCCAGTTGTAGCCCAATTTTATAGAAGAGCACCCCCAATGAGTGATGGCTCTATATGACTTTGTCCCCTGATGTTGGCGCAAACAAAATATCCAGAACCTTGTCCGAGTCTTCAATAGGGAGGGTTCTCATAACCAAAATTTTATCCCATCTCAAAATTCCAGGAAGGATGAAATCATAATATTTAAAGCGACGATGGCCATTATCCGCGTAGGAGTTTAACTAGCAAACATGAGAGGAATCTCCCCAAGAATCACTAAAGAACTTCCTTTTACTTTCAAATTTAATTCTCTAGAAGAAGCCTTCTTTTAACACCTCCTTAGCCTTGAAAATGTTTATCCGCGCATGAGAAGGTCACTCACCTAGTTTTTCTTCTAGAAGACCTTGGTTGGGAAAGTACTTTGCACTAAGAACATGTCATGCTAAGGACTCAGGGATATGAATAAACCTCCAAACTTGATTACCCAAAAGCACAATATTGAACAATTTAAGGTCCCTAAAACCTAAGCCTCATTCCCTCTTGGATCTACAGATTTTCTTTCACCATCGTCCATCCTTTTTTTATCTTGTTTGCCAGACCACCAGAATGAGCGAATATGAGAGGTAATATCCTAAATGATACCTTCCAAGAGAAGATAACAAAACATGACATAAGTGGGCAGAGCCTGAGCAACCGACTTAAGAAAAACCTCCATGCCCCTGAACGAGAGAAGATTCTTTGTCCATCCCTGGATACACTGTAACACCCTCAACTCATACTCGACCCGGATACGAGTCCAAGATGTGACATTGACTATCAAAAAAAATATTCTTAAAAAATTATAAAACATTTGGATTTATATAACTAAAATACGATAATATACATAGGTTAATACAAGTTTATCAAAATACTCAGAGCATTCACAACTTAACCATTTGATTACATGCTAACATTCATTTACATAACAAAATGACCTACTGATTAAGTTGCTTCTGATCTGATAGTTGCAGGAGTAATGTTGTCCAGTTGCTTAACTTGTCTCGTCTACTTTCTCAGATCCTACGTGTGAAACAGTCACACGCTAAGTCATCGACTTAGTGAGGTAATATAATAATAATAATAACAATGAATTGTAATGAAAATGCCATAATGAGATGAAATGAAATGAAATTATATACGTAATCAACACAGTTATATCACCATGTTCCTTACCTATAAGCATATTACATTAACATTCATGAATTCGTATTAATAAGTTTATTGGCCCATGATACCATACTGAGAACCTAATGTATGTGAGTACTGTGAGGTTGTGCACTATGCTGTCACCACAGCTCGTATAAATGCACCGAAGTGCCGTGTAGAATTACACCGTAATGTTATATAAGATGCCCCTAAGGACCACGTAGAAAATTCCTTAAGAATCATATATATATACTATATACTAAGGACCAAGTATGTGTCTCAAAAGACATCAAACATGTTCCAAGGAATACATATATGTCCCAAATGACCGCGTAGACCCTCTACTCTTGGCATGTCAACTATACCTATAGTTCTCATCTACATAACATGGGCTTTTCTCAACTTACATAATATATCACGTAGACATGTGAATTCCTCACCTTCATCACATAGCTCATATAACTTTGCATACATATTCATTTAAACATACTACATAATACACATAATATGAATTCCTATTATGTTTCATAATATGAGATGAATTATGCATCAATGTATTGAATCTAGACTTATCACAAGTCTAGAACTGGATACACTACGATAATCATGTTATGCATATGCACTCACCTATATTTCTTTGCCTTTCCCTCGATCGATCTTACTGGGCAATTGTTTTGGAACTTGTTTAGGCTCTGTATCTACATAGTAATACATTAATACTTATCAGTATACTAATTAATATATTCTAAACTATCATTTCTTAGGTTAAAAGAAAAGTTATTTTCATCTCCTAATAAAGGTATGTATCGATGCACTCTACAGTGTATCGATGCACTACCAGTGCATCAGTACACAAATTACATTATATGTTTTCTTTTAAGGGGGTGCATCGATGCACTCCTTATGCATCCATATACTAATTGCATTCGATGTTCATTTATTTGATAGTGCATCGGTACACATTGAATGTGTATCGATGCACATAACCCAGAAATGTTATTTTTAGCACGAAATAATCCTCTCAACACTACATAATTCACCACCTTTTATATCCCTAACTTGCATACACTTACTTAAACTAATTATTATCCATTCAATACCTCTAAAACTTAAAAATCCAATCCTCCATATAGAATTTAAGAATCTCACTCAAATTCCAACATGTTCTAATTCCTATTCTAACACTTTCTATTCCTTAATTAGCTTGATGACAAGTCAAATCCCACTTCCAATTCTTATTATGAACTCTATTCCAAGATTTCATTCTTTTACTTCTTTTCTTTAATTCTTCATATACTCCTCATCTTATGGTTTTAAAACAAATTAAACTTCCTTTAAGCTTAGCTATTGTCTAATGGTCATAAACCAACTATAAATTCATCAAGAAATTCACTAAAAAGATATCTTACCTTTAGCTTGGGTCTCACGTATGAAGAAGAGGAGAACTCTGGAAACTTGTTTTTGGTTTCCTAAACTTCCACGTGGGTTAATATAATACTAACCCAAATAATTATCCTGCTATGAAAAGACAACTTTGTCCTTCTAATCCTTATTCTTTATAAATTGATCCTACACAATATAGCTCAAATAAGTTATTGAACTTTTCAATCATTCTACTTTAATCACCAAATTCTGAAACTTTACAATATAATCACTAACCCGGTATGGAGGATGTTACATACACTTAGCAGTTTTGTTCCTTACAAAACTGAAAGTATTTATCTTTCATTTCCCTACCACAAGCGGGAGCCTAAGATATTATCTCAGATCATCTTTCTCAACAACATTAAAGATCCTAAGAATGTTGTCTTTGTGTTATCGTCGTGTATAGTTGTTGAAATAGATACTCGACTTATCATAATTAATTTTCTGACCAGAGGCGTCTTCATGGATGCTGAAAAGACTTTTAATCTTTTGGGATTCCTCCAAAGAGTCCTTAAAAAATGAGATTGTCATCAACATAAAAAAGCTGAGGTATCCGGGGACCTCTCAGACTAGTTCTAACTCCTTTAAGAAATTCTCTCTGTTGGAAGTCAATCAGTAAAGCGGAAAGCCCCTGCACAAAAAAAAAACAAATACAGGGAAATGGGGTCCCCTTTCCGGAGACCCCTATATGGGATGAAATATGTAACACCCATTTCTCGTATATGTTTTCGTCCACAAGTAATATATGTCACTTAACTTTTAAAAACATTGCAAAATTTTGAAAAACCATTAAAATTTTGTTTCTATTCATAAAACATTTTAATTTAATAATAATAAAATGTTCATTAACTTTTAGTATGTAAACAAATCTTAAAATTCGAACATATTAAATATTACATCATCATAAGCCAATTACTTTTCAGAGCATTATCATAAGTCTATTACATGCCATCTAATAACATCAAAAGTAGACATAGTTGTCGTACAGTTACTGATGAGATGACCCTTGATTTACGATGTCAGTTGCACTCTTACTCCGCCTGTACTAATACCTACATGCTAAATAATCACTTAATGAGGCATAATAATAACGAGGTGAATTTAAAACATAAGTATATCATAAATATCAAAATACAAATTGAATATTTCAACTCATTATAATTTATGTGGTTTTGCACACATAGTGCTGATACGGTAATTCACAAACTCATTATGAATTAAGTGGGTTGCACACATAGTGTCGATACGATAATTCATAAACTCATTATGAATTATGTGTGTTACACACATAGTGTCGATACGGTAATTCACAAACTCATTATGAATTATGTGGGTTGCACACATAGTTCCTATACGGTAATTCACAAACTCATTATGAATTAAGTGGGTTGCACACATAGTGCTGATACGATAATTCACAAACTCATTATGAATTACTTGGGTTGTACACATAGTGTCGATACAGTAATTCATAATCTCATTATGAATTACGTGGGTTGCACACATAGTGCCGATATGAATTACGTGGGTTGCACACATAGTGTCGATACAGTAATTCACAAACTCGTTATGAATTACGTGGGTTGCACACATAGTGCCGATATGGTAATTCACAAAATCATTATGAATTACGTGGGTTGCACACATAATGCCGATGCAGTAATTCACAAACACATTATCCTTTGTCCCAACTAACTTACTTCCATAAATTTCTTTATAACATCCAAAATCTCCAAAGAACACTCAAAATAAGAATCACACCCAAATTTCTAACATGTTTTCAAACACTTTTAAGGCTCCAAATCTCTTATTTACCTCTTTGACAAGTCAAATATGCCTTTAAACTCCAATAACTGACCTTATTTCATCAAATCACTTAAAAACCCATTTTATTAAACCTCTAATAAATCACTAATCTCTTAGTTTTATTAACTCTTAATCTTTTCTTAAACTTTTATATCACTTAAGGTTTTAAAACCAACCCATAACCGAAAAGAAAAATCAACTTGAAGGAAATCTTACCTTTTCTATGGAGGGCACGGGGACAACAGGAAGAAGAAGAATAAGAGAACAAAGTTTTCAGCTTTTACAATTTTCCCCTTATCCCCTTAATAAATATCTCAAATAAAAATGAATATGAAATTCATTTCCTTCTAAAAGGCCATAATGCCCCTTCATTTCTTTCATTCTTACTAATAGGTCTTAAACATAAATTTCTTAAATGAATCATTGTACTTTTCAATTTATTCAAATTAACCCACCAAATTTTAAATCCTTTCACTGTAGTCACTGACCCGATGTTTGGGGTATTACAAAATATCTCGACAGATGTCTATTAACCTTAACTTGGAAAGAAACCATGCATACACATTTCTTCAGAATTGAAATAAAATTATCATTAAACCCCATACGCTCCATTATAGCAAACAACAAAATCCATTCGACCCTATCATAAGCTTTCTACATATCAAGTTTATGTGTTGCCCCCTTATTAGAACCATTTTTTGGAGCCTTGAAGATAGTGAATAACCAGGAAGTTATCTGATATTCTCTGACCAAAAACAAAAGCACATTGATTAATAGTGATACATTTAGACATGAAAGGTTTAAGCTGGTTAACTACAACTTTAGCCACTATCTTATATACAACATTACACAAACCAATTGGCCTACAATTTTTCATGGTTCTATGATTAATAGTTTTAGGAATAAGGGCAATGACCATTTTGTTAACCAATTCAAAATCAGAACGACCACTCAACAAATCAAGGCACAGAGATAAGGTCAGTTCCAACTGTATCCCAAAAAGAACGACAAAATGATACAGAGAGACCATTAATACCTAAGGCTTTGGAATGATTCATATGAGAAAAAGAAGAAAGAACTTCTTCATTAGTGAAATCCCTCGAAAGTAAGGAATTATCCTCTATTGAGACACATCTTTCCACGATGTTAAGGATTAAGTTAGGTGGTTCCACCCTTGAAGAGGTGAATAGCGAGGTAAAATACTTAGTGGCCGCGACAAAAAACTTCTTTCTGTTGTTCCACATGCCTCCTTCCATTATCTTTCAACCCCTTAATTCTATTATTTTTCTTTCTGTCATTTGTCGAGCATGAAAGAAGAAAGTATTCTTATCTCCATCCTTTAGCCAAGCGACTCTCGATCTTTGCAACCAGTATTTTTTATCTTTATCAATAAGGTCCCTCAAAGCTTTCTTTGCATGAAGGAGTTTTCCAACAGTTTGATTCGTGATACGATCCTCTTCAAGATTGTTGATAATAGATCGAAGTTTTCTCTCCTCCTTCTTCACTTTTGATTGACGCTCTTTCTGCCAGGGATTCATCTTGAGGCCAATAGCTTCAATTTTGTTAGTGATGGGCCCCAAGGTTGCCCTTCAGGTCTCACTAAACAATGTCTTACACTTTTCCTCATTGGCCCAAAAATAATCAAACTTAAAATACCCCCGACCACCCCGAGAACTCGTATTAAGATCCTTGAACGAAGCTAGAACAATGGCAGCATGATAAGAAAAACACTTGACCTCAGTTGTCACAACACAATCACGAAAAGTACAAAGCTAACTCTGACTAGCCACAAAACGATCAATTCTTTCTCTGATGTGATTTCTTCCTGAATTCCCAGAACTCCAGGTGAACCAACCTATTTTTGGTTTGACATCCCATAAGTCAGCACTCTAGAGTGTGTATCTAAAGTCATCCATATTCATTCTTGATCTTCTACGACCCCCAACTTTCTCATCATGATGAATGATTTCATTAAAATCACCCCCATGACCCATAGAAGATTAGAAGTGCTAGCTAAGTGGCGCATTATGTTCCAGTTATCTTTTTTCCTACCTCTGAGACAACTACCATAGAACCTAGTAAAGCGAAAATGCAGAGAATGCCAATGAACTTCAACATCAATATACTCATGCAAATAGCCAAAAAGGGAGACATTGATTTCATCATTCCATAACAAAAGCATGCCAGTACAATTGTCAGAATTTTCAACCACAAAATAATTCGACATCCCTAGCCTAATCCTAAGTCTCTCTGCCTTAAGCATGTAGAGTCTAGATTCAGAAATGAAAATAATCTTTGGGTCCTTAGATGAGATTAACCTGCTTAGTTCATAAACTGTCGACGAGTTCCCAAGCCCTCGACAGTTCCAGTAAATGATACTCATGGTTTCGGCGGGGCTGCTTCGGAGCCTCCACCGCTGGTTCAAAATGAAAACCCATCTCAGTAGGGATCTCTGACGAGTCCTACTCCTCAACATCTTCAGCTTTGGAACTCTTTTGATCCAACATACACCTCTTTGTTGTGGTCCTTCTTGGTCCTTTTTGTCCCTCCTGGTTCCTCTCTACTCTTTCATTTTCCACTGCTCGAAGACACAAGATCCACCATCATATGAGGCTGCCGCTTCTTCACTGGTCCGTTACTGTTGAATCAAAATAGATTAAAAATTCTGATTGATCGAGAAGAAGAAAAACTCTCTTTAGAATAATCTCACAAAATTGCAAAAGGGAAGAACTCTTAGAAAGCTTTCAAATGCTTATAATTAAGCTTTGATTGTTGGATGATAAAACTCAAATACAAGTAGGGTATTTATAGGTTACAAGAAATAATCTAAACCACTCATTAAAATAATCACTAAATAATCTAAACCATTGAAATTAAAACATGAGAAAAATACTTAATTTTCACCTAACTAAATTGATGTAAGCAATGACATCAAAACTAAATTGATGTAAGCAATAACATCAAAGTAATTTAGGTGTGAACTTATTTAAGCTAATATTGAATTTTCAACACTCCCGCTCAATGTTAGCCTCTATTCTTTGAATCACGGCATGTTGACGACGGAAATGTTCAAACTTTCCAACACTCAAGCTTTTTGTAAACAAGTCAGCAATTTGCTCATCTGTCTTAATTTGCCTCATCTCAATCTCTTCTTGCAAAACTTTTTCCCTAACAAAGTGGTAATGTACTTCCACATGTTTAGTTCTTGCATGAAAAACAGGATTCTCCGCCAGTCGAATTGCTGATTGCTTGTCACAAGACAACGAAATTGCATAATCTACTGGTTAATGTAGATTATTCATCAACTGTATCAACCATGTACTCTCTTGAGCTGCCATTGTTGCTGCTTGATACTCAGCTTCAGTGGTTGACAATGATACCGTTGGTTGTCTCTTTCTACACCAAGAAATTGTTCCGGAGCCAAGCTTAAACACGTACCCATTTGTTGATCTCCTGGTGTCATGATCTCCTGCATAATCAGCATCACAATAACCAACTAACTTGCAGTCTTCACCTTTCTTGTACAAAAGACCATAGTCAATTATACTCTTCACATATCTCAGTATTCATCGAACTGCTTCCAAATGAGGCTTCTTTGGATTTTTCATATACTGACTCATCACACCAACTGCATAAGAAATTTCAGGTCGGGTCAAGGTTAAGTAGATCAGACTACCTACCAATTGTCGATACATTATTGCATCTTCCAAATATTTTCCTTCATGTGCACACATTTTGACATTTGGTTCTATTTGCGTTGAAGTTGACTTGCATTCGAGCATTCCAAACCTCTTCAACAAATCTTTAGCATATTTCTATTGACACATAAATATTCCTTCGTGTATGCTATTAACCTCTAGACCAAGGAAGTGCTTAAGTTGTTCAAGTTCCTTCATCTGGAAACGAACTGATAAATTCTCCTTCGTTTGAAGAATTTCTTCCTCATCATCACCGGTTATGATTAAGTCATCCACGTACACTAGCACGATAACTAGCTTACCTTCATTGACTTTGACAAACAAGCTAGAATCTGCATGTGTTACTAAATAGCCACTTTTCGTTAGAAATTCAACAATCTTACCATACCACGCCCTAGGTGCTTGTTTCAATCCATATAGTGCTTTTCGCAGCTTACACACACATTCAGGATGATATTGACTTTGAAAACCCATTGGTTGGGTCATGTAGATCTCTCGATCTAGCTCTCCATAAAGAAAGACATTCTTCACATCCATCTGCCACAGATTCCAGTCTTTGTTGGCTGCAAGTGCAAGCATGACTCGTACGGTTGTAAGTTTCGCCACTGGACTAAATGTTTCACCATAGTCTAGTCCATACTGTTGAGAAAAACCACGAGCTACCAATCGTGCCTTGTACCTCTCAATTGACCCATCAGGACAACACTTTATCTTGTAAACCCATTTGCAAGATATGAGTTTCACATATTTTATCTTTGGCACAAGATCCCAAGTTTGATTTTGCTGAAGTGCATCGATCTCTTCTTTCATAGTTGTCATCCACTCAGAACTCTACGACGCTTCTTCGAAAGTCTCAGGCTCTGTTACTTCTTCAATTATGGCTGCATTGGCATATTTGGGATTTGGCCTTCGTATTCTTGTTAACCTTCAGAGTTGGGATTATGGAATTTGTTCTTCTGTTTCACTAGGCCCACCTTCTGTGTTTGGTTGTTGATACACGCCAGTTTTCCAAGGATTCTGAGTCACTCTTTGTTCGATATCATCGCCACTTGGATCTTTTGATTCATCTAAACTTGTTTGGAGTTGAACAACATGCTCCCCCATCTTTTGTTGTAGTTTATCTCCAAATTCTCTCGAATCTGACAACACCTCCTTCTCTGAGGACCACCAAGAAGATGCTTCATCAAATACCACATTTCGTGACGTGTAATATCTTCCACTAATTGGATCACAATATTTCCACCCCTTTCTCTGGCTGTCGTATCCCACAAAGATACATCTAACAGTTTTCTTGTCAAATTTGCCCCGTAAATGATCAGGAACAAACACATAACATACACAACAAAATACTCGAAAGTAGCTAACTATAGGTTTTATGTTCCATAGTTTCTCAAAGGGTGAAACAAATCCTAACCTTGGTTGAGGAAGTCTGTTGATCACAAAGGCTGCAGTCCTCATTGCTTCAGCCCAAAACCTTCTAGGTTCGTTCTTTGCATGTAGCATACTTCGACAAATTTCTGCAAGATACCGATTTTTTCTTTCCGCTACACCATTCTGTTGTGGCGTGTTGGCATAAGTGTATTGATGACGTATTTGACATTCCCTTAGGTATTGAGAGAACTTGTTTCATCTATATTCTCCTCCGTTGTCTGTGCGTAAGCAACATATCTTCTTTCTCACTTCTCCTTCAGCTGAGTCTCTGAACTCTTTAAACTTTGAGAATGTGTCAGATTTTTCTTTCATAAAGAAAACCCAGACATACCTAGAGAAGTCATCAATGAATGTTACCATGTACCGCATACCGCTAATTGACTATTGCTTAACCAGTCCGAACACATCAGAGTGAACCAACTCCAACGGTTCTTTTGCTTTAAACTTCGACTCTTCATATGGTAATTGGTGTGCTTTACCATACTGGCATCCCGCACAAACCGTGTCTGTTCTCACGTCTAGTTGAGGAAGTCCCTTAAGCATCGACTTCTTCACCATCACACTTAGCTTGGAATAGCTAACGTGACCTAACCGTATGTGCCATAGATCTGATGTCTAATTTTTTCTTATCCTCTCTACATATGCAGACTCTGCTGACATCATGTAAATTGACTCCAAACGTCGTCCCTCTATTGTTGGTGTTTCTGAGATTTTAACGTCACGATAAACCTTCACGTCTTGGGGACCAAATAAGACATAATGGCTTGATGATGTTAGTTGAGCCACATATAGAAAATTTTTCTTCATTCCTGGGACATGATAAACATCTTGAAGTTGCACCTGGTTAGAATTATATCGAGGCGTAACTATCGTCTTACCAATGTGAGTTATTGGTAACCTTGAATTGTCAGCTGTCACCACCACACAACCTCCATTGTACTCAGACATGTTTTGCAACTTCTGTTTGTCACCCGTCATATGATTTGAGTAGCCCGAATCTACGATCCAATCATTCTTGTAGTCAATCCGTTCTGGTGTTGTTACCATGAGAGATAATTCTTCTTCCTCCGTAGCAAATAACGCTTCAGCGTCCCAATCATCTTCACTATTCTCATTCGAACTAGAAGTAGCAATATTACTTTCAACAGGCTTTTTCTTGGTCCAACAGTCTTTTGTCATGTAGCCCATCTTCCCGCAGTTGTAACACTTGCCATCAAACTTTCTACTATTACCGTGATTCTTGGAAGCTCCCCCTGAATGAGGGCCTCCCTTTCCTTGGTAATTTTTCACCTTGTCACCATCCTTTTTAGATCCACTGCCAGTATACTGCTGAAAAGTGCCTCTACTTTTGCTGGTGTAGAGTGCTTCCTCTTCACCCTTCAGTGAGACTCCTCCCATTTGCTTGGCCATGGCTTCTTGACCTGCAAGCAAATTTTCAAACTCAACAAGTGATGGTTGTATCGGCCATCCTTGTACAACGACAACAAACCCTCGATATTCGGGTCTCAAACCATGGACAATTATTCTTTTTATCTTGGCTTCCCCAATAGCAGCTGTCAGATCTAATTCTGAAATTTCATGGCATATCGACTTCACCTTGTGAAAGTATTGGGCAACCGCCATGTCGCGTTGCGCCATTGATAGAAGTTCATTCTCGAGAAGTTGCAATTTTGTATCATTCCTCTTCGAAAAGAGTGTAACAAAAGTGTCTCATGCTTCTTTTGGTGTTTTAGCATCCCGAATGTGCTCCAATATTTCTTCTTCAATTGTGGTCTTTAAAGCAAACATTGATTTGCCTGCTTTAATTTTTCACTTTCGCAAAATGTCATTGGCATCTTCTGTCGCTGGTTGTGTAACTTCACCACCACCGACAACCTCCAAAAGGTTTTGACCTTGTAAGTATGACTCCATACATGTTGCCCATGTGTTGTAGTTTTTGTTGTTGAGCTTCTTGATTCCTCCAACTATTTGAAGATCACCCATCTTAATGGAAAGGTTTTGACTACACCGAACAAGCTTGAATAACAAACGTGCAGAGTACTAAATTACTCTAAACAAAAAGAAGCTCCACAAGGTTTGTAATAACCCCGACAATAATCTCAAGAAATCTTTTCTGATGTGGAAGATCAGTTAAAAACTGCAGCCACAGAGCATACTTGGAATTTCAAGAGACCTTAAAAAACGTGGCTCAGATACCAATTGTTGAATCAAAATAGAGTAAAAACTCTAATTGATCGAGAAGAAAAACTCTCTTTAGAATAATCTCACAAAATTGCAAAAGGGAAGAACTCTTAAGAAAGCTTTCAAATGATTATAATTAAGCATTGATTGTTGGATGATAAAACTCAAATACAAGTAGGGTATTTATAGGCTACGAGAAATAATCTAAACCACTCATTAAAATAATCACTAAATAATCTAAACCATTGAAATTAAAACATGAGAAAAATACTTAATTTTCACCTAACTAAATTGATGTAAGCAATGACATCAAATTAATTTAGGTGTGAACTTATTTAGGCTAATATTGAATTTTCAACGGTTACCACCACTTAAAGAACCATGCATCGGTTAAGTTGGCATTGTGTCCTCTTCCCCAGCAGCCCTTTTTACATTTTCAACCACATTCTCGGCCAGCTGCTGCGACTCAAAGCTTGGGTCTTCAGCTGCTTGCAGCTAAAGAGTGCGTGGTGTTCTTCTAGTACTTCCCAAATAGGAGCTCCTATCATTGGAAGCTGAGTTAGAATCACTTGCAATATAAACCAGCCCGCTATTTCGATTGTTGCTGCTACTTGCTTGATCCCTAGGCTTGTAAACCCGTAACCAATCACCGTCTTGAAGCATCTCCTGTTGGTTTGCGATATACGTTGGACACTCGATTATCGTATGCCCGATCGTTTTGCAGGAAACTATACTTTAAAGAAAGTGGGAACTCCACTTGTAATAAGATCTTTTATGGTATTTGGTATTTTATATCATTAACTTGCAACCAAATCTAGCAGTGAGTTGTTCTTATGGCTAATTCCCATGTGTATAGAGGAATATATTAATTTTTTATATATTTAAAAAAATATCTTTACTGTTATATTCGAATATATATGTAAGATATATACAAGTTTCCAAACAATTTTGTGAAAAACTGAAAACTCCGAGTAACATAACTTTACATAATTTAGAAATGAAGCTGCAACCAGGCTATATACCCTAACAATTACGCTAAATTGTATACAAAACGCATAAGCTAGAATTATCAATATAATATTTTACAATGACAACAAACTGAAAATCTTTGATATTTCCCCCGAGTGTATGAAACAAAGATTGGAGTGACCTTCAATGGCGGTTTTCACTTGACAAATCATGAAAAACCATCCAAAAATTCATTGATCTTCAGCTGCAATCTCATAACATTCACTTTGATTCATCTTCGCAACATCATTATCGGTTGGCTTCCCGTTTTCATTGTTTTCTTTTCTGTAATATTTTCTCTACTTCCCCTCTCTAATACGTCCTTATACGATCCCTTCGATCTTAATGTCTTCGTATACGATTCTGTCGATTTTAAGGCGTCTTGATTCGATCCTGTCGATTTTATCATGTCGTTATCCTTTCCTTTCGATTGCAATGCATCCTTGTACGTTGCTTTCGATTTCAATACATCCTTATATGTTCCTTTGAATAACATTCCTTTGTTAGTACTTGTATTAGCCTTCTCACCAACATTTTTTTCTGTTTTTTTTTCTGGTTTTTTAATCTTTTCATCATCTCTATAGTCAACATTAAGGGTTTCAAAGGGTGGCTTTGCTTCATAGCGATCAATTCTTGCTTTTGATACATGACCAAAATTAAGGGATACTTTGGGGAGCTTCACTTTATTGCGGTCGGTTTTTGATTTTGGTGTACATCTTGAATTAAGGGATTCTATGGGGAGTTTTGTTTTGGTATGATCAATTTGCGCTTTTGATATATGACCAACTTTAAGGGGTTGTGTGGGGAGCTTCACATTGTTGTGATCAATGTCTGCTTTTGATATGTGACAAAAATTAAGGGAAATTGTGGGGAGTTTTACTTTATTGTGATCAGTTTCCACTCCTGACACGTGACCGACATTAAGAAATTCTATGGGGAGCTTTGGTTCAATATGATCAATTTTCGCTTCTGATAAACAACCGACATTAAGGGTTTGCGTGGGGAGCTTTGCTTCGTAGTGATCGGTTTCCACTTCTGATACACGACCAACATTAAAGGATTGTGTGGGAAGCTTTACTTTACTGTGATCAGTTTCTGCTTCTGATACACGATCAACAAGTGATTTTGTAGGGAGTTTTACTTCTTTGTGATCAGTTTTCACTTCTGATACATGACCAACATTAATGGATTCTATGGGGAATTTTGTTTCGGTATGATCAATTACTTCTGATACACAACCAACATTAAAGGATTGTGTGGGGAGCTTTACTTCGTTGTGATCAGTTTCCACTTCTGACACATGATCAACATGAAGGGATTCTATGGGAAATTTTGGTTCGATATGATCAGTTTCCACTTTTGATACACGGCCGACATTAAAGGATTGAGTGGGGAGCTTGACTTTGCTGTGGTCAACTTCTTCTGATACACAACCAACAAGTGATTTTGTTGGGAGCTTTGGTTCAAGATGATCAATTTTTGCTTCAGATACACGATCAACATTAAGGGATTGTGTGGGGAGCTTTATTTCGCTATTATCAGTTTTCATTTCTGACACATGACCAACATTCAGAGATTCTGAGGGAAACTTTGCTCCAATATGATCAATTTCTATTTCTGGTACACGACCATCATTAAAGGATTGTATGAGGAGCTTTACTTTGTTGTGACCAGTTTCTGCTTCTGATACCCGATCAACATGTGGTCTTGTAGGGAGCTTTGGGTCAGTATGATCAATTTTTGCTTCTGGTACACAATCGACAATAAAGGATTGTGTGGGGAGCTTTGCTTCACTGTGATCAGTTTCCACTTCTGACATATGACCACCATTAAGGGATTCTATGAAGAGTTTTGTTTCGTTATGATCAGTTTCTGATACATTAAGGGATTCTACGGGGAGCTTTGCTTCATTGTGATCAATTTTTGCTTCTGGTTTGCAGCTAACATTTTGGTATTTTATGGGGAGCTTTGCTTCATGATGATCATTTTCTGGTTCGTGTCCAAAATTTAAGGGTTCTTCACGATCAACATTAAGAAATTGAGTCGAGAGCTTTGCTTCATTATGATCGGTTTCAACCTCTGATACAACACCAACATTAATGAATGCTGTGGGGAGCTTTACTTTATTATGATCAATTTTCGTATCTGATATGCAGCCAACACTAAGCGATTTTGTGAGGACCCTTGCTATATCATGATCGATTTCTACTTCTGATACTTTGGAGAATTTTTCTTCATTGTGATCGCTTTCCATTTCTGATACGCCGCCATTGATGTCCCCATTGTAGGCCGTACCAAAGACAATCTCTTTCTCCTTAATATTTTCATATCCCCAACGAGTCAACATCGATATCAAGAGCTTCAACCACGAGATTGCCAGGCATAATCCCCAATCCAAAAACGGAACTTGCTTGATTATCACCTGGAATTCATTCAAAACATCATCGAATTTCCCGGGGAGAGCCTCAATGATTTCGACGGCATAGTCGACCTTGTCGAAAACATGCCTCGACGACGGGAAAAGGGTCTCGACCATATTTTCAAGTGCCAATATACAATCATCGACGAAGAAGAAGACGGCCAACCAGAAATGCTGAATGCAATGGAGAATATGGTAAACCATATGTGCTGTTAACGATAGAAGCCCTATCGCCATTAAAGCAAACGGTTCCTTCAAACCTTGTGTTTTCATGTAAGCTTTGTGAGATATAGCAATGGCGGAGACTACCCAGGTGTGCAATGGACGTCGCCTGCAATTCATTCTAGTGCTTGCAGCTCGGTCCTGATCAAAATATTCAAATATTTTTAAAAATTAAAAAACGTGACTGAAAATAAATAAAGTCAAATAAATTTCGATTGGAGTCGAGAATCATACCATTGAAGACTCGAAAATCAACAAGAAGTTCCCCTAGAAAATTAATTAATTTTACTAATTAATAAAAGAAAGAAATCAGTATTTATATATATAAAATCAAATATCTATTTTTTTTAAAAAATAAAAGAAAAGGGGATATCTCTTAATAGAAGATGCCACAAAATTGACGTCTGCCGTTCCGTTTCTGATTCTTCCGCTAAAGTCGCGGTGACATGAACGGCAGTTATGAAATTTAGCGTGAATAAAAGTCAACGGTTATTAGCACTTGTAAACCAGTGGTCCCCACATTGATAGTCTTTTTCCGACGTGGCGAAACGGTTAAGCGCCACGTACCAGACATTCTCCACTTGTGTAATTAAGACGTTATTTTAAAATAAGGGTAAATTACAAATTTGTCAGTGAACTTTACTCTCTCTCCTATTTCACTTGATATTCTTTAAATCTTTTCAATTATTTTCATTGAACTTAATACATTGTCTTTTTGGTCACTCAGCCGTTAAATAGTTAACGTCGTTAAAATAGGATGTTATATAAATGCAAAACGATATCATTTTGGTGAAAATTTTGTTATTCTAAAACGGCATCGTTTTAATGCCGTTAAGTATTTAACAACAGAATAACCAAAATAAGATAGTAAAGTTCAGTGGAAAAAAAAATGTGTATTAAGTTCAGTGAGAAAATTAAAAACTTTAAGTTTAGTGAACAAAATAGGAGAAAGTAAAATTCAGTGATGAAATTTGTAATTTACCTTTAAAATAAATAAAACTACTTGTATTCTTTAGGACATTAATGTGAAAGATATGGTTTTGAAGTGTATTAAAGGAAGAAATTATTATTCGTTTGAATTGGAATTGGATTCACTGACAAATGCTCCGTTAAATTTGCTCTTTGTGCTTCAATCTCCGTCTCAAATTATTGTTCATCGGTAAATCTTGCTTTTTGGATGAGAAATTCATCAATAGGTAGAGCTGTGGACATTTCTTGCTAAATTTGATTAAAGAAGCAAAAGAGAAAACAATGCCTAAACAGCACAGCCATATCAGTTTACGTGAAGAAGAAGACTCGAAGCCTCAAAATTATATCAGAATAGGGTCAAGAGTATGGAACGGGAAACCCAATCAAAGTCCTCTATTATGTCATGGTTATTGACATTATGATGTATTGGGGTATCCTGTAACCAGTGCCTCCTCTAAACAGTACGATTTCTTACTTTTACCTGTTCTTATATATATAATTTGGCATGTTCCTGCTTGTGCTATCATTTTCGAGATCGATTCGAACAATAATGGTGGGTATTTTGTTTTACAGGTGGAAGAAGAGATGTGATAAATTGCATGGTCAAATTGGTACTTTAAGGAACTCAGACAGTACTGTAAACGCCTTTGTGGATGTATGTATACATGCATCTATTTTAGAATTTAATAGGGAAGAATCAATTCATGCACTCAAAATAATCTTGTATGACAAAAGGAAATTTCATCTATGGAACTTGAATGTCTCAACCAATTTTATGTATTGTGTTTTGATTTATTTTCTTGGCATAATACCCAAAAAAATTGGCGTTAAATTAAATAATTACTTTGATATTTATTATTTTTATCCAAGCAGATAAAAAATCTATGAATAAAAATTATTAGTTAACAAATGATCAACACTCCAAAACTCCAAAATAATGGTATCTTTGCCCCATAATGAAATATTAAGGGCCAAAACGCTCAAGAGATAATAATCAAAGTGACTATTAGGTCAAATATTAAGAGTCCTTTTGCGCTATAATAAAACGTTAGAGGCTAAAATGCTCCTAAAAAGTAAAAGTCAGTAATTATTTAATCATTTAATCAGGTGTATTTTTTTCAGATTATGCCTACTTTCTTACCAGCAACTTGTATCCTAAATCTTCTTCTTCATGGTAGAAGGGGAGCCACTGATAATTTCCAAGTTCACCAACAAAGTTCAAAAGACGAGGTGATTTCATCGTTTTCAGAATGAAAACAAAGCTATAATGCAACAGGTAAAAGTTTGTGCATGTAACATCTCAAATCTCAACTCAAGCTCGAGACCAACTTAACATAAGATCACATATCTGGGACCATTTGAATAAGCTCGTTTATGCGATTAACATATTCAATCTCGAGTTAAAACTCGAGTCATATACAAAAAAAGACTCGACCAGACCTATATAAACTTAAGAAGCATTAATGTTGCTTCTTGGATGAATGGAAAAAAATCATTTATCCAGAAAAGACTCGACTAGTCATACAAACCACTTGAATAAAGAATTATTTAAACTCGGCTTGCTCGATAACTCGAGTATGGCTCGATAAGACTAAGAAGAAACCTATTCTTTTTTCAAATCGTACGTGAGTAGCTTTACAATCACAACTATGCCATTAACATCCCTGGTATGGAATCTCAAAATTTTAAAGGCAACTATGCCAAATCAACCTACGCATTACCATAAAAATAGTCTACATCTGTGAAATTTAAAAGATATTAACAAATCAAACCGCACATATGAATATATCATACCTAAATGAAAAGGATGAGAGAAGTATCCTACAAGCCTTCATTTCCCTTATTTGCTTGAGAAAAGGCTTGGTAATTGCCATCAAGCATCAATTTTGTCAGGTACATCTTCGATTGAATCCTCCGCCTTCGGATCCATTCCGGAAAACAAAACAACGGATAATCAACAAATTACAAAATTTTTCGAGGAAACCAAAATAATACACTCCAAATTTATAGCTTTCAACAAAACAGAAAAGGCAGAAATGCAAAATCCACAAGTTCAAACAGAATACAATAATTGGATAATTTAGTAGACAATATATCAAACATCTAAATCATATATATATATATATATATATATATATAAAGTGAATAAACTCATTTTCAAGAAAGCAGCAAAATAAGAAAGTAAAAAGCGAAGAATGGTTACATGTTGTAAAGTCTATTCATTGTAAGAACTATGTGTGTAGCATCAGCCCCAACAACTTCATCCTCCATTTTGCCTTCTTTAAAGTAATGTATGGTTGGCTGTATCCAAAGATGAAATATTAGTGATAGAACAAAGAATCGTGTTCATATAAAGAACGGAAAACACTCTCGGAAACTTAATATCGAAAAAAAATATGATTAACCGAACTATAATCATTCAAGAGAACAAATGAGGAACAGCAAAAAAATGTGGGTTGCACTTCAAGTACTGAGCAACCAGAATTAAAAGAATGTTATTTACCACAGATGTTACATTTAGTTCTTCCAATATGCCAGCAAGACCTTCCTGCAACACGCGGACAACATTAGCACACACACATATAAATATATATAGAGAAGCAGGACTTTATGTTAGACGACATACTTCTAAAATTTTAGGTATATCGTTATCATGTAAGGAACAAACTTCTAAAATTTGAGGAGATGAACTTATAAAATTCTAGAATGCGAAAACATATTACCAAAAGAACGTATATACACACACCCCAAAACCAGAAAATTATGAAGCTAATAAATTCAACAAACGAATATATATATAATTTTTTACCTTATCGGCATCTATCTTATAAAACGTTACTTCGGGAGTTCTCCGAGCCAACTCGACCATGAGAGGACCGATGAATCGGCCTGCAAAGAGATGGAAAACAACAAATATCAATGAAACAAAGCCAATGCCTTTGATATTAGAAAATTAAAACAAGTGAAATTGAATTCAGAAAAACTTACAAGGAGTACACCATGTAGCAGTGAAATAGAGAACAGCCGGCACGGATTGGCCTTGAATTTTGCTAGCTGCGGTGTAGAACTCTTCTTCCGTCTTAACGGGGACAACGTTCTTTGGAACTGACATCAAAGAACCAAATTACATTTTGGGTTAAAAAATACTCTTTTTTCGATGTTCAAAGGGGGGAAAATCTAACAAAGACGGTAAAAGAATACCAAGCGCCAGTTCGTGTTCGAGAAAGGCTAGTTTTATAAGATTGGAAATTGAAATCTGAGAAGAAGATGATGAAATAGAGCGGACACTGAATGCTTGACGGAAAAGAATTGGACGCAGAATTGACCGCCCTCTCATCTCTTTCTCCTTTTCTCGGATACCGGATAAGAGTTGCTGGAAATAGGAGAGTGAAAGTGCAACTCCGAGGCTTTGTTTCCGCCATTTTTGCAGCCCTACTTGTAAAGTGCAACTGAGTTAGGCTACCGAGTTAGAGCGGCCTGGTTTATTCATTTTCAAGGCCCAGATATTGTTTGATCAATTTGATATAGTAAATTATGCGATCACAAGCACACCGTTGTCGTTGGACTACCGTGTAAAGGCATGGGGTATAATAATAGGGCGTTTTTCTCGAAAAATCATCAGTTATTGGTATATTTATTGATCTAATATCAGTCAGATTATATTTTTTGATCTAACACCCGTAGAGTAAAGCGCGCTCTCTGACCCGTGTTATATGTTGATTTGGCTCCACGTGGGGTGTAGCGTCCCCTATACCGCGCTATACGCTGACATGACTTACACGTGGATATAGCGCGACCCCTTATCCACGTTATAGTTATTTATCTGACACGTGAAGTATAGTGCGGTACAGGAGGCGCGATATACCTTTAATTACCCCCAATCCTCCTATAAATACATCCATCCTCTATTACTTTCATCACATCATATTCTTTCAAATTCTTTCAAATTCTCTCAAATTCTCTATCTATTTAAGGTATATTTTATAATACTTTTAATATTATATATTTAATTTATTTAAGCATTTTACTTTATTTAATATTTTACTAATATAATTTTTTTGCATATATATAATGGAAGGCGGTCTACTTCGCTTGGATGAAAATCATATATCTCGACACTTTGCTGATACGGTAACATTTTAACGTTTTAAATTTAATTTAAATTATTTGTAATAATTTGTTGATTTATTTAATGCATGATTATTAGATTAAGAATTAATTTGTGTAATTATTTAATTTTAGTAGAATGACCGTGTATTAGATCTTTTTATTAGGAATCTTAAGTTAGTGATACCTAGCCGTGTATTGCCGTATTTAGTAGAGGTTGGATTTGGTTACATAGGTAGATATCAGGGTCACTATAAGATAGAACTAGACCTTATTTATGCCTTAGTAGAGCGGTGGAAGCCGGAGACCCACACATTCCATCTTCCGTGCGGAGAGTGCACGATTACACTTGAGGATGTTGCTATGCACCCAGGGCTTCCGGTGGATGGAGATGTGATATCAGGGATCTCGCAGGGTTCCTGGACTACTTTGTGCCGGGATAATCTAGGACGTGTCCCAGAAAGTTTTATCGGAGGTAGGATACCGTTAAAATGGTTAGATGCCAATTTTCGGGAGTTGAGCGCAGACGCCTCTGAGGATGAAGTTAATATGTATGCACGAGCATGCATACTGCGGTGATCCCACCTGAGTTGAGGGGCCCATCAGATGTTTGGATGGCGATGATCCCTCTGATCTGTTATGCGACCGTCGAGTGGCACTCTACTGATCGCATGCTCCGACAGTTTGGTTGTTTTCAACCAATTCCGGAAGCACCTCGCAATATGGATGAGTTGCATAGCTTAGATAGACGCGGCAAGACATATACAGATTGGCTGGTCAAGCATCATGAGTGGGTCGTGTTGTGGGAGGATCGACATCGACGTCTTCCCCATAGAGAGCCCATTTTACTTGACCTCTTGAGTGTTGCTGACGGTTATTATGAGTGGTTCAACAGTAACGGGAAACCATTTCTGCTTCCCAAGGATGCACGAGGGCAGACCTTTCTGCGACGTCGACAGAGACATTCACCGACACAGCAACATCGTCCCCCGACTCATGGATGGAGAGCAGGTACTTCCGGTTCATCCTCAGCTGCACCAGCAAGACCTTCACAGCAGCCACCGCAGCCATTTATGATGTCGCATCCATATATGATGCCGTCGTCTTTCCATTACCAAATGCCGCCACCGCCGCCTTCACCTGGTTTTATGACCCCGCCGCCGCCACCGTCATAGATGACCCCTCCTGGAGGCTATTATGGGTCTATGTTTACATATCCGACTTGGGGTTCATATGCTGGATATCTGGCGGGTTCAACCTCATCACCCATGGTCGCAGCACAAACACCTCCCGTACAGTTTTCACACTCAGCGATGTCTGAGATTTATGAGTTTTTCCAGTTTTCGCAGGCCAGTGGGATAGTCAGTCATATACCTCCAGGGTCCTTATTCTATGGAGGTGTTTCATCGTCATCAGCTCCTCATTAACCTAATATACCTGCTCAGGATGACAACGACGACAACGACGACGACGACGACAATGGTGATGATGATGACAACGATGAGTCAGAATCAGTGATACGAAGAAATCCTCCTCGAGACCGACATCCACCGCCCTGCGAAACACATTTGCGTCGCAAACATCGATATATTTTTTTATTATATTTGTATTTACTTTATTTTGTTAAATTGTAATTTTTTATTATTTCTCATTTAATACTTACTTTATTTTGTTAAATTTGTTGGACTTTTTTTAATGTATTTCAGTTAATTTTGTTTATTACCATTTAATATCAGTTATTGTAATTTGGTTATCATTTACCATTTAATTCTTATTGTAAGTTTGTTGTATTTAAAATTATATTCAAATACCAAATTGTTATTAGTTTGATAAAATTTAATGATTGTGTTCGTTTTTTTAATCTTCATCAGCGATTATCGAATGACATTAACTTGAAGTAAATGCAAATCAAAGTACAATAATTATTATTTGATAAACAAATACATCATTTCCTCATCAATTGTTACTTGATGGCAACAAAAGTGGACATGTTTTTCTAGTGTGTCCTGGGTTTCTACTGTAACACCCCCAACCCGTACCCGACCCGGATATGAGTCAGAGATACTACATTGACTTTAAAACACAACTTTTAACAAATAATAGCAAAATATTTGAAATTATATTAAGAAAATACGATAATATACATATTGTAATATAAGTTTACCAAAATATTCAGAGCATACACAACTTAACCCTTTAATTACATGACAACTGTCATTTACATAACAAAATGACCTACTGATTAAGTTGCTTCTGATCTGGTGGTTGCAGGAGTAATGCTGTCAAGCTGCTTAACCTGTCTCGTCTACTTTCTCGGATCCTACGTGTGAAACACTCACACGCTAAGTCATCGACTTAGTGAGGCAATGTAATAATAATAACAAAGCAATGTAATGACCTTGTCATAATGATATGAAATGAGATGCAAACATGTACTTAATCAATGTAGTCTACATCATCAATATCCATACCTGTAAGCATATTACTTTAGCATTCATGAATTTGTATGAATAAGTTTATTGGCCCATGATATCGTATTGAGAACCTAAGGTATCTGAGTAATGTGAGGTTGTGCACTATGCTGTCACCACAGCTCGTATAAATGCACTGAAGTGCCGCGTAGAATTGCACCGTAGTGCCATATAATGATGTCCATAAGGACCACATAGAATTCCTTAAGAATCATATACATATACTAGGGATCAAGTATGTGTCTTTCCAAGACTTCACACATGTTCCAAAGAATATACATATGTCCCGAAGGACCGCGTAGACCCTCTACCCTTGGCATGCCAACTATACCTATAGTTCTCATCTACATAACATGGGCTTTTACATTTCACGTAGTCTATATCGCGTAGACATGTAAATTCTTACCTTTTCACATAGCTCATAACTTTTCCCACATATTCATGTCATATAATGCATTTTATATGAACTCATGTCATGTCTCATAATACATGATATGCTCATGTACCAAGATATAAAATCTAGACTTATCACAAGTCTAGAATTGAGTATATTTCTATAATTATGCTATGCATATGCACTCACCTATATTTCTTTGCCTTTTCCTCGATCGATCCTACTTGTAGATTATTCCCGAACTCGTGTAGGCTCAGTATCTACATAATAATTCAATGATACTTATCAGTATACTAATTAATATATTCTAAACTATCATTCCTTAGACTCATAGAAAAGCCAATTTCATCCTTTAATGAAGGTATGCATCGATGCACTACTGATGCATCGGTGCATAAAATGCATTCGATGTTGTATTATTATTGGGATGCATCGATGCATGACTTATGCATCGATGCACTAATTGCATTCGATGTTTCTATTTTAAAAGAGTGCATCGATGCATTACCAATGCATCGATACACCTTCAAATAATTTCTGGGTTTTAAACTTTATGCATCGATGCACTATGAATATGCATCGATGCACTCTGCCCAGAATCCTCTTTTATGCCCGAAAATCCACTCTTTTCAGCTTAATACTTCATATATCATCCTCTTTCTTATTTCCTAACTTGCATACTCTTACTTAAGCTAATTATTATCCATTAAATATTTCTAAAACTTAGAAATCTAATTCTCCATGTAGAATTTAAGAATCTAACCCAAATTCCAACATGTTCTAATTTGAATTCTAACACCTCATACTTCTTAGTTAGCTTATTGACAAGTCAAAAATCTTATTCAAACTTCAAAAACTCATCCATATCAAAATTTCATCTAAAAACTCATTTTCCAAATCTATCTCTAAAACATTTATCTTGTTGTCTTAATGTCATATAAGCTTTCCTTTAGCTTATATAACATCCAAACTTCAATTTCCAAGCTAAACATCAAAGAAACTACCAAGGTTCAAATTCTTACCTTAAACTTGGGTCTTCACGTTTGGAAGAAGAGAAGAGTGAAGATAAGAAAGAAGGAAGAAGAAATGAGAGGATTCTGGAAACATTTGTTTCCTCCACAAGCCCCACGTGGGTTATAATATAACCCCATAACATTTTTTTAATTATAATTTTTCCTTACAAATGACCATTTTGTCCTTACATTCATTTCATATTTACTAACCATTATTTTTAAACTATATAATTATTCTACTTTAATCACCAAATGTTAAAACTTTGCAAATTAATCACTAACCCGGCATGGAGGATATTACATCTACAATGCCCACATCTTCTGTCTTGTCTAGATATTTCTCGAATATCCATATCGCAATGAATTCGATTGGATTTTGGACGACCACGCACCCTCAATAAACTCGAATTTGGTACAATCGGAAGCCAATCTTGAACCTCATCAGGGTCTTTGTCATTACCTATGGGGGAAACTCAAATTCGTATACCTTAAAAACTTCAGATAGTAGGTATACGGGATCCACAAAATGGTTATAGTCTTGACGTGTATGCGAGCAAGCTGCTATCACATGAGAGCATGGATACTTCAGAGCTTGAAAAAACCCGCAGTCGCACGTTCTGTCCCTTAGATTTACTCTTAACGACACAACTTCAATCCCTTGAAGAGGTCGCGACAACTCTGTGACACGAAACATTTCATGCCTTCTAGAGAAGCTTGTTACAGACATTCCATTTGATGCATCAATTTTTTTCTGTAGATCTGCAACTAATCTAGGGTGATAGACATGACCGCCTTACATCCAGGTTTGAGCTTGTCCCCTGAGCTTCGCAAAAAGAGCCCCCAAACGAAAATATATAGTCTTTACCAAAGCCGCTACTGGTAAGTGACGTGCACCCTTTAAAGTTGAATTGATTGCCTCTACCAAGTTGGTCGTCATGTGTCCATATCGATATCCACCATCATATGCGTTCGTCCATATTTCTTTATCGATGAGACTGATGTAATCGTATCCTTCCTCGTTCTCCGCCCGCAAATCTTGAAGCATTGATTCAAACGTTCGAGGAAGTAGTTCGTAACCTGATAAAAAAAAGTATAACTTACTAACTTGATTTCTTTGCAAAATTAAAACGATTGAAAGAAAACAAACTACATCAGTTTCACTTACCCATGCGTACAATTAATTGACGCTCATCATTCTTCTTGTACATTCCATGATAGTTCGCAGTAATGTGTCGAAGACAATACCTATGTTGGACAAAGGGTGGTTGCCACATTGGACCCAAAGACTCCATTGCTGCTTTGATCCCAGCTCTGCGATCTGAAATGACACAGATGTTTTCCCTCGTGATAACATGTGCACGTAAATTTTGGAGGAAAAAAGCCCAAGAATTTGTATCTTCTCCTTCGACAAGAGAAAAAGCAACTAGAAATATGCTGCGATTGCCATCTTGGACAACTTCCAATAATAAAACTTGCTTGTATTTTCCATACAAGAAAGTCTCGTCGATCTGGACCACATGCTTGTAGTATTTGGCAACAATAACGCACAGTGGGTAACTCCAAAAAATCCATTAGAATTGGCTTCGATCGCGAAGAATTCGATCATTATGGTATGTATAGGAGGTTTCGAAGTCCACAATTATCCCAGGATTCAACGTCCGCACCAACCTAAACCAACCTGAAAGTTCGTTGTAAGATGCATCCCATTCGCCATGAAGTTTGACAATGGCATTTTGTTTTGTCAACTAAGTTTTTTTATAGGAGACAGTGTACTCATACTGCGATTGTATAGCTAAAATCAACACTGCAACAACTATATGAGAGCTTGTTTTTACCATGGGCATGATGGCTTGACATATCATTTCAGAGTCCAAGTTGGGATGATCTTGGTTGACCCCTCCAGCACAACATGTGTGAGGACCGTTGTATACTGTTAGTTCCCATATGTTATTTTTCCTCTTCATTTTCTATAAGTGAACCATCCAATTGCATCCGTTTTCGCGTCGGGCACAATAACATACATATTTTTCAGTCGTCGATCGATTGACTCTGGACTGAACAGAATTACAGATATTGTAATTTTTTATAGCCATCACCGCTTCTTCTTTGCTTGAAAACTCCATCGAGATGAGGCATATCTGCAAATTCTGGCCCATACATTGCACCATAATTAACTTCATACATGTGTGCAGGAGGGTCAGTTTGTGCCACATTTCTTGGAACTTCATCATCATCGAAGTTGAATTGTGGTGATTCTGGGTGAATGAATAGTCCAGTCTCAGCACCATCCGCACCAGGCTCACGAAGCGGTTCTTCTGGTGGAGATGATGGTTCCTCCATGCTCTCCATATTTAGGTCGAAGAACCTACTACTTGCACACCTTCCCTTTGAACTTGAAGGCATATCGACATTGAGATCGAAAAAGCTCGCAGTCGAATGCCTCCCCCTAGAGCTTGAAGCCATCATGTCAAATGGAAACTGCACAGATGGTTGCATCGATGGCATCTCCATATGGTCAAAGAAATTTGCAGATGAATGTCTTCCCCTTAAACTGGACGCGTAGTGTTGTCATACGGATTGTTCGTGGACCCACCTCGGTATATATCGTAAGGAGTTGCGGATGAATGTCTCCCCATTATGGCATTAAAATCATTACACATTACTGTAGTCGGACTGTCAACTTGATCAACTTGTTCAGCCAGCCCATAGTTGGAGCTTAATGATTGACCCCGAACATCACACACTTGAACAAAATGTGCATATATCTCAATAGCAGCGTCTGAATATTTACTTTGAGCTTCAACCATCATTTGAACATCATCATTGTTCGAAAGTTCGAACACTGTATAAGTTAATGGCAACAATGATGTTGGAAATATGTACTGCAACGACGACATTCTTCTACTACTTCCAACATGAATCTTCCTCGAAATCTTCGTTATCAGCTCCTCAAGAGTTATGTTTCTCTTGAATGATATTTTAACACGCTCATTTGATACGAAAACAACGTCGGTTTCATCTTCTCGAATTTCACCATCATAATAAACAATAGTTGAAAGTCGCGCCATTCTTTGAGTTTAAAAGTGCGACAATATTATATCTGCAAAAAAATAACTGAAACAAACCTGATTAAATAAATTATATATGAACGAAAATATAACACAATAATTTTTTTACACGTCAAAATAATTTAAATAATATAATTTTATATTATTACCTGTACCGCAAAACTATTTTGACATATGCTCCTGCTTTTCAATTTTACAAACACAAAAAAATAATTGAAAATAATTAGTATAATATTTTTTCAAATAATCATAATAAATAATAAGTATAATAAAAAAAATTATAACAAAATTTATAACGAAAAATTGCACGAACTTCTAAATCAAATATGAGAAAATTACCAGAATTATTACTCGTTGGTGGAATTGTTGTATTAATTTATAAGTTGAGAGGAGAGATGTGAGAAACTTAACCGGAAGTGAAGGGTATTTATAACCATATAAGGCGCGATACCTGCACCGCGTTATATGTAATTATTCAGATAAAAGATATAGCGCAGACCAGGGTCCGCGCTAAATATAATTCATACCCAGGTATAACGCTGAGCAGGGGCAACACTATACCCCTACGTGGCGTATAGCGCGGATCAGAGGGCGCGTTATACCCACGTGTAAACCATGTCAGCGTATAGCGCGGTATAGGGGGCGTTCTATACCCCACATAGCGTCAAATCAGCATATAACGCGGGACAGAGAACACACTTTACTGCTACAGGTGTTAGATCGAAAAATATAATCTAACCAGTGTTAGATCGATAAATATATCAGTCACCGGTGATTTTTCAGGAAAAACACCTAATAATAGCCTAACAATTTTTAATCTAAATTTTATATAAAAAAACAACCTTTGTTTAATAAAAAAAGATGATTATATTTTATAATAGATAATATTACTTATAAACACCTCTAAATTAATAAAAAATGACCAGAATTATTATCAATTTAAAAATATATTTTCAAAATTGATCTAATTCATACGGACAGAATTTAGTTTGTATAAATTTAAGACCTTTATCAATATTTTCTATTGTTAATTCGAAGTTAAATTGTAAAAATATATATTTAGTTTGTACAAACAGAATTGTTTTCTATTGTTAAATTGTTAATTTAATATAAAAATAACTTTTTTAAAGTACACAAATAATTTATTTTTATTACTAATATAATAATATAATATCATTTATAAATATATTTAAAATAATATTTATTTAAACATAAATAGCATATTATTATTACTTTTTTTTAACCAAAGCGAAAGTGTCGGCCTCTATTGTTAAAACCAAACAAAGAAATAAATAGTTATTGGGAATCAAAATAATGTTTTACAGCTTTGGACCATAAAACTAAAAGATAACAAATAAATGAAATTAAAAATTGTGGTCAGCCATTCACCTTCTCTGAGCAAAAATAAAACTTTAATACGTTCAAACTTCAAAAAAAACTTAGGAAATCAACCCTAGGGGGTCGATCCATCTTCTATCTTTATCAGCTTGTTCTGTGATTTGACGGGGGGCTTCCTCTATCAAGTAACTGTCGTTCTATCCCATTCCATCTCCAGCAGCTAGCAGGTGAGCTGCTCGGTTGCTGTTTCGAGGTGTAAATCTGAAGGCACATGTACTGAAAGCTTTCGATCGTTGCCGTGCTTCCCAGATAAAGGCGCCTATTTCAGAAAAATCCGGATCGGTGGAAGATAGTCTGGAAACGACAGATGTAACCCCCACATACCGATAAGGGTAGCCCGATCCGATCCGGGAAGTCACATTAGGGCCACCGGAGCGACCCATTGTAAAAATAGCGGAAAATTTAAATCTTTTTATCAGAACATGTAAACTTATAAAATCATTTGTCACTATTTAAAAATAAAACATATTTCCAGACTCGTATATAAATCAAAATATAATTACATGCCCCCTAATCACATGTACCATACTCTGCAACAACGCCGGAAGAACTCCCTTACTGAAGTCGATAGATGCACTGGTACAATTCTTTTAACCTGAAAAGGTGAGTAATAGAGTGAGCTTTGGAAAGCTCAGTAATACAGAACTACCAGATGATGCTGATGAACGTGCAGATACAGATAAATATTTATTTCCTTATTGCTTCTGAGCATTTACATATTTTTATGCTGAGCAGAGATTCTACTGATATTTCGGGTGGTAACGGACAATGAGCTTTCAGTTCAGAGAAATATTTCGGATGACTGAGTTGAGGAGATCAGAATAGGTTTTCTAGTGTGTTCTCGAAAAATTCAGTAAAAAGATACAGATCTTTTAAAACATATATATATATATACCCCCATCCGTTCACATCATAAATGTGTAGGTTCCCCAGAACCATACACCCAACCGCACATGCCATTTAGACCCTGAGCACAAAGCCGAGGAGTCTGCAGATAATCTTCCTCCAACAATAAACCCCCAGATAAAACATTTATCCGTCGGTAAACGGAGATATTAGAAATCAAAATATAATTCAGATCAGATATCAGAACAGAATCCAGGTTAGGAATCAGAACAGATTTCAGATCAGATGTCAAAATAGAATTCAAATCAGAAATCAGATAAAATATTCATATAAGTAGGGAACACACCAGAGTTTACAAATATTATTCAAAGGTACTGGATAATCTTAGCAAGTAGAGAAATATGGATCTTCAGTATACCGATAGAATGTCGGAATTTAGAATCACTATTGTAAAAAGTTCAATAACTGACGGAATCATCAGTTATTCAGAATGTGAATTATCAGGATCATATCTTATTCGGACAATTTTCAGAAGTTGTACGTAATCAGAAGGGTATTCAGAATCCTTTGCATCCATGTCAATTGATCGGATAATCGAACAACTTGAGAACGAAGATTCAGAACCTTAACAATCTATGTCGACTGGTCAATTCATTTTCCTTCCAGGGTATTTACCCTTTAATACCACAAATTCTTGTTCATATTTCATTTTCGAAATTAACGTTGAATAAATCTTCTAATGTCTTTATTTCATGTTCACGTTTTCACCATATCATGAAATACTGACGTACTTGATTTTGTAATTCATAATCCATAAGAACATTACATCATATATGTTCATTAACATTTCCAAATTCATCCAACTCACTTATTCAATCCTCAGTCCTTGTGGTTACTTAATTTATTTAGCATTCAAGTCCATTCCAGATACTTCGGGATTTTCCAGAGTAATTCAAGCGTTCCTGATTTTTCAGACACATACTGCACTTCCGTTACATTCAATTTGGTCTTTGTGGTTGATTTGTCGTGCAAACGTCCAATTCTTAGTACTGAATGCGATCCAGAGTTGAACTAAGTTGAATACTTCTAAAATTTATCATCGAGTCAAACTTAAGAAGACGAACACGCATTCCAGTAATATCTCTGTCATTCAGGTATTGACATAGCTTTAGGGTTGATCTACTCACTTAAATTGTGTTCCATTACTTTTAAAGGTAGGCCAATACCTATGCTTATTTGGATTCTTTAATTAATCCAAGACATTTACTTACTTTAGGCCATAAGGGTATTTTGGAAATTTTGATGTTCAGTTTTATTCCATTCATTTCAGAGCTCGAGGATATCCAATCATTCCTTAGCTTGGTGACATTCTTGAGTCATTTCCATTACAGGGGTATTTTGGTCATTTTATAGATCCACGGTATTTCAATCTTTTTCCTCCATTCGGTCTTATTATTTAATTCCAATTTATATCTTTTACTTTAGTCCTTTCGAACAATTCTGACAGCAAAATACCCCCATTAAATTATTCTTCAAGTATTTACTCATTATTCGGATATTTTCGAGTCAAGTGTCTTCTCAAATTTTACAAACGGAATATCATGAATTTTCCTGCTAAGTCATGATCTTAACAATCAAATCTGTACTTAATCGACTTAAGTACGAATCCTCTAAGTATTTTCTCATTCAGGGTTAACTCAGACTATTCGGCCTCTTAAGGGTATTTCTGTAATTTCATAACCAGATAATTTCGATATTAGCTTTTAACGAAAATAATATAATTTAGAGATCCTATGATTAATTGCTTTCCCGAACCTTCTCTGATCTTGAAGTGATTCCTTAACAGACTTATAGTATCTTGCATAAACCCTCTTGGTGTTAAAAACCGGTTATCCATAATTTCCAAGTAAAACTAACATTTCCTTATGCACATGAATAGTTTTAGCAGATCAATAATTCTTTTCAGATTTATTAATCTACTTCCAGAGACAATTCTTGTCATTTTCCACCATAAGGGTAATTTCGTAATTTTACCTAATCGAAATATTCTCATAATTTATCATCTAAGTACCTTTAATGAGATAAATTATAATCTACAATCCATGATTGATTCTTTTATCACTTAATTTCAGAACTTGTAATTTAATTCCAACTGTCCTCCAATTTCTTATAATAGTCATCTGAGCCATATTCAGTTATCTATTTTCTACCGTATTCATATCTAGTGTAGATCTTCATTTATTACACATATAAGACCAAACATTTCCATTCATGCATTTACCAATACCAACATGTTCTATAAAGCATAAAGAGGTAGTAAAGTATTACCTCGATTTCCGTGCAATACTGATCGACCATAAAATTCCATTCGAACGCCTTTGATCTTCAATTCAACTTCCAATAATTCCTCAGATACATATCAACATAAATTATATCAGAAACGGAGCTTAATTACGATAAACGGATCGAATCGGGTGATAAATCAGTGAAAGACGCTTACCGAGTTCGAATTTGGCGAAACGGACTTCGGATTCGGATTCAGGACGTTGAAAGCATAAAATATGACTTTTCGGAAATTTGGAATTTTTGGTCAAAATCAAAGTCAACGGGTTTGACTGACAATTTCGAGGCCTTCGGGTTTGAATTTCGAAAAACGGACAGCGGAATCGGATTCGGAACGTCGAAAAATGTCAGGATAGGTATACTCGGTCGAAGTCAAAGGTCGTTTAATGCCCGATCAAAGCCATTCAAAGTTTTGGTCAACAGTGGTCAACTCCGGTCAACGGTCAACGGGTCGGGTCAACGGGTCATGTCGGGTCAACGGGTTGGTAAACGGGTCGGGTCGGGTCAATGGGTCGGGTCGGGTTGTGACCGGTCAAACCGGTCAAAACAGTTCCAAAACCGGTCAAACCGGTCACTTTTCCCTTCCCCACGCGCAGTGGCGGCGCGTGGGGGCGCGTGAACAGTGATAAAATCCCGGAAAAATTTCTAAAAATTATTTTGAGCGATTTCGAGATACTTACAAAGCTCGGTTCACAATTTTGAACGGCGGAGAGCTCGATTTCAACAAATCGGGAAGTTTGACCGGTTCACCTCCCAACGCGCCGCCGCCGCCGGAGAAAAAGGAGAACACCGGTGGACTCGGAACGGCACAAGGAACACGATGGTGTGGGAGGTGTCGTAAACGGATGACCCGATCGTCGTGAATCGATGAAAAACCAACTAAAACCGAGTTATTACCGACGATACTTCCGACTGAAATTCACGACGAACGACGATGATTCACGACGAAAGGTTTGAGGGGTTTTGTTCCTCGGTTGACAACGAACACGATGGTTGTTTCGGCTTGTCGTTTGGAGGTCGGACGACGAGTAGATCGGAGTTGGAAGTAGGGAGAACGGGAGAGGAAAACTGGAAAATTTTCCAGAAACATACGGGAGTCTGGGGGTTTATAACATCTCATAATTAAAAATGGCTAAACCAAGAGTTTAGCCACTGAACTTCCTGCACTTCTTAAAACGATCTATCAACTTTGAAATCTTACAATTTAATCCCTTATTTCTTTCAAAATACCAAATTAAATCCACCAATTTATATTTTCTTAAATTTAGCCCCTAAATTGGGGTGTTACAATTCTCCCCTCCTTAAAAAAAAATTTCGTCCTCGAAATTCATTCATGTCACATAATTGCATAAATGAAACTTCCATCAGTTCTTTCAAATCTATCAATAGCTTTTATAAAAGTACGATTCCTCCACTTATCCTTAACCAACTGAGCATACATTCTTATCATAAATTTTCCTTATTTCAATAAAAGAATTTAAAATTTTCTCGAGTAATCAATCTCTTCAGAATTCTCCCTCAGTCCAAGTAAATAATCAGAACAACTTTATTCTTGTGAAATCAATTCAGCATTGGATACGTGAATAGGCTCGTAGAGCAGCAACATATCTCAATTTCATTTCTGGAGTCGAGTCAGAAATTCTCAGATGAATAACTCTCACATGGCTCATGAGATACTTTACAGCGTTTAGACAAATGTTACTGGTATTCCTTTTTGTACAAGTATAGCCTTAGCAGATAGACACTTTGATTTACTCAATACAGATAGGGACTCAGCCCTGGAGTTCCGGCTCAGAGATGTACGATTGCAGTCTAGGGGCATGTACTGATCAGACATATTTTGACATTTGACCGGCCGGTCTATCTTGAAAAATTTTGACTCAAACCATAGCTCTGATACCACTAAATGTAACCCCCACAGACCGATAAGGGTAGCCCGATCCGATCCGGGAAGTCACATTAGGGCCACCGGAGCGACCCATTGTAAAAATAGCGGAAAATTTAAATCTTTTTATCAGAACATGTAAACTTATAAAATCATTTGTCACTATTTAAAAATAAAACATATTTCCAGACTCGTATATAAATCAAAATATAATTACATGCCCCCTAATCACATGTACCATACTCTGCAACAACGCCGGAAGAACTCCCTTACTGAAGTCGATAGATGCACTGGTACAATTCTTTTAACCTGAAAAGGTGAGTAATAGAGTGAGCTTTGGAAAGCTCAGTAATACAGAACTACCAGATGATGCTGATGAACGTGCAGATACAGATAAATATTTATTTCCTTATTGCTTCTGAGCATTTACATATTTTTATGCTGAGCAGAGATTCTACTGATATTTCGGGTGGTAACGGACAATGAGCTTTCAGTTCAGAGAAATATTTCGGATGACTGAGTTGAGGAGATCAGAATAGGTTTTCTAGTGTGTTCTCGAAA
Organism: Hibiscus syriacus; assembly: GCF_006381635.1. Classification (NCBI taxonomy): domain Eukaryota; kingdom Viridiplantae; phylum Streptophyta; class Magnoliopsida; order Malvales; family Malvaceae; genus Hibiscus; species Hibiscus syriacus. The sequence goes on from NW_024062733.1 coordinate 12,287,118, forward strand.
AATTCAGTAAAAAGATACAGATCTTTTAAAACATATATATATATATATACCCCCATCCGTTCACATCATAAATGTGTAGGTTCCCCAGAACCATACACCCAACCGCACATGCCATTTAGACCCTGAGCACAAAGCCGAGGAGTCTGCAGATAATCTTCCTCCAACAATAAACCCCCAGATAAAACATTTATCCGTCGGTAAACGGAGATATCAGAAATCAAAACATAATTCAGATCAGATATCAGAACAGAATCCAGGTTAGGAATCAGAACAGATTTCAGATCAGATGTCAAAACAGAATTCAAATCAGAAATCAGATAAAATATTCATATAAGTAGGGAACACACCAGAGTTTACAAATATTATTCAAAGGTACTGGATAATCTTAGCAAGTAGAGAAATATGGATCTTCAGTATACCGATAGAATGTCGGAATTTAGAATCACTATTGTAAAAAGTTCAATAACTGACGGAATCATCAGTTATTCAGAATGTGAATTATCAGGATCATATCTTATTCGGACAATTTTCAGAAGTTGTACGTAATCAGAAGGGTATTCAGAATCCTTTGCATCCATGTCAATTGATCGGATAATCGAACAACTTGAGAACGAAGATTCAGAACCTTAACAATCTATGTCGACTGGTCAATTCATTTTCCTTCCAGGGTATTTACCCTTTAATACCACAAATTCTTGTTCATATTTCATTTTCGAAATTAACGTTGAATAAATCTTCTAATGTCTTTATTTCATGTTCACGTTTTCACCATATCATGAAATACTGACGTACTTGATTTTGTAATTCATAATCCATAAGAACATTACATCATATATGTTCATTAACATTTCCAGATTCATCCAACTCACTTATTCAATCCTCAGTCCTTGTGGTTACTTAATTTATTTAGCATTCAAGTCCATTCCAGATACTTCGGGATTTTCCAGAGTAATTCAAGCGTTCCTGATTTTTCAGACACATGCTGCACTTCCGTTACATTCAATTTGGTCTTTGTGGCTGATTTGTCGTGCAAACGTCCAATTCTTAGTACTGAATGCGATCCAGAGTTGAACTAAGTTGAATACTTCTAAAATTTATCATCGAGTCAAACTTAAGAAGACGAACACGCATTCCAGTAATATCTCTGTCATTCATGTATTGACATAGCTTTAGGGTTGATCTACTCACTTAAATTGTGTTCCATTACTTTTAAAGGTAGGCCAATACCTATGCTTATTTGGATTCTTTAATTAATCCAAGACATTTACTTACTTTAGGCCATAAGGGTATTTTGGAAATTTTGATGTTCAGTTTTATTCCATTCATTTCAGAGCTCGAGGATATCCAATCATTCCTTAGCTTGGTGACATTCTTGAGTCATTTCCATTACAGGGGTATTTTGGTCATTTTATAGATCCACGGTATTTCAATCTTTTTCCTCCATTCGGTCTTATTATTTAATTCCAATTTATATCTTTTACTTTAGTCCTTTCGAACAATTCTGACAGCAAAATACCCCCATTAAATTATTCTTCAAGTATTTACTCATTATTCGGATATTTTCGAGTCAAGTGTCTTCTCAAATTTTACAAACGGAATATCATGAATTTTCCTGCTAAGTCATGATCTTAACAATCAAATCTGTACTTAATCGACTTAAGTACGAATCCTCTAAGTATTTTCTCATTCAGGGTTAACTCAGACTATTCGGCCTCTTAAGGGTATTTCTGTAATTTCTTAACCAGATAATTTCGATATTAGCTTTTAACGAAAATAATATAATTTAGAGATCCTATGATTAATTGCTTTCCCGAACCTTCTCTGATCTTGAAGTGATTCCTTAACAGGCTTATAGTATCTTGCATAAACCCTCTTGGTGTTAAAAACCGGTTATCCATAATTTCCAAGTAAAACTAACATTTCCTTATGCACATGAATAGTTTTAGCAGATCAATAATTCTTTTCAGATTTATTAATCTACTTCCAGAGACAATTCTTGTCATTTTCCACCATAAGGGTAATTTCGTAATTTTACCTAATCGAAATATTCTCATAATTTATCATCTAAGTACCTTTAATGAGATAAATTATAATCTACAATCCATGATTGATTCTTTTATCACTTAATTTCAGAACTTGTAATTTAATTCCAACTGTCCTCCAATTTCTTATAATAGTCATCTGAGCCATATTCAGTTATCTATTTTCTACCGTATTCATATCTAGTGTAGATCTTCATTTATTACACATATAAGACCAAACATTTCCATTCATGCATTTACCAATACCAACATGTTCTATAAAGCATAAAGAGGTAGTAAAGTATTACCTCGATTTCCGTGCAATACTGATCGACCATAAAAATTCCATTCGAACGCCTTTGATCTTCAATTCAACTTCCAATAATTCCTCAGATACATATCAACATAAATTATATCAGAAACGGAGCTTAATTACGATAAACGGATCGAATCGGGTGATAAATCAGTGAGACGACTGCTTACCGAGTTCGAATTTGGCGAAACGGACTTCGGATTCGGATTCAGGACGTTGAAAGCATAAAATATGACTTTTCGGAAATTTGGAATTTTTGGTCAAAATCAAAGTCAACGGGTTTGACTGACAATTTCGAGGCCTTCGGGTTTGAATTTCGAAAAACGGACAGCGGAATCGGATTCGGAACGTCGAAAAATGTCAGGATAGGTATACTCGGTCGAAGTCAAAGGTCGTTTAATGCCCGATCAAAGCCATTCAAAGTTTTGGTCAACAGTGGTCAACTCCTGTCAACGGTCAACGGGTCGGGTCAACGGGTCATGTCGGGTCAACGGGTTGGTAAACGGGTCGGGTCGGGTCAATGGGTCGGGTCGGGTTGTGACCGGTCAAACCGGTCAAAACAGTTCCAAAACCGGTCAAACCGGTCACTTTTCCCTTCCCCACGCGCAGTGGCGGCGCGTGGGGGCGCGTGAACAGTGATAAAATCCCGGAAAAATTTCTAAAAATTATTTTGAGCGATTTCGAGATACTTACAAAGCTCGGTTCACAATTTTGAACGGCGGAGAGCTCGATTTCAACAAATCGGGAAGTTTGACCGGTTCACCTCCCAACGCGCCGCCGCCGCCGGAGAAAAAGGAGAACACCGGTGGACTCGGAACGGCACAAGGAACACGATGGTGTGGGAGGTGTCGTAAACGGATGACCCGATCGTCGTGAATCGATGAAAAACCAACTAAAACCGAGTTATTACCGACGATACTTCCGACTGAAATTCACGACGAACGGCGATGATTCACGACGAAAGGTTTGAGGGGTTTTGTTCCTCGGTTGACAACGAACACGATGGTTGTTTCGGCTTGTCGTTTGGAGGTCGGACGACGAGTAGATCGGAGTTGGAAGTAGGGAGAACGGGAGAGGAAAACTGGAAAATTTTCCATAAACGTTTATAACATCTCATAATTAAAAATGGCTAAACCAAGAGTTTAGCCACTGAACTTCCTGCACTTCTTAAAACGATCTATCAACTTTGAAATCTTACAATTTAATCCCTTATTTCTTTCAAAATACCAAATTAAATCCACCAATTTATATTTTCTTAAATTTAGCCCCTAAATTGGGGTGTTACAATAGATCGTGAGTCTCCTTCAATTATTACTTCCCTAAATCTCAGATCAAGAGCAAAAACCGCCACATGCACTGTTGTTCTAAACCTTCTTCATGTGTCTTCAATTTATATTTATTTGTTAGAATGTTGTTAGGATCGTTTCTACAGTTGAGATTAATTTTTATACAAAATAAAATTGTCTAAATCAAGGGGTATCGATACTCCTAAAGGGTCTTATGGTATTGATATTATATCTTTAGTATCGATACTACTATAAAAGTACTGATATTATTTTTATATTCTAGAATTTGAGCAATGTTAGTAATATCAGTACTACTTAGTGAAGAACGATACTTTTCTTATTTTGGTATCAATATCATATGAATAATACTGTAAGAATAATATCGGTATTACTTGTATAAAAATAGATTTTGTGTTCAATTTTATTTTTAATGACTTTAAATTATTTTAAATTTTTTTTAAATAAATTCAATTCAAATTTAAAAATATTTTAATTTAATTAGTATATCAAAATATAGTTTAACATAAAAAAAAACAAATAGAGATCCAGGATGAAAAGTTCAAAAGAAAAGGAAAATCAGCATGAACAGCAAAGGAACATTATTCACTTCATATTACAAGTCCCCTATTTTGCCCACATTCACCATAACTGTCTTGAAGCCAAAGACAGAATTTGTACATACCTGTAATGTCGTGCCGCAAAATCAAGCATGAACATTATGTCTCAGTACCCGTTACAAGGAGATGGAGGAGAAGCTAACCAAATTGAGCTAATATTATTTTCAATAGTCATAACAATTGAATATGAATGAGGGGGCAGGGTCTTGTTCACACTTTCTACTACAAAGAAAAGGACCCAAAACAAACAGTAATAACTAACAAAGAATTTGGCGATTCGGGAAAAAAATACAAATGCCCCCACCCCCACACTGCCTTAACTAATATCAACCTAGATAACTTTACAATTTATGCCACTACCAACAGCCGGTGGATTTCTTACAAATAAATGTGGAACCAAAGACAAACCCATTGCCAACAAATTTAACCACAAAATGATTTTAAAATACAAAGCATTTGCCAATCTCTCCAAGCACGACCGGATGAGTAGCAAAGTTATGATGAGGCTGGTGAAGCACTGCATGTTTGGTCTGACTGAAAAAGTTGCTCTCACATTATAGAGCAGTTACACTTGGATTCTAGCTTTGGAGGGTTCATACTGTCCATCTTATTAGGAATATCAACATTGAGATTTGAAGGCTCAAAGGCATTTTCATCATTTACAATCTCAGTAGGCAAGGATTTTACAGCAGTTTCTACCCGCCTCTGCCTGACTTTACGAGATTTCGAAGTCCATCTACCAACAGTTCGCCCCCTTACATTTTTCCTGTCAGAAGTGGATTTCCCCAAGATCGTCACAGTTGGCCTGGAACCTTCCAATGGCACTGAACTTTCGGTTTCAATGGCAATGGTTGCAGCCTGGTAGGCAAGATCATGGATAATGGAATTACAGAAAAGTATTGTATCCGTTGCTTCCTCAAGTGTTAGGCTTCTGGCCTTACTTCCTCCACGACTTTCTACCATGACAGTTGATTCCTCTGTTAAAAAGAATAAAAGTTCCATCAAAGACTAAACAAAATCTCACTGCAACTCGGTAACAAATCAGAACTGAACTTAAGCACATAATCAGATAGTGTCCAGCTTTGGGCTCTATGGCTTTGCTTGGTTGAGTGGGAAATGAGAGGGAGTGGAAAAATGGAAAGAAATGAAATTTGAAAAATGCTTGGTAGGAAAGAAAAATGAGAGATGATCATTTTACATCCTCGTGTGTAAAAACAAATCCTCCCAATTGGAAAGGAAAATAGGAGAGAAAATGTGTGAAAGAAGCAAGTTATTTCAGAATTATGTAGCTCTTTCAAAAGCTTTATTTTCTTTCCTTTCATTTTCAACTCCAACAAGAAAAAAATGGTAAGAAAAATACATTTTCTTTCAATTTTTCCATCTTTCCTACAAAGCACACCATTGAATGAAAAAAAGTATTTTCCATCTTTCCACTTTTCTACACCTTTAATCTTCCATCCTTCCAATTTTCTTTCCACTCTACCCAGCAAAGCCTAAATCCGGAAACGCATTGACATCAAGAAACAAAAAATATAAATCTTATCTATTCCACAAACCGAGAATATAATTTTTGACACAGACATAAGGTCAAATCCATCTAATCTTACGTACGAAATATATTTAAAATAATTGTAACTAAAATTAGTTTGGCAGTGCAAATATCGAAAAAAAGAAACAGCATGGCAAATGGAGTTCAACATGATACCAGAACAGGTATGCATGGGTATGATTCATTGCAAAGCAAGCATTAGTTTCCAATATTTGGAGTTAAAGCACTCCTAAGCAGAAAACACTACAACTAAAAGTGTCATTCAGGTTATCTAATATAAGGATAATGTCAACATCACAGCAACATGCTGGTAGCTTTTGGTACAATGATCTCAGCTATACCTCTTTCTCAACACCTAATATGAATTCCACAAGTGATCTAAAATGTTGTGCTTGTCAGTACATGCCAATACATAGTTTATATATTCAATATGCTCGTCTATCCCTTTCTTACCTTTTTGTGACGAGCAGCAAGGAGGAAGAAATACCAGAACTTTATGACCATGAATACAAGATAAAAATGACTTGAAGAATAATGATAACATTCACTTAAGAAAAAAAATATTGGTCATAATTGCATCTAATACAAATTGATCATTCATAATTAACTTTTGACCAATTTTTAGCCAACCTAAATGTACAATGTTAAAATTGCACCTGCTAAAAGACGAGTGGTAAATTTGATCACAGACCCTTAACCCAAAGAAAAAGAGAAAAAGGATCAATCATGATGGGTAGTCAATGAAGGATTAGAAGTATCTTTTAGTGTTTCTATTTACTGATCTCAGAAATAAAACTACAAGAAAGCAACAATGGTTGAAGAAATAATAATCTAACTTTCAAAACTCAAAAGGACTAATATGGAGGGTTCATGAAGTATTAAACATAGCTGCATCATAAAATTGTTTATCACATATGATAATAGACATATCAAGAAACTTCTGAAGAATGGAAATGAAATTTTACTTCTCACGTTGAAAATGCAAAATAGATGAAAAGACAAAATGAAATAACTGCATACCTAAAACGCCATCTGCGTGATCTGAGATATTATGCTCCTGAACAGAAGCAGTAACATCCACATCTAAAGGCATAACATCTAAAAGATCCATGGATTTCTTCTTTTCCTTCTCAGAATTTGGAGACAAGCCATCAAGTTCTGAACTGCAGGAACTACGACAGGAATTATCAATTTCAATTTCTGAGATTGTAGTCAAAGAGCTGTGGCCAGCAGCCTCAACAGCATCTACTCCATCAGGAGTATCATTTCTCATACCATGCTCTTCAAGAGCAGGATCTAAAGTGGTGGCTAATGCTTCAACTCCTGAGGCTATCCTGGCACTACTTGGTAAGTTATCTCCATTTTCAATTGAAATACTACCGTCATTGGGAGGAAATGGTGCTGCTGAATTGTCCTCTAATGGCCCAGAGGTTGAAGTATCAGTTAATCGCCTACTTTCATTCCACTCAACACCATCAGTTTTGGGAACGGCAGCATCAGGGAATGATGAAATTGCCTCTGAATTTTCTGAAGCTTTTGCTAGAGAAATAACAGCTATTTCCTCGGCTTCCTCAAATTTCAGACTACGAACAGAACCCTCAAAATTCTCATCATTCGAACTAGATGCAAGACTTAAAGCTTGGTAATTATTGCTTGAACTTTGAGACAAAGTAAAGCTTTGAGGCTTTGAATTCAAGTCATATCTGTAATTCTCCAACTCAGATTTTCTACCATTCAATTGTACACGTGTATCTGTTTGTCTACATGAGCCCAATTCGACAGAGGATGATGCAGATACACTCCCATGTCCAACAGAGCTTCTAAAACTGTTAGAACTGTCTCTTGCATAAGAAAGATCTTCTGATGGAAGGATAGAAAAGGTCCTACCTAGAACAACAGGCCCCTTGCTACTGCCTGACCTCTTTAACAGCACTGAAATACCTACAACTTCTGATGTATTAACCTTCAAACAAGAATTTTCATCAGAGTAATTCAGCTGCTGACCTCCAGTGTCCATCTCAGGTATAGAACAAAAAACAGTTGATTCAGCCATCTCTTGTTGATAACCAAGCCTCTGCTCACCTCCCTCTGCCAGAGAACCTCCAAGAGAATTTTCTAGAGAGAAATTTTCACTTAGCTTTATATTTTTTTCATGATGAGAAATCCAGGGATCAACTGCATTATTAACCTGCAAAGGTGAACCAGACCATTCAGGAAAGGGTTTATCCTCTTCAGAAATTTTCATAAACAACCCTATGTAATTCTCTGCATCAGAAATGTCACCAGCGATTATATCATGTTGCCTACTGCAATCTGTGCAAAGACTGATTTCTTCTTCAACCTGCTCAATAACATGATACCTGCAACCACATTTAGAACATATTTTTGCGTTCTCAAAACTATCAACTTCTGAAAGGTCTCCCCTGTCACACAGAGCATCAGAATTTGAACTCATTTCCACTTTAAGACCATGGTGACTTAACTCCTCAAAGTGGCCTGGGTCACATTGCATTGCAGAGTCTCTATTAGCATCTTCATTAAGAATATTACGTCTTTCATAGCTAGCATCCTGGTTTACTACATCCATCTTATCGAAGGCAAAAACCTCTTCTAGAACATTGGCATAAGGTCCCCTTCTGGATTCACTTGCCATGTCATCATATTGGTCGCTTCCTTCAGTATCAAACAAAGAACTTGTACTTTGATCAGAATTTGCATTACTGCTGGTGGCAACAGATGAATTCTTTGACATCAAAGATGGATGTGCAGAACTTCCCTTCCCAACATAAAAAGTGGTACTTGGAACACTAGATAATAGAGGTCTGAACATATTTGGAGGACTCTTCTGATGATCCTGCACCAAAATATTTGATTACAATGAACTATAAGGTCTGTGTTGATGACCAAGCACGTTTGATATGCATTAATTATGCACAAAAAGTCTAAATGAGAACAAAAGCATCAGGGCCCAGGGGTAACAAGACAACGTGTGAGTTCTTTCACAACTATCTTAAAATTCTTTTTGCTTAGTAGTAAAGGTATAGACCATGCAGACTGCATTGAAGTTCTTGAGTTATTTAACACATCAAAAGAAAGCCAACAGCTCCAAAAGTTTACTTAAATATGAAATGTGATAAATAGAATGCACTAGTTCAATAGGAAGTTCTGGAGTTCTGGCTTTCTTTCCCCTTTCAGACATACCAGATTAAATTAAGCATTGAAGTCACTGCCAAAAACTTCATCTAGCAATTAATTCTGACTATGGTCCTCACACACAATGCTTACTGACTAGTAGGACCACATCAAACCCATCAAGTTTACCGCCTCTAGAATTATATGGAATTATCTGAACATGACACAGTAATTTGAGAATACTATACCAGAGAACCAACACAGACACATGCCAACGAAAATGAAAAGATTTTACATTGATCTTCCATATCTCTTTTCCCATTATCAAATAGTCTAAATTTATAACATGTTAGCAAAAAATACTGGAATAAAAACAATCATCTGTTGCAAATCATTCAGAAAGGAACTAAATAAAGTGTAGCAAAAAAAGCAACGTAGGTTCAGAACATTAGAGCAGACAAGTTAACTACTAATGTTTTAACACTTTTATCCCAAAACTGATGTAACAGATGCATATTAACCTAAAAAAGTAATAAATACCATTTGACGAAGAGCAGAGTCAAAGGAACGTTTTGGAGCAGAACTTGGTGAAAACACTCTAGCTGATTTCTTGTTAAAGGTGGCTGGCCCCTTATTGTTTGTGTATGTGCCAATCCTCCTTGAAACAGAAAGGGTGGATCCACTAAGAGGAATAGATTCTAGAGTGTCTACATCATCATCACCAGATGACGCTATAGACCCTTTACTGTACGAACTTAAGTGGTCCCGATCATGACTATGAGATGAGCTGACACTTCTAGATGCAGTTGGCGACATTGATTTCCTGCCAAATCTTGTATCCCTTCCATTTCTAGATGCAGGGGAGGAGCCCCTCACATATGATGCTGGTCGATCAGCCAGAGAAGTACGAAGATTGGGTGGTGCATCTAAGAAGAAACCGGGGATATTTGACTGCCATGCCCTTATTTTTGGTGATGTAGAGTTTCCCCTACTTGTCCTCAAAGGAGATGATCCCCTTCCCTCTGTGCTTGTCCTTTGAGGAGTAGGTGTAGAAGACCTTCGCGTGGGTACTGAACTTTTACAAGGGGAAGGAGATGGTCTCCGAGTTGGAGTATGTTGCCTTATTGGACTGGACTGAGGTGCTGAAGATGGCCTTCCTCTAGATTGGAGTGTGCTACTTCCAGACCGAGGTGAAGGATTTAAACGATTTGGACTTGGACTGCCCCTACTGCTTCTGTAACCCTTTTCCATCTGCATATTGTTCACAGAGGATTAAGGGTGAAGATTTAGAAAGAATAAGATCAGACTTTCAAGAGAAAACTATAACGAATGTTGACGAATTATTTCATTAGCACACATATTTTCATTCTATAAGAGTGATATGGCAACATACTGTGGATGATCTTGATATGGAAATGGGTTGAGTCTGAGGTCTAACCCTGCGAGCAATGTTAGCCGGAGGTGGCTCATCATCCAATGAAGGAAAAAGAGGGGTGTCAGGGGGAGTTAATAACCTTCAAAATCACCAAGAATGACAATTTGTGAGGGCCAAGAAACTTCCAAGTACATATAACAGCTCAATAGCATGCAATGAATGGAAAAAAATGATCGAAGAACACTAATTTCTTGCCTAGGCCATTGGCAATGACTTTATTCTAACATACACCAAACATGAACAAGCCAACTAACATGAAGAGGAAATTATAACCTACCATTCATAGTCATTTTTCTCTTCATCTGCAACAAGGAGTTCACTAGTCTCCCTTCGAACAGGAACAGATATTCCAAGCTTGAAATCTGAAAAATATTTCAGTTTTGCAGCTGTAAGCAATAATTCAAAACCAAAGAAAACAAACAATGACGTTAGTTTACAGACACTAGTCTATATTCCTAAATTCACGGGAAAATAGGCCAATACAACTGAAACCAAAAGGCAAAACAGAAAATTACAAAATGAGTCTTCCGCGTCATCCAAGGAATGAAGCAAAATATCCTCCCTTTCTTTGGATTGCATGTCATTGAACAAAGCAAGGTCGTCATCTTTTTCTTGTACACTCAACCCGCCCTCCAAACTATGCCGTCTTTTGTGGGTTTCCCCTCTCAGCTCCTTCCCTGGAGAGTGTCTCAATGCTGGAGAAGGAGGCATCTTACCTAGTCTATCCTACTGAAACAATCACAGCAATCCTCCCAACAATCTAGTAATTAACCAGCAATCTTGTCCCATAATTTACTCCAAACTTGCCCCTCCCGTGTTTCATCCAAGTAATAAATGCAATCAACTTCAAAATAACTCAAAACAAGGCAGCAATGCCCGTCTCTCGAAACAGAATGCCTGATACAAAATCTTTATAAACTGTCAAATTTTAGAGAATAACTGTGATGACCATATACTCCAAAAAGGGAGCTTCAGCAGCGGTAACTGAACAATAACCACCGAATTGAGATGAAAAATAGCCTCCAAACTGAGATGCTTGTAGTGAAATGCAAGTTCCGAACACTAGATTTCCATCAAAATTAACAGCAAAATACCTACATTGACCAAAACCCGAAGTTAAAAGTCAAAATTTTCAGCCACCAGTAACCTCCAAGCAGAATCCTTCCAGCGCCGCTCAAAATTAGTGACGAAACCAATTCACCTGTAGACACAATTTTATCCGTGTCATTTGAAAATGATTTCAGTAATGGAGCGCTCTCGAATTTTGGTCTTGGTTGGGGCCGCCGTCCCAAATTTGTTATTACCATATGTTATTTTTATCATTTTATTTCTTTTCATATTTAGGACACTCTAAAACATATATAAATCAGACATTTAAAAATATTACAGGAAAATTCCAGAAAAAAATAGAAAGGAGTAAAATTTAAAAAAGGAAAGTATGAAACTTGAAATGTGAGATCTGAGAATAGGGCTGATATTTATTAACAGAATTTTTAGAGGGGGTTTTGAAGCTAGAAATAGGGTCCGAAAACTTAGGATCCATAAATTAAGGTTAGGATAAGACCAAATAATTTGACCTGCTAGGCAGATTCGATCATAATGAGTTTATGATAAACCCTTGATTTCAACAAAGCAAAGAATTGAAAAGACCAACATCAACAACCCCAGAAAAGGTCACAATTCTCCAACAAATCACAAGAACAAACCATAATTTCTCATGTTTCATTTTCTTTCTTCAAAAAAAATCAACAGAAAAAATGAACAGAATATAAACAGATACCCATCAGCAAATGAAAGAAAATCAAACATTTGCTGGCGGTGGGTTAAGCTTTTTTTACGGATTTCAAGGATTCTCAGGTTGAGCTTGTTGTTTCCAAAAACCAAAACAGATTAATACCTTGAGGAGGACCGTAAGATAGTTCGTCTTCAATTATGTAACCATCTAACGGCAGAATGTGGCGGTTTAAGTGTTAGTAACCGCAGGTATCGGGCTTAGATTTAGAGCTTTCGGTGTTGATTTCGAGAGAAGTAAGCTGATTTCGGGGTTTAGAAGTCAAAATTAAGTATTCTTGTCAAAATGGGAAGTTACTACGTTAGCGGGCAGCCGTGAACGGTGGTTGCCCTCGACGGCAGAAACTACAGTGGTACACTAGAGAAACTGAAGGGTAATTAGATTCTAATTTTCTGGTTCTGAAGGAACAAATGAAATTTGTAGTAAAATATAAAGAAAATGTTAAGTTATAAAGATGCTCGTGTCGGGTTGCGCAGGGCCCGCGAAAACACCGATTCGTCCACCCGACCCGATCTCTGCATTCTTCTTTTCTTTTTATATTAATATACAAAAATTCTCAAAACTATACATGATTCATCATCCGATGAGGTGTTAATATTTTTTTCTTTAAATATATCTTTTTAACATTTCCAACGTTATTATTTTAGATATTTAGTATATCACGGTCGATGAAAATTATGATAATCACTCAAAATATGATATATATTGTGTCTATAATTTTTTAAAATAATATTTAAAAATATAAAATTATTATTATGTAAAAAAACTAAAACTTATTAAAATTTTCAAAAACAAAATCTCAAAATCATCTTAAAGCATCAACTTCGTCGTTGGTCATCCTCCGTCATTATTGCTCTCATCCACTGTCTATTCATCTATCTTCGGTCGATCATTCTCTTGTTGTAGTAGTCTCAGTCTTCAAAAATTCTTAAATATCTAAATTCAAATCTCTAAATTCCCAAGCCCAAATCTCTAAATCTCAATTGAATTGGTAGCTACAAATGTGGTTGATGGGTGAGTGGGTGATAATGATGGTGGTCGATGACGGAATTGATTAGGGATTTTAGGGGTATTTTTAAAGTTTTATGAATTTTAGAGTATTTTTAGATTTTCTTGGAAATTTATGTTTTTTTTAAATAATTAAAAATTATATCACATGTAAAAAAATGAATTGATTGACTGATTCTTAAAGACTTTTCAACGAATATGATAAATTAAACACTTAAAATAATAATATCAAAAACGTTAAACACATACTACTTTTATTATATATTATGAGATTAAATTACTAAAATCGTCCATCCACACATAAAAAGTTTCAAATATCACATCTAATTATTTTTATGTTATACACTATATAAAATTAGCAAAAAATTCTTTTTATTTTCTACTTTTTCCATTTTTAGGCTTTTATAAATTTTATAATCATTTTAAATTTAAAATATTTTCACAATATTTTATTTTAAATTAGGACCAAATACTATCGCAATTTTTACATAATTATATATATTTAATTTATTAACTGATTAAATTATCAAAATTTATTACAAAGCAATATTTCAATCTATTTTTTCCTATTTATAATATCATAACTTAAATTTTTATTCTAACCTAAAGAATTTAACACCTCACCCAACAACTCTCATAATTTTTATAAATTTTTTATTTGTTGTTTTGATTCTACATATAGCATTTGTATATATTATCATATAAGATTAAAAAATATTAAAAACACTTTAATTATAATTATAATAGTTATATCATAAAATTTAAATTTTTATACTGAGTTTTTTTTTATAAATCTGGAATGAATGTTAATAGTACTTCAAAAGATAATAACAATTTATTAACCAAGGCCTTTTATAATATTAAAAAAATTTGTTATATTGATTTATATTTATTATTACATTTCTTTTTGTTAATTTCATATAAATACAAATTTTTTAATCCCACGTCATTAATTTGGGATAAAAGATTATAATAATATTTAAAATATAAAAAAATTAAGATATCAACCATTTTTTGTCAACTAAAAAAAATCGACCAATGGAATAATGGTCATGGAAGGATTAATGATGTGGTCATTATTAGAGAGACAAATCTTAAATGCCCTTTTCACAATCCAATGATGTCTAATCTTTATTGACCAATGGAATAATGGAATGATTAATGATGTGGTCATTATTGAAGGGGCAAATCTTAAGTACCCTTTTCACAATTTAGTCTTCCAATGATGTCTAATCTTTATTCCTTTTATTCGTCTAACCCACCCATCGATATTTTTAGAGGACTTAACTGTCCTTTATTTTTTATTAGGTCTAAATTATTAAGAATACAACTGAAAATTGTGGCTTTATTTATAGAATTCAAACTTCAATCCGTAAAACAAAACAATTTAATGTTTATTTAACAAAGTACATTGATTCAAATAATTTTTTAAACAATTCTTATACGAGGGGGAAAATGAAAATTTTACTCGTAAGAGAGAGGTGCTATTAATTGAGTGTTTTTAACTATCGTTTTGAGAGAATATTGACCATTCAAATATTTTTTAAGTATTTTAGTCTTTTATTATTTTATTTTATTTTATTTTACTTTTTTAGTAAATTGTATTAGTGGTTGCTTTTATTTTATTTTTTATTTTGATCACTTAACTTTTAGAAGTTATAATTTGATCACTTATATCAATTTTCTTTTGAATTGGAACTAGGAACGAGGGCCTTAACTAATTACAAGCATGTCTACGATAAGGTTGATCGAAGATGTCCCGATCCAGAAGCTGAGAAACAGAAGCAGGGGCTTCGGTAAGGATAGTGGTCTAAAAATTTGGTGCAGTTGTCATCTTTGCTAAACAGTCAGCCACTATGTTTTCTTCATGAGGGATCCAAAGAAACTCGACATACCAATTACGACCACAAAGCGGGGTGATAGCATAGATCAGGGGGAATGGGATGGACTTTGCATTAGGGTCCTTGAGCATCTGAGCAGTCTGGGTGTTGTCAGTTTGTACTTGAAGATGTTGAAATGTCAAAGCAGCTGACAGCTGAATTTGGTTCATGGGGCGACTGATTTTTTTTGAAAAGTGCAATGGGAAAATTACAAATTTAGTCCCTATACTTTAGAGTATTTATAAGATTAGTACTTAAGCTTCAACTATAAATACCCTAACTCATTTAGCTTCAAAATCATCCTAAATCATTCTAGTTTTCTCCCAATACTAGAGAATTTAGAGAGTTTTATTGAGAGTTGTTTTCTCCTTTTTATCAAGAGAATTGTCATTGTTTTCTCATTGTTAGATCGAGAGACGTTGTAATTCTTATTTTTCTCATAGTGAAATTCTTCTACCGTTGCCCGTGGTTTTTACCCTATATTATTTAGGGGTTTTCCACGTAAAATTTGTGTCTTCTTTATCTTCATTTTTATTTTCTCAAATTATCAGTTGCAATTTTGCTCTATCTGATAACCGTATTCCACAACAATTGGTATCAGAGCCAGGTTTGAGTGTGTAATATATACTTATTATCTTTTTGATTGCCACCAAAAGGTGGATCCTCCAACATAAGGAAGTAAGAAGGTATTACCCATTCTTTGAAGGTTTCAGAGAACTATTCACGATAGTGAAATAGTGGGAGCTATCCGTAATAGAAGCTAAGATAACGAAATTTGATATTGAAAAATTCAATGGGAGAAATTTCTCATTGTGGAAATTGAAGATGAAAGTCATCCTAAGGAAAGACGGTTGTCTAGTAGCTATCAGTGAAAGGCCGGTAGATTTCACAGATAACAACAAATGGATCGAAATGGACGGGAATGCTATGGCAAACTTTCATCTAGCATTAGCAGATGAAGTATTGTCAAGCATCGAGAAGAAGAAGACAACTAAGGAGATATGAGATCATCTCACCAAACTGTACGAGACCACATCGTTACACAATAAAATTTCCCTTAAGAGGAAATTATACACTCTCCGTATGCCATAATATACTTCAGTGACGGAGAACAAGAACAAGAACGTGTTGAACTTCTACTTCAAAGTCTACCTGATTCGTATGATCAACTCATCATCAACTTGACAAATAGTAATGTCACCAGTCTAGTCTTCGATGACGTTGCAGTTGTTGTTCTACAAGAAGAAAATCGGTGCAAGAACAATAAAGACAGACAAGTAAATCTGCAACAAGCAGAAGCGTTGACAACGATGAGAGGGAGATCAACAGAAAGTGGCCAAAGCAGCAGTCACAAACATGGTAGATCAAAGTCGAGAAGCAAGAAGAATTTAAAGTGCTACAACTGTGGAAAAAAGGGTTACTTGAAGAAGGATTATTGGAGTCTAGGTAAAAACTCCAATCCATAAGGCAATACCGCAAACACTTCAGATGATGAAGATGCTCTATGTTGTGAAGCGTCAACCACCGTGGAAAGTAGAAAGAGATTTGCAGATATATGGCTCATTGATTCAAGAGTAACATATCACATGACCTCAAGAAGAGAATGGTTCCATCATTATGAACCTGTCTCAGGAGGATCTGTGTATAGTTGCAATGATCATGCCTTAGAGATCATTGGCGTGGGAACTATCAAATTGAAGATATATGATGGAACAATTAAAGTTGTTCGAGATGTACGACACGTGAAATGCCTAAAGAAAAATTTATTATCCTACGGATTGTTGGATAATAATGCAAGCAAAATTGAAACACGAAAAGGAATCATGAAGGTGTTCTATGGAGTGCTTGTGGTAATTAAAGGCGAAAAGATAGCAACAAACTTGTACATGCTGAAGGGAGAGACTTTGCTAGAAGCAGAAGCCTCTGTTGTCTCATGTAGTTCAAATTCTGCAATGTTATGGCATCAAAAACTTGGACACATGTCAGAACAAGGAATGAAAGTCCTTGTGGAGCAAAAGCTATGTAACACCCCCAACCCATACCCGACCAGAATACGAGTCTGAGGTGTCACATTGCCTGTTCAAAACGTTTACTTTGACAAAATCTAATGAAATTCAGTTAGACATTTCCAATAAAATCCAAATAATTTCTATTGTATAAAACGTATGGTTTTACAAATTGGTCAGAGTGTATCTAGTACAAATATTTTATCTTACATGCCAACTACATTTCATATGACAAAATACATATAATTTAAACGTATTTCTGATCTGAATTGTGGAAAGGAGAATCTAACCTATCTTGCTCCTCTAAACTTCTCTTCTTGCTATCCGGAACCTACGTGTGAAACACTCACACACTAAGTCTATGACTTATTGAGACATTAAACACATAAAAGTAACTCTAACTACTTAATCATGCATGGACATATCATATCATGTTATCACACAAAACAATATAGCATTTCATGTAATCAAATGTACACATCATTCATTCTTTCCATCATTAACCTTACTTTACTATCAATATAATTATTATTTATATCTTGTAATCATATCATTTCGTACTTAACATTTTAACCAACATGACTCATTTAACCACACAATACACATATCATCATTCAAATCATATGATATAATTCATCTCACAAAAGCATATACATTACATGTAATATATTTATTATTATATCCTTGTTTAACCCATGTACACTTTTGAGAACTATAGATATGTGAGTCTATTGAGGTTGTGCACTATGCTGTCATCACAGCTCGTATGGGGTCCCACTAGGGGCTATGAAATTTGTCCCGAAGGACCACTGTGTCCCGAAGGACCGAGTAGACCCTCGACTCTTGGCATGCCAACTATATCTCTAGATCTCATAACACATAACATGAGCAATATCTTTATATCATTTCCCATCTTCATATAATCATATGATTCACTTTCACTTGTCACATATACTTTCTCTTTCATATATCTCATGTCATATATCACAGGGCTCTTTATCTCATTCTCATATGATCATATAATTATGTAGTTCACTTCTCATATCATTTTGCATGGTTTTACATAAACATATATCATATCTTATTCATATATATATATATATATATATATATCCACAAACACATGTAAACACGTATTTTCTTATCTTATAACTTATGTTACCTATGCCTATAATCTTATGACTTATTGTTAAGTAACTCAAATAACATTTTATTATTACATACTTTATTCCATAACCCTATATTCACATAGCACATATACACTCATACTATCAAGCATATATACATTTCATATTAATCACATACTTCATGTACTATACTATCGGAATAGACTTATCGCAAGTCAATTTCCATATAATCCTATGCAATAGGATGTACTCACCTTGGCCTCACTAAGTTCCAATCCACTTTTATGATTTCCTTTCTTTCGATCGAATCTTAATTTGATGATCGTTCCGGAACTTGTTTGAGTTCGGTATCTACATAATCATACACAGATCCATATCAGTATCCAATTGATGTATTCTAATTTATCATTTCTTAAACCAAAAGAAAGATTTATTCCATTTTCTATTGAAATGCATCGATACATTCTACAGTGTATCGATGCATCCCTTAACATGTGCATCGATGCACTACTCATGCATCGATACATATATCACCTTCGATGTTTTCCTTTTAAGGGGGTGCATCGATGCACTCCTTATGCATCGATGCACTAATTGCATTCGATGTTCATTTATTTGAGAGTGCATTTATGCACACAACCCATAAATTCCATTTGAGCCCAAAAATTCTTACTTTGACCTTAAATTATACTTATTAAACCCTCCTTATGCCTTAAAACTCATCTATACATATGTAAACCTTCTTATAATACTATAACACTTAACTATCCCTCATAATTCACCACAATACTTGAATCAAAGAATTTCATCAAATTTTCCATGTGTTCGTAATTTAATTCTATCACCTCTAAATTCTTAATTAACCCTTTGACAAGTCAAATTTAACTTCAAATTCTGTTAACACCTTCTATTTCAATAATTCACTTAAGAACTCCTTTTTCTAAATCTCTTATAACTTGTTCATTTTGGAGTTTTAGGTTACCATAACTCTTCCCTTACTCTTTCTTATCACTCAAGAATCAAAAGAAACCATAAGATTAAAGAAAAAAGCAAATTAAATCCAACTCACCTTATACATGAAGTCACGGAAAGAAGAAGAAATTGAACCCCATATCTCCAGAATTTTCTTTCCCATTTACACGTGGTTATCTCTTTTATAAAGAGATAATAAAAATCTTTCTTTGCAAAGACCAATTTACCCTTACTTCCTTACATATTTACCAAATAGTCCTCAAAATATTCCTAATTAAGTCTCTGAACTCTCAGATCTTTCAAAATTAGACTTTAAATTTTTAAAACTTCCATTTTAGTCACTTGCTCTAGTTTTGGGATGTTACAAATCTCCCCTCCTTTTAAGAAAATTCGTCCTCGAATTTTCATTGCACATACCAATAAGAACATACCTTCTAATGGTCTTATGTTGCCTCCTTTACTTAACATTTCCTTCCGTTAGTTCTTCAACTTCCTTTTTCCTTTATACATTCATTTACTGTTACTTATCATATAAATAGTAACCAGTAACTTCATTCCATTTCTGTCTTTTTCTCTCGTTCAATTCTGCATTTTCCTTTGACCTTTCTAAAATTCCATATAATGTCACTCATTACGTAGACAGTAACATCCATCTCTAATTACATTATAACAATAACCAAACTCTTTTTTTTCTTTTTTTTCCATCATCATTTTACCAAGAACACAACCTTAAATCTTCTTTAAATATGATTAAACATACATGTTGAAAACATTTTGATATTTCGATATAACAAATTAAGATAAATGAATTTTAAGATTTTCCAATAAGGTTTTCTAAGTATATTCGATATAATTATTCGAATATCAAAATATTACTCCAAATCTTCTAAAAGTAATTTTTAATCCTTACTCAAGTGTAAAATTAAGTTTTAGTCTTAAAATAATTTCAAAACAATTTTACAAAATATTTCGAACCATTTCAAAGCCAAAAATTATAGATTGCTCAAAGGGAACCGATTCCCCCCATGGGGGTACCGATTCCCCCTGAATGGTTTGGCTCCGAGAATTCCAGTATGCTCGGAGGGAACCGATTCCCCCCAGGGGGTACCGATTCCCCCCCACTGTTCAACAGTCGAATATTTGAATTTTACACTTGGGGAACCGATTCCCCATAAGGGGTACCGATTCCCCCCACGCTCCAAGCTGTTGTATTAATTGTTTTCACACTTAAATGGCTCCAATAACTTCATTAATGATCCCCAATGTTCAGAAGTGATTCAAGGTGTATTTAAGCAAGCTTAGAAGCCATTGATCAAAAACAAAAAACATCAAGCAACTAGAATCAAGAGAGAATCAAAGAGAAAGCATCAAACCTCAAGTTTGAGCATTTTAAGCCTATTTTTCATTCAATATTCATTTTGCTTTCAAGAACACTTATTGTGCTCAATTATATTTATTCTTGAGTGTTCTTTCTTTGTTCTAGAATTGTGCAAACATATTTGCCTTGTGAGGTTTTTCTTGTAAGTTTGCAAATTTGTAATATTCTCTTTGAGAAAAGAGTGTTCTCAAGAATTGAGGTATATTCTTGAGGGAGTTGTAAGGTTATCTCTTTGGCCTCAAAAGAAAGAACAAATTAGTGAATTTGTTGAAAAATCCTTAGTGTGGATAACTAAGGTAGTGGACGTAGACTTTGGTTGATAAAGTCGAACCACTCTAAATCGCTGTGCAATTACTTTCAATTTTCTGTAAAAACTTCCACAAAATTTTAATTGCCAATTCACCCCCCTCTTGGCCGATTCCGTCAATCGATTAACTCAACAATTGGCATCAGAGCCTAACTCATTTGAAGGTTTAATCACCTCTTAAGTCGATTCAGGAAGAGTTACATCGATAATCAAAATCATCAATGGCCTCTACTTTAAACTTCGACTCCAGTCTCGATTCGATGCCTGTCAACAAGCCTCCTTTCTTCAATGGGGCTAATTATGCCTATTGGAAAAATAGGATGATGTACTTTATTCAAGCAAGTGACATGGGAGCATGAAATGTCGTAGAAGAAGGATACATCAAGCCTCTCACTCTTCCAAGATTGTGGAGTGAAGGAGAGACAAAAATGTTCCAGCTCAACTCCAAAGCCATCCATATCATATTTTGTGCTCTTGGACCTGATGAATACGGAAGAGTTTCATCTTGTACAACCGCCAAAGAAATATGGGACAAACTTCAAGTCACTCATGAAGGTACCGATGAGGTTAAAAAATCTAAAATTAGTATTCTAACGCATAGCTATGAAAATTTCAGGATGAAACCAAATGAAGATATCAAAGCTGTGACGGATAGATTCTCAACGATTGTCAATGGTCTCAAATCATATGGAGATATCATTTCAAATGAAAAGCTTGTGAGGAAGTTAGTTTACTCCCTTCCAAAATCATGGCAATCAAAGAAGACAGCAATCATCGAGTCTAAGAACCTAACATCCTTAACTCTTGAATAACTAATCGGTTCCCTCCTCACTCATGAAATGATTCTTGAAGATGAGGTGGACCTCGATAAGATTGACGAGACACCAAAGGAGAAGGAGAAGAAGAAAAACATTGGAGTGGCTCTCAAATCCACAAAAGATGAGAGTGATTCGAATGAAGATGACGATGATGAGGAAATAGCATTATTTGCTAAACGATTCAGAAAGTTGATGATGCCCAACCGAGGAAGAAAATTCAAACGTCATGAAGGCTTCAAAACTGAATCGAATGAGAAAGACCCGTTCATTTGTTAGGAATGCAAAAAACCGGGGCATGTCAAATATGATTGCCCACAATTGAAGAAAAATGGTCAATCCAAAATGAAGCACAAGGTTCATGTAGCTATATGGAGCGATGAAGAAGGTTCCGATGAAGAGGAACAAGAAGTTGCAAACTTGTGCTTGATGGCTATTGGGGAAGATTCTAAGGTAACCTCTAGCTCATTCGATTTGGATGAATTATCTTATGATGAGTTGTTAGAGGATTATAATGGGTTGGCTTCGGATTATAAGACTCTATTTTCAAAATACAAAAATGATATTTCAAAATTGAAAAACAAAAATAGTCTTATATCCAAGACCAACAATGAGCTTGAAAGTAAGATCAAAGAATTGCAAATCAAAATTAATGATTTTGAAAAGAAAAATACTGATTTGCATAACTTACTTTCAAAAGTTCATGATGATCATCAAAAGAAGATTGATGATCTTAAAACTTCTTTTAATAAGGTTGGAACAAAAAGTTTTGAAAAAGGTGAGAATTCAAAATCCAACTTTGTTAAGAAAAGTTTTAGAAGCTACAATCATAGAAGTCCTCAACGAACCTTGAATGGTAAAATTGTTAGGAGTATATGGGTTCCTAAAGAATTCATTACTACTAAAGATAAGGATGTTGTTTATAAATGGATATCAAAGGGGACAAGGATTTTATAAACTAATGAATATGGACCCAAAAGAATTTGGGTACCAAAAATTAGAAATTAATATATGCTTGTAGGAAAAAGAGCATTGCTACAAGGCACGGGAAACAAATCCAAATTCATGGTACCTTGATAGTGGATGCTCGAGACACATGACCGGGGACAAAAACCAGTTCATAGAGCTTAACGCCAAAATGGAGGAGAAGTGATTTTTGGGGATGATTCAAAAAGTCACATTGAAGGTATAGGTACAATAGGTAATACCTCTTCCATACAAATTAAAAATGTGTTATATGTGAATGGATTAAAGCATAATCTCTTGAGTATTAGTCAATTATGTGATAAGGGATTCAATGTCATAATTGAAACTAATGGTTGTAAAGTCATTGACATTGCATCTAATATGATTATGCTTGTTGGTCATAGAATAGGAAACATATACATGGTGCATTTAGACTCTATAGAAATGACTAATTTATGCCTAGTTGCTAAGGATGAGCATGATAGTTGGTTATGGCATAGGAGACTAGGACATGCTAGCATGAGTGTTTTGCAACGGTTAGTTCAAGGAGAATTGGTTCGAGGCCTGCCTAAACTAAAATTTGATAATGATAAAATCTGTGATGCTTCTGCTAAAGGAAAACAAAAGCGAGTTTCTTTTAAATCCATTAATGATGTGTCAACTAGTAGAGTATTACAATTGATCCATATAGATCTTTTTGGGCCAACTAGGACTACTAGCTTGGGTGGAAAACAATATGCATTTGTCTTGGTAGATAACTATTCTAGATATACTTGGGTTCTATTCTTAAGTACTAAAGATGAAGCATTAGAAAATTTCATCATATTTTTAAAAGTAATCCAAAACGAAAAATGTTACTCTATCACTAGTGTTAGAAGTGATCATGGCACTGAATTTGAAAATCTTGGATTCAATGAGTTTTGTAATTCTAATGGTATTAGCCATAATTTTTCAGCACCTAGAACCCCTCAACAAAATGGAGTTGTTGAGAGGAAAAATCGAACTTTAGAAGAAATGGCTAGAACCATGCTTTGTGAAAATAATTTGCCAAAATATTCTTGGGTGGAAGCCACAAATACCGCTTATTATGTTATAAATCGAGTAATGATTAGGCCAATTTTAAAGAAAACTCCATATGAAATTTTCAAAAATAAAAAGCCTAACATTAGTTATTTTCATCCTTTTGGATGTAAATGTTTTGTTTTAAACAACGGTAAAGAAAACCTTGACAAATTTGATGCTAAAAGTGATGAAGGAATTTTATGGGTTATTCCTTAAATTCTAAAGCTTATCGAGTATTTAATAAAAGAACTTTGGTTGTAAAAGAGTCTATACATGTTGTTTTCGATGATAATCTCCTTCCGAGGAAGGATTCTTGTTTGAATGATGATGTAGGTATTATAAATACAAATGACGTTAGATATGACATTGGAGAATCATCATCAAAGGAAGAAACGAAAGATGAGGAAACTCATGATCCTCTTGAGAATCCAACCATTGAAGAAAGGGAAGTATCTTATCCAAGAGAGTACAACTATGTCAAGGATAGTGAGATTATAGGTGATCCATCAAAGGGGTAACAACTCGATCTTCTCTTAGAAATATTTGTAATTATGTTGCATTTATTTCATGCATAGAGCCTAAGAATATTAAAGAAGCATTAAATGATGAACATTGGATTATGGCTATGCAAGAAGAATTAAATCAATTTGAGAGAAGTAAAGTATGGACATTAGTTGAAAGGCCTAGTAATAAATCTACTGTAGGTACTAGATGAGTATTTAGGAATAAGCTTGATGAGAGTGATAATATAGTGAGAAACAAGGCTAGACTTGTTGCTCAAGGGTATACTCAAGAAGAGGGCATAGACTATGATGAAACATACTCTCCCGTAGCTAGGATGGAAGCAATTAGAATGTTATTAGCATTTGCATGTTTTCATGAATTTAAACTATATCAAATGGATGGTAAAAGTGCATTTTTAAATGGTTTTATAAAAGAAGAAGTGTATGTGGAACAACCTCCAGGTTTTGAAGATTCAAAATTTTCGGATCATGTTCTTAAATTGACAAAAGCACTTTATGGTTTAAAACAAGCTCCTAGAGCTTGGTATGAAAGATTATCAATTTTTTTAATTGAAAAAGGTTTTTCAAAAGGGAAGGTTGACACTACATTGTTTTTAAATCATAAAGGTAAAAATTTGTTAGTAGTTCAAATTTATGTTGATGATATAATATTTGGTTCTACTAATGATGTTCTTTGCCAAGAATTTTTTAAGCTAATGCAAAGCGAATTTGAAATGAGCATGATGGGGGAGCTCTTATTTTTCTTGGGACTCCAAATCAAGCAAAGAAAAGATGACATCTTCATCAATCAAGCTAAGTACGTCAAAGATATGCTCAAGAAGTTTGGACTGGAAAATGGAAAACCTCATGACACTCCAATGAGCTCTTCTACAAAGCTTGACTTGGATGAAGGAGGTAAATGTGTGGATGTTAAATTATATAGGTCAATGATTGGTTCTTTGCTCTATCTATCTAACTGCAAGTAGACCAGACAGTATGTTTAGTGTTTGCTTATGTGCTATATTTCAATCATGTCCTAAGGAATCACATTTACTAGCTGTTAAGAGAATCTTTAGATACCTTAAGGATACTCCTAGTTTAGGACTTTGGTATCCTAGAGACTCTAGCTTTAGCTTGCATGCCTTTTCTGATGCGGATTATGGAGGATGCAAATTAAATAGGAAAAGCACCTCCGGTACTTGCCAATTCCTTGGAAATATGCTGATTTCTTGGTTTTCAAAGAAACAAAATTGTGTTGCATTATCTACCACTGAAGCCGAATACATTTCAGCTGGTAGTTGTTGTGCACAAGTTTTATGGATGAAAAAACAACTTGTTGATTATGGAATTGAAGTAGGTACCATTCCTATCAAGTGTGACAATACTAGTGCTATTTGTCTCACTAAAAATCTCATCCAACACTCTAGAACTAAGCACATTGAAATAAGACATCACTTCATTAGAGACCATGTCACTAAGGAAGATGTAGTTCTAGAATTTATTGATACTTTGCATCAATTAGCGGATATCTTTACAAAACCTTTAGACAATGAACATTTTTGGACACTTAGGAGAGAATTAGGTTTAACCAACCTATCTTCACTTAGTGTTTAAAATAATTTTAGCACTTTTAAGACTAAATGAAAAATGCTTATAATAGTAATTTTTTTTAATTGCATTCATTGCTATTAGTTAGGGGGAGTTTATGATTCTTGATGAAAAATTAACTTTTTGTTCAAATGTAGTTTAAGGATTAATTTGATTGATTGAACATAATTAATTTTTAATATATGAGTTGCCAATACCACTAGAAAAGATTAATTTAACATTTTGAGTGTTTAAAATACATATTTTTTTTAATTATAGGGCAGAGGGAATCGATACCCATTGAAGGGGAACTGATTCCCCCTTTTAATGGGAACCGATTCCCCCTAGGGGAATCGATACCCCCCTGGGGTTCTGGTTTTTAACCGGGCAGAATAGCCAAAAATGTTAAAACCCTCTTCTCTTACTGCCTTTCCTCTCTCTACTCTCTCCCTATCTCCTTTTTCGCCTTAAATCAACGTTTCTTATCGGAATTACTTCAAATATCATCTTCTAAACTTGTTAGCATCATTAAAATCGTGCAAATAACATCAAAATCCACTCAATCTCATATTTCAAGGTAAATTTGTCTAAACTCTCTATTTCATTGATTTTGAACATATAACTAGTTTCAATTAGTTCTAAATAGAAATAGTGATCGGGCATTGCTTATTAGTGTTTAGAAACTAAATTTTTACAACTAATTTTATCAAAAACACAAGATTTTTCCAAAATTTTCAATTTTTTTTAAAAAAATATTTATTGTGTTTTGATTAAATTACGTTGTTGTTATGAAAACTATACATATATTGATTTTCAAAACCTTATTTTTCAATAAGTTTTTCGAAAACTTTGCCCATTAGGATTAGTTTAAGAGAACCTTGAAATATTAAGAACTCAATTGAGTGCTGGGATTGATTAAATTGCATATATGTGTTTTCTAAATTGCAGGTTATCCATTCTATTACGATTTCTTAAACCATGTCCAATCCTAAATGTGCTAGGTCATCATCTAGTCATTTAAACCAACAACCAAATCCACCTCCAAATCCTGAAATTCCTATTCCTAATCCCGTTGATTCTAATATGACTATCCAAAACTCGTGCTTTAATCATCATGGTCCTAGAAATCATCGTTTTTGGTATTATCAATATTTTGACTCTTATAAAATTAGAGAAGAACGTATCCCTTCTCGTCAAGCTATGATAGATATCGATTTTAGATATCTTCCTTTTTTACAAGAGTGGAAATTTGATAAACTTTGTGACCTTGAACCTATAGTTTACCATCAACTTGTTCGCATATTCTATTCTAATGCCGTTTGTATTAAAAACCGAGCTCAAACCAAAACCATAGCAGTTCGTTCCTATCTCCTAGGACAATTCATCCATCTTGACTCGGCTTACATAGCTAATGAATTAGGATTAGATAATGATGGTATATCAAATGAAAAACAGTTTTTAGGTTCTCGTTATAAAAGAAGGGATAGTGCGAGTGTTTTAGATCTTCATGATCGTTTTCTTCATCTAATGATTTCTTGGTGGTTTCGACCATCCGGATGTCGTTACTCTACTCGTCGTGCTTTAGATCTTTGGTGGTTGTATTGTTTCCAAAAAAATCTTAAAATAAATCTTCCTGAGATTATTTTTGCTGAAATTGTTGAAACCGTAAACCAAGTTCCAAATAAGAAACTCTGTTCATCTCTAGTTTACGGTTGCATTCTGAGTAATCTATTTTCTAAAGCCGGGCTTAGAGTAGGTCTAGATGCCGTCTTTCCTCTCAAGAAACAAATTAATCTTCTTTCCTTAACGAGATCGGGATGGATAAAGAATAAGGACACCGGTGAATGGGTTCGATCTTCTGAAAATACTCAGAGAGCTAGCTCTTCTCAAGCTCCACCAGAAGCTGACATCTATCCCGAGCTTGAACAATTAATGCAAGATATTGACGAAGCCGACGATGAGCCGGAACAACACGAGGAACAAGCTCAGCAAGAATATCATGTGCCTCCATATTTTCAATCATTTATGGAGACATTTGATTTATGTTATGCATCATTGGATTCTCGCTTCACTTCCATAGAATCTCACTTCTCGACTATGAAAGCTCAACAATTGGAAATTCTCTGGGAGATGCGTGCAAACAACGAAGCAACCAACGCTCATATTAATGAACTCACTCATGAAATGGCAGTTATGCGAGCTCATTTACCATCTCCCGATCCTCCTACGGATGCTTGAACTTTAATCTTTGCTTTGCTTGTTTGGATTGAACTTGGATATTTGCATTATTGTTAAAACATTTTGAATGCTTTTGGATTGTTTATTTTTTGTTGTTCGAACTTATGTTTAATACATTTGATTTGGATTTCATGTTTATTTTGCACCTTTAGACATATATGACCAATTATCCATTACATGTTTATGAATATTGAATTATGGAACTAATGGCTAACGTTTCTCTTGATTGTGATCTTAGCAGCTTAAGCTATATATAATCAATTGGCTAAATGATTTCAAAACCTTGTTTAAAATCTTTTAAAATGTCTTTTTGATTTAACAAAAAGGGGGAGAAGTGTTTTAAAGGGGAGAAGCGTTAAAGTAAGGGGGAGTAATTTTTCAAAAACGTCGTTTTTGATTTCAAAATCTTAAAATTACTAAAATGTTTTGTTATATCAAAAAAGGGGAGATTGTTGAAAACATTTTGATATTTCGATATAACAAATTAAGATAAATGAATTTTAAGATTTTCCAATAAGGTTTTCTAAGTATATTCGATATAATTATTCGAATATCAAAATATTACTCCAAATCTTCTAAAAGTCATTTTTAATCCTTACTTAAGTGTAAAATTAAGTTTTATTCTTAAAATAATTTCAAAACAATTTTATAAAATATTTTGAACCATTTCAATGCCAAAAATTCCAGATTACTCAGAGGGAACCGATTTCCCCCATGGGGGTACCGATTCCCCCTGAATGGTTTGGCTCCGAGAATTCCAGTATGCTCGGAGGGAACCGATTCCCCCCCAGGGGGTACCGATTCCCCTAACTGTTCAACGGTCGAATATTTGAATTTTACACTTAGGGAACCGATTCTCCATAAGGGGTACCGATTCCCCCCACGCTCCAAGCTGTTGTATTAATTGTTTTCACACTTAAACGGCTCTAATAACTTCATTAATGATCCCTAACGTTCAGAAGTGATTCAAGGTGTATTTAAGCAAGCTTAGAAGTCATTGATCAAAACAAAAAACATCAAGCAACTAGAATCAAGAGAGAATCAAAGAGAAAGCATCAAACCTCAAGTTTGAGCATTTCAAGCCTATTTTTCATTCAATATTCATTTTGTTTTCAAGAACACTTATTGTGCTCAATTATATTTATTCTTGAGTGTTCTTTCTTTGTTCTAGAATTGTGCAAACATATTTACCTTGTGAGGTTTTTCTTGTAAGTTTGCAAATTTGTAATATTCTCTTTGAGAAAAGAGTGTTATCAAGAATTGGGGTATATTCTTGAGGAAGTTATAAGGTTATCTCTTTGGGCTCAAAAGAAAGAACAAATTAGTGAATTTGTTGGAAAATCTTTAGTGTGGATAGCTAAGGTAGTGGACGTAGACTTTGGTTGATAAAGTCGAACCACTCTAAATCGCTGTGCAATTACTTTCAATTTTCTGCAAAAGCTTCCACAAAATTTTAATTGCCAATTCACCCCCTCTTGGCCGATTTCGTCAATCGATTAACTCAATAATATACTTTAAAGAATCAAACAATCTATTCACATCACCTTGCACACCTTTTTTTTACTTCTATATCAAAATTATCATCTACACTTCCATATAACTTTTATCATCTTTGATCTTAAAACTCAGTCATTTTCATTTCTTTATTCTATTGTTCCTTTATTCATTCAACATTGAAATCTCCTTATACATAAATCATATATTCTTTTCATGTTCACATACTCTTTTCCTATCACTTATACTCATCTCTGATTACCGATCTTTATCACATTTTCTTAACTTTGATAACCAAATTCACTTATACAACCCTCATTCTTTACTATCTATTATACTTGTATTTTCCTTTCTTAAAGCTCCATACAATTACTTATCTCCTTATCTATAGTTATCTGATCCGAATACACAACTATATTCAGATTCACCTCACAATTGATTAACTCAACTCTACATTTTCTTCCAATCTTATAACTCTATCTCTTTTATTCTGACATCTAGTCAATAATAATTGTTCAATCCAGGGCACATGCCCTAATCAACCAATCATATATCTTGTTTTCCATCAAAATTTTCCCTTCACGGTATCGTACTCAACTATTCAAACTCATACTTTTACTTGTACACTGTACTATTCCTCTGTTTGAGAGTCAAACGTTGTAACTTTCTTTGTCTTATAAACTGCTCACCAATATACTCATTCATAAACTCTTCTTATCAATCCCCAGCTTTACTCAACTATATGAATCCTCACTTATTTCATAATATCACCTTACTATGATCAAAATATACAACTATATCCAATATGTTTTCATCACGAAATCTTGTTAGCCCACGCTAACTCTCTCCTTCTATAGTACAAACCCTTATTATATCCACACTCTTGCTTATACACCATACTATTTCTTTGTTTCAAACTCATAAGCTCTGATGTTACATATCTTATACACTTGTCATTGATGCACTTATTCTTGAATTCTTCTACGAATTCTCACCACATTATTGATCTTTTAGCGTCCTTATGGTGACACTTGTTCACCATATTCTATCTTATCCATGTAATAACGAACTTCTCAATTTAATTTCTCCACTTTGGAAAAAAATGAACACATTCTAGCATTATCTTTATATCATTTATCTAAAGGTCTGTAACAACAGAACCTTCCTCAAACTTACCCTTGAGCTCGGGTGCTCATAACTCTTTTAACTATTTTGATACATTCATTCAACATCATGAATCATTCTCTAATCTTATACAGGAATTCCCTGAGGTGTTTGCTCTTCTCCCTGCCCGACCAGGGCAGGTGAATTGATATTACCTTCAGGTGTATCGCCTTCTGTTTCACTTTGGAAATTCTCATGATCAAACATCTAGTATAACATAACAATTTAACTTTATTAACAAGACAGTACACTCCTTACACTATTAGATCAGAATTTTTTTTCCACTTTGTGTTGGCATGTATACTTTTTAAAACACTTTTGACTTCGTTTTAAGCCAAGAATCGGCTAAACCATAGCTATGATACCATTAAATGTAACAACCCAACCCGTACTCGACCCAAATATGAGTCCGAGGTGTCACATTGCCCATTCAAAATGTTTACTTTGACAAAATCTAATGAAATTCAGTTAGACATTTCCAATAAAATCCAAATAATTTCTATTGTATAAAATGTATGATTTTACAAATTGGTCAGAGCGTATCCAGTACAAATCTTTTATCTTACATGCCAACTACATTTCATATGACAAAACACATATAATTTAAACATATTTCTGATCTGAATTGTGGAAAGGAGAATCTGACTTGTCTTGCTCCTCTAAACTTCTCTTTTTGCTATCTGGAACCTACGTGTGAAACACTCACACGCTAAGTCTATGACTTAGTGAGACATTAAACACATAAAATTAACTCTAACTACTTAATCATGCATGAACATATCATATCATATCATGTTATCACACAAAACAATATAGCATTTCATGTAATCAAATGTACACATCATTCATTCTTTCCATCATTAACCTTACTTTACCATGAATATAATTATTATTTATATCTTGTAATCATATCCTTTCTTACTTAACATTTTAACCAACATGACTCATTTAACCATGCAATACACATATCATCATTAAATCATATGATACAATTCATCTCATAAAAGCATATACATCACATGTAATATATTTATTGTTATATCCTTGTTTAGCCCATGTACACTTTTGAGAACTACAGATATGTGAGTCTATTGAGGTTGTGCACTATGCTATCACCAAAAATCGTATGGGGTCCCACTAGGGGCTATGAAATTTGTCCCGAAGGACCACTATGAAATGTCCCAAAGGACTACTATGTCCCGAAGGACCACTGTGTCCCGAAGGATCGCGTAGACCCTCGACTCTTGGCATGCCAACTATATCTCTAGATCTCATATCACATAACATGGGCAATATCTTTATATCGTTTCCCATCTTCATATAATCATATGATTCACTTTCACTTGTCACATATACTTTCTCTTTCATATATCTCATGTCATATATCACATGGCTCTTTATCTCATTCTCATATGATCATATAATCATGTAGTTCACTTCTCATATCATTTTGCATGGTTTTACATAAACATATATATATATATATATATATCCGCAAACACGTGTAAAAACATATTTTCGTATCTTATAACTTATGTTACCTATGCCTGTAATCTTATGACTTATTGTTAAGTAACTCAAATAATATTTTATTATTACATACTTTATTCCATAACCCTATATTCACATAACACATATACACTCATACTATCAAGCATACATACATTTCATATTAATCACATACTTCATGTACTATACTATCGGAATAGACTTATCGCAAGTTAATTTCCATATAATCCTATGCAATAAGATGCACTCACCTTGGTCTCACTAAGTTCCAATTCACTTTTATGATTTTCTTTCTTTCGATCAAATTTTAATTTGATGATCGTTCATGAACTTGTTCAAGTTCGGTATGTACATAACCATACACGGATTCATATCAGTATCTAATTGATGTTTTCTAATCTATCATTTCTTAAACCAAAAGAAAGATTTATTCCATTTCCTATTGAAGTGCATCGATACATTCTATAGTGTATCGATGTGTCCCTTAACATGTGCATCGATGCACTACTCATGCATCGATACACAAATCACCTTCGATGTTTTCCTTTTAAGGGGGTGCATCGATACACTCCTTATGCATCGATGCACTAATTGCATTCGATGTTCATTTATTTGAGAGTGCATCGATGCACACAACCCAAAAATTCCATTTAAGCCCAAAATTTCTTACTTTGACCTCAAATTCTACTTATTAACCCTTCATTATGCCTTAAAACTCATCTATACATATGTAAACCTTCTTATAAAACTATAACACTTAACTATCCCTCATAATTCACCACAATACTTGAATCAAAGAATTTCATCAAATTTTCCATGTGTTCTTAATTCAATTCTATCACCTCTAACTTCTTAATTAACCCTTTGACAAGTCAAATTTAACTTCAAATTCTGTTAACTCCTTATATTTCAATAATTCACTTAAGAACTCATTTTTCTAAATCTCTTATAACTTGTTCATTTTGGAGTTTTAGGTCACCATAACTCTTCCCTTACTCTTTCTTATCACTCAAGAATCAAAAGAAACCATAAGATTGAAGAAACAAGCAAATTAAATCCAACTCACCTTATACATGAATACACGGAAAGAAGAAGAAACTGAACCCCATCTCTCTAGAATTTTCTTTCTCATTTACATGTGGTTATCTATTTTATAAAGAGATAATAAAAATCTTTCTTTGCAAAGACCAATTTACCCTTAAT
Source organism: Hibiscus syriacus (assembly GCF_006381635.1). NCBI lineage: Eukaryota > Viridiplantae > Streptophyta > Magnoliopsida > Malvales > Malvaceae > Hibiscus > Hibiscus syriacus. The sequence continues at coordinate 12,320,482 of NW_024062733.1, forward strand.
TCCTTACATATTTACCAAATAGTCCTCAAAATATTCCTAATTAAGTCTCTGAACTTTAAAATCTTTCGAAATTAGACTTCAAATTTTCAAAACTTCCATTTTAGTCACTTGCTCTAGTTTGGGATGTTACAAGCTACTTTCAGGCTTAACAAATGTATCACTTACTTTGTGTGGGCATTGCATAACAAGTAAGCAACACCAGTTAAAATTAAACACGTCAAATTCTAGAGGCAAAAGTGTTCTAGAATTGGTTCATTCTGACGTATGGCAAGTACCAGTTACATCCCTAGGCGGAGCAAAATACTTTGTCTCATTTATTGATGACTACTCCAGGAGATGTTGGGTGTACCCTATTAAGAAGAAGTTAGGTGTGTTTTCAACTTTCAAAAAATTCAAAGCGCGGGTGAAACTTGATTCTAGAAATAAGATCAATGTTGATAAATTTACTTGGTGTTGATCCTCTTGTGGCATGTCAGAAACGTAAGTAATATGATGTTACAAGGTAGAAAGAATGGTTTTAAGATATGATTATTCCAATCAAATATTCAAGTGGGAGATTGTTGAAATATCAAAGCAGCCGGTGGCTGAATTTGGTCCATGGGGCGGCTGAATTTTGTTGAAAAGTGTAATGGGAAAATTATAAATTTAGTCTCTGTACTTTAGGGTATTTACAAGATTAGTCCTTAAGCTTCAACTATAAATACCCTAACTCATTTAGCTTCAAAACCATCTCAAATCATTCTAGCTTTCTCCCAATAGTAGAGAATTTAGAGAGTTTTTTTAGAGTTGTTTTCTCCTTTTTATCAAGAGAGAATTGTCATTATTTTCTCCTTGTTAGATCGAGAGAAGTTGTAATTCCTATTTTCTCATAGTGAAATTCTTCTACTGTTGCCCGTGGTTTTTACTTTATATTATTTAGGGGTTTTCACGTAAAATTTGTGTCTTTTTTATCTTCATTTTTATTTTCTCAAATTATCAGTTGTGATTTTGCTCTATCCGATAGTCGTATTCCGCCACAGAAGAAGCTCAAAATCGTGCCTCCAGACCAACTCCAAACAAGTAAGAATCCCTCACAGTTCAGCTTGAAAAGGGGAGATAATACCAATGATTTTATTGAAACTAACTAACTAGGAGACTTTCGAGTCACAAATCACCCCACTAATGGAACCATCACGAGTTTGATTGTCGACCTCTACATCGGAGTTGAGGCAGTACCACCTGGACGGAGGAGGCTTCCAAGGGATATCTATTATGTTCTGGGATGATGGGTGGCTGGTGTGATCAACACTTCCAACAAATTGAGAGGTCCAAATGATGCTACTATGTAAAACATCATTGGTCAAGGGACAAACGTCAGTGAAAACGAAAGAGATTTACTATTTCCAAATTTGCCAGGAAAGTGTGGAGAGGAGCAAAGACCACAGGTGATTATGTCGAGTAGAAACAATGTCATTCGAGAGATTTTTAGAGAGACAAATCTATAGATCCACATTGAAGAACCAAAAGGAGAACGAAGAGGGGATGATAGACGACCAAAGGTGGAGAACTACCATTCAATCGCATAAAATGTGAATCAGTGATTCTATTCTACAACCACAAAGGGACAAAGAGAATCAATGATGATGCCACACCTGTAACGTTCATAATTGGTTATTATTCGATTGCGAGAGACGAGCCAGAGAAAAAGTTGTATTCGTTGGGGATTAGTCAAAGACCAAATGGTTATCCAAATTTGATTAATTGGCTCCCAAAGAACTTCAGTAAGATTCATATAAGCGGGAGCAACATGAAGCTATTTCTGGTTCCCTACTTCTACACACAAATGTCATGGCCATGAGTAGAAACGAGAGGAATTACACTGACAATATGCTAAATGGTGTTATGAGAGAAAAGAATAGATAAACATTCAAAATCCCATGTGTCGTCGAGGAGTCATGATCACAGAAACCAATAGACTCGTGATCAATCTCATACGAGAAAGAGCAATGATGGAGGGGTCCAAGGGTGGGGACCTAGCAATCACCCCAAAAATTAGTTCGACTACCATTACCAAGTTTACAAATAAGATTATCGTGGAGGAGGTGCCACGATTGAGCAATAGATCTCCAAAAGGAAGAGCAAGTAGGGCGATCAGTGGAGTCCGAACATAAGTCATACATTTTATATTTCTGCCTCAAAACAATAACCCAAAATACGTCATGCCTAGTTAATAGATTGTAACCAAGCTTAAGGAGAAAAATAGTAATGTGAATGCTTGTATTATGGAGACCAAGACCCCTTTAGAAATTGGTTGGCGGATTTAGGTCCCAATTAACTAAGGTTATTTTATTGCCAGTAGAAGAAAAACCTCATATAAATTGGCGCACAATTTTGTCAATCTCAAAATAAATTTGGCTAGAAAGGTGAGTAGTTTGCATAAAGTATATCGGAATTACGACAAGGACATATTTGGCGAAAGTTACCCGACCAGTCATTGAGAGAGTCCGAGCTGCCCAACTATTCAATTTAGCTCTTATTTTATCGATGATGAAATCATAATCGGCATATCAAACACGTCAGATTATGACTAGCACCCCTAAGTATTTCCAAATGAGTCGACTCAGTGATATCCCAATAAAGAATAAATGGCCTCCATCAAATAGGGGTATGTATTAGGAGAAGAACAAATCTGAGATTTGTGAGCATTCACCTTGTGTCCTGAAAAGTGACCAAACTCGATAAGGATAAAGGAAATCAAGGTTACTTGCTCCAAATCAGCTTTTCATAGAGAATGAAGTCATTTACAAAGATTAAATAAGAGATGGTCATATCATGATGAGCGAAAGCGAAAGGTTTCCAAGAATGAGAAGCGACAGAGTATTGGATACGATGGACTAGTCACTTTATTGCCAGCATAAGTAAATTGGGTGAAAATGGGTCACATTGACAAACCCTTCAATTGGGATTAAAGGGATGAGAAAATGATTCGTTCCACTGGACGTGCATAGTAGAGGAGGAAATGTAGTGCATAATGATTCGAGTAATACCGGGAGGAACCAACATCCCGAAGCATATCAATAATGAAGTCCCAATAGAGCATATCAAATGCTTTCTTAAGTCCACTTTAATAGCCATCCAACCTTGTTTAGTTTTCTTACTTTGCATAGAATGAATGATCTCCTGTTTAAGGATGACCAGTCCTAATTACCTGAAGGACAAACCATTAGAACTTAGTGAACCACCTGACCTTGTTATGGGAGAACAATGTCAAGTCCCATTTCATTCTTTATCATTGTAGACTCTAAAACCGACTATCAATGCAAATCTAGGTTTTTTTCAGATTGTCCACCTTTATCGGATTCTAATCGAATGACGTCGATGATCGAATAAGAATCTTTTGCTTGAATGTTCAAGATAGTAGTGATAGGAAGTTTATTACTACTGCCAAGCAACTTCTCAGAGATAACAAGCCTGATGTAGCTGGCTTTGTGGAACCCTGGATTAGTGGCACCCAAGTGGATAAGGTTATCGCTTCTTTAGGATTTATGAACTCCTATATAATTAAGGCTCATGGCTTCGTCGGAGACATTTGGCTCTATTTGTACGATAATATTTAGATTCATATTCTTGTAATTCATTTTCAGTTAATCCACTTTCGGGTATCTCGTGCTAGTATCGGCTTCTCCTCCCTCGTCACTCTTATTTATACGATCTCTAATGCTTCAAAAAGAACAATTATCTGTCGTTATCTCAGTTCACTTGCCTTTACCATCAATCAACCTTGGATTTTATTTGGCGATTTTAATTCCAACTTGGTCGTTAGTGACCGAAAAGGTTACGTCACCTCCTTTCGTCCAAGTAAGAATTTTCAGTAGTTCATTATTGATACCAGCCTTTAAGACGTGTTTTGAAGGGCCTGGATTTACTTGGAATCGAAGCTGAGCCTATGCATGCCTTGATCGTTTTTTTTATAATTCTCATTAGGATGAGCATTATTCATAATCTATGGTTCTCCACGTCCTCCGTATGTGTTCAAATCATAGGCCTCTCCTTCTCGGTATCGGTCATATGGAGAAATCTATCCATCTTAAGTAATTTTGCTACTTTTCTGGCTAGCTTTACCTTGAAGACTTGATGGAATTGTCTAAGATAACTAAAAATCCTCCCCAATATCTCTGAAACTATTTCTGCTTTTGCTTTCGCTGACGAAGCTTGGAACATTTCAACTTTCGGGTATATTGCGGCAAGGAAGATGAGCATCATGGCTCGCTTACGAGGGTTCGAAGAGCTCTTGAGCACTATTCTTATGGAGATAAAAATCTTGTTTGGACTAGATTGTCCAAGGCTACCGAAACACTAAATACTTCTACCAAAAGATCATCCATAAGAAGCGCCTGTCGCAACGGTCATTCGAGTGGTTATGGGTTCCACTTCAACTTGAAATTATGATGGAGTCACCACCTATCATTTTTTAATTAGGTATATATAATATATACAAATGTGATAATAATCCACGGACGAAAATGAGTGTCTACAGCGCCATAACTGTATCACTTCTATAAAATTAAGCAATGGTGAATGGTGCAGTGATTATGGTGATTTGAGAAATGAGGCAATTTTCTCTTTTTAAGGCCTTTACTCCAACTCTGAGATAATCAATGGTTCTTATACTCTTACTGGCTATTTTTATAAGATCTCTGAATCTGTTCTTCTTTATTTTGATGATAGTCCGACAGATTTTGAAATCAAGGAGATTCTCTTTAACATGGCCCCGTTCAAGTCCTCTTGTCCTAATGAGTTTCACGCTGAGTTTTTTTCAAAAGAAACGACACATTATTGGCAATTGTTAGGGAAACCAGGTTATTTCCCACACGAACGTAGTTTCAAAATTGACCTAAAATGTCAAGATCAAAACCATCAAAGGTTGCACAATGAACAAACCCGTCAAACTATTGAATATTAAAACACAATGGAAAACTGAATAAAGAACAATAAAGGAGAGAACACACCAAATTTACAAGGTTCGACGAGAATATCGTCTACTCCTCAGGCACCACACCGGATGATAACTTCACTATCAACAAATATTACAACAAATGGAATTCTTTAGAATTCCCAAAGTGATAGAATGAAGAAAACAAGAGGAAGAGATAACTTGTTTTTGGGATGATTTCTAATGAAATACTTAGGCCTATTTATAGTTGAGTTTTAAGGACTAAACTTATAAATAACCTAATATTTTAGGTACCAAATATGAAGTTCTCATGTGCAAAGTTGGCCACCTACAGAGATGAATTTTCCAATAAGTTGGCCACCAACCAAGATGAATTTTCCAACTTGCCAAATTTAACAATTTACAAGCCAAATATAACAAATCTCCACCTTGGCTTGAAATTACCAAGCCTACTCAACTTCTTCAACTTCCTAAATTTGATGTTGTGCCTCAACTTACGCTCACAAGCGCCATATACCCGAATGTGCTCAAACTTTTAGGATGTTAATCAAGTTCAAATAATGATTGAAATTGATTACTGTTACTACCTTGGTCATTATATCTGCAGGATTTTCCGTTGTCGTAATTTTCTGAAGCATAATATTTCCTTCTTCAAAGATCTCACGCACAAAGTGACACCTCACGTCGATATGCTTAGTCCTTAAATGGTAGACTTGATTTTTTGCTAAGTGAATAGTGCTCTAACTGTCACAATAGAGACTAATGTGACTTTGAACAACTCTCAAGTCTTCCATCAACCCGTTAAGCCAAATTGCTTCATTCACAGCCTCTAAAACTGCCATGTATTCTACCTCAGTAGTAGACAAAGCCACCATAGTTTGCAAAGTAGACTCCCAACTTATTGGGGCTTTAGCAAGAGTAAACAAATACCCAATAGTTGATCGACGCTTATCCAAATCATCAGCATAGTAGGAATCAACATATTCAACCACACACTAACCAAGTGTTTCATCCTGTTCAAAAATTAAACCAACATCCACGGTTTGTTGGAGATACCGTAGAATCCATTTCACAACTTGTCAATGTCCTTTTCCAGGATCATACATGTACCTGCTCACAACTCCAACTGCTTGTGAAATGTCAGGACGCGTACACACCATTGCATACATCAAGCTCCCAACTGCATTAGCATATGGAACTTTTGTCATATACTCTCGTTCTTCGTTAGTTTTAGGAGATAACTGGGAACTAAGTTTCAAATGAGAAGTTAGTGTGATACTTACATGTTTGGAATTTTCATTCATGCCAAAACATTGTAATACCTTTCTCAGATATTGCTTCTGAGTTAAACAAAGCTTCTTTCTCTGTCTATCTCTGCTTATCTCCATACAAATAATCTTCTTGGCCTCACCTAGATCTTTTATCTCAAACTCATGATTTAACTGAGCCTTTAATTTGTCTATCTCCTTTTGACTTTTTGAAATGATCAACATATTGTCAACGTACAAGAGAAGATAAATGAAAGATCCATCTTTGAGCTTTTGCAAATACACACAATGATCATATTTGCTTCTAGTCTACTTTTGCCTCCTCATAAAGCTATCAAATCGCTTGTACCATTGCCTCGGAGATTGCTTCAATCCATATAGCGATTTGTTCAACTTACAAACCTATTTCTCCAACCACCAGCTTTGTATCCTTCTGGATGAGTCATATAGATCTCCTCTTCTAAATCACCGTGCACGAAAGTCATCTTTACATCAAGTTGAGCTAGCTCTAAATTCAACTATGCTACCAAGGCCAACAATATTCTAATGGAGGAATGTTTCACAACAGGGGAAAATACTTCATTGTAGTAGATTCCCTCCTTTTGAGCGTAGCCTTTAGCTACCAACCTTGCCTTGTAGCGAACATTTTTCTTGCTATGAGATCCATCTTTCTTTGTAAATACCCACTTGCATCCAATTTCTCTTTTACCTTTCGGTAATTGTGCCAGTTTCTAAGTATTGTTCTTTTGGAGAGATTGCATTTCTCCATCCATGAAACTTTTCCACTTATCACTTTCCAAGTTTTGTATTGCATCTTGGTAAGTGATAGGGATATCATCATCAAAAACTGGAAGAGCATAGGCCAGCATATCAATAAATCGAGCAGGTCTACGAATTTCTCTCCAGGACCTTGTAATTGCAGGTGGTTTTGGTGTCTCCAATGGTTCTTGAGTTTGAACATCTTCATCTTCTGATTCTTCTATTGGATTTGAATAATCAACTTCTGGGATCATCGTCTGCTGAAACTCCACCTGTTTTGGAGTATGCTCTACCTGCGGTAGAGTGGTATTTGTCTAGATAGCTTCATTTGTTACCTTGTTTACTAAGGCAGATTCATCAAAGGTATTATCTCTTCTACAAATTATATTCTTGGTGTCTAAACACCAAAGGTGGGATCCCTTTACTCCATGGGTGATTCCCATAAAGAGAGCATTATTTGCTCTCGGATCAAGCTTGGATTCCTTCACATGATAATAAGTAGTGGATCCAAATACATGTAAGGAATCATAATCAGTAACAGGTTTTCCAGACCATACCTCCAATGGTGTTTTTCCTTCTGTCGCTAATGATGGCAGACGATTGATAAGATGACTAGCATATGTCACAGCCTCAACTCAAAATGCCTTACTTAACCCATCATTAGACAACATACATCCAACTTTCTCCACTAGTGTTTGATTCATACGCCACCCCATTCTATTGTGGTGTATTTCTAAGATTGAAGTGTCGAACAATACCATATCACGACAAACGTCAAAGAATGGGTCACTTTTATATTCCCCTCCATTGTCCGTCCTAAGACGTTTGATCTTTCTACCAATCTGGTTCTCGATCATATTTTTCCATTTAAGGAAAATTCGAAGCACTTCATCTTTAGACTTTATCGGATACACCCAAACTCTTCTGGAAAAGTCATCTACAAAAGTTACAAAATAATGGTTTCCTCCCAAAGACGATGTCTTTGAAGGACCCCATATATCTAAGTGAATATAATCCACAATACCTTTTGTATTATGTATAGTAGTGCCAAACTTCACTCTCTTCTGCTTTCCCAGAACACAATGCTCGCAAAAGTTCAATTTGTAAGCCTTTGTACTTTTCAACAATCCTTTCTTTGGAAGAATTTGCAAGGATTTCTCTTCAGCATGTCCCAATCGCATATGCCACAACTTGGTTGTGTCCAAATCATCACCTCCGGAAGCTGCAACAACTGTTCCAATAATTGTACTACCTTGGTAGTAATACAAATTATTTTTCTTGATACCCTTCATCATCACAAGTGCGCCAGATGTGACTTTTAAAACTCCATCTCTTATAGCGACTACTGAGCCTTTGGATTCCAAAGCTCCCAACGAGATGAGATTTTTCTTCAAATTAGGCATGTATTGGACATCAGTCAGAACTCTGGTTGATCCATCTTGATTCTTCAATCGAATTGAACCTATCCCAACAGTTTTACAGGCATTTCCATTTCCATATAAACAACTCCTGCATTTAGCTCTACTAAATCGGAGAATCACTCTCGATTAGGGGACATGTGATAGGTACAACCCGAATCTAATATCCACTCATCTAAATGGAATGTTGTTGATGAAGCAACCAATGATACGTCTGAGTCATTTGCATCATGCTCTGCAACACATGCATCTGGAGCAGCTTTTCTTTTATTCTTCAGCTTCGGACAAACTTTCTTTCAATGGTCTTTCTCATGACAAAAGGTACATTCATCTTTTCCTAGTCTGGACTTCGACTTTGATATCCCTCTCCACTTTGGCTTTTGACTTTTCGAGCGACCTCTTGCCACCATGGCCTCCGATGCTTCGTACTTGCTCTTCTTCTTGGTTTTCTTTCTGAGCTCATAACTATACAAAGCATCAGTTACATCTTTAAGGGTAACATTATCCTTACCATGAAGTAACATTGTCTCAAGGTGCTCAAATTCATCTGGAAGAGATGACAACAACATCAAAGCCAAATCTTCATCTTTGAAGGTTTCATCCATGACCAATAAGTCTGCTACTAGCTCATTGAACGCAATGATGTGTTCATTCATACTGGTGTCTGGTTGATAATTAAATCTGAACAATCTTTTCTTAATGTGGAAAGGATTCTGAGAGCTTTTCTTTAGGATTTTTTCCTCCAATGCTTTCCACATCTTACTTGTAGAAGTCTCGTTCTTGTAGCCAAACTTCTGCTTCCTGGAAAGACAAGATCGAATTGTGGTTCACATAAAATGATTGATTGTTTCTCATTCTTTCTCCTCTATATATTCGGGCTTTTCTTCCTCAATGGCGATGTCTAGACCTTGTTGGAATAAAGCGTTTAACACCTTGCCTTGCCACATGCTAAAATGACCAGATCCATCGAACAACTCCATCGAGAAATTTGCATTTGACTTCATGCTCCTCACCGGTCTAGATAAAGAGCTTGATGTTTTAACTGATCCATATTTTGGCATTTTAATTCTAACTAACAATATTCAATAGCACGAACTATATCTTTTCAGCAACAGGACCACGAGGATAACCTCAACCGAAGCTCTAATGCCAATATTGGGGAAACCGGGTTATTTCCCACACGAACTTAGTTTCAAAATTGACCTAAAATATCAAGATTAAAACTACCAAAGGTTGCACAGCAGACAAACCCGTCAAACTATTGAATATTAAAACACAATGGAAAATCGAATAAAGAACAATAAATGAGAGAACACACCAAACCGGATGATAACTTCACTATCAACAAATATTACAACAAATGGAATTCTTTAGAATTCCCAAAGTGAGAGAATGAAGAAAACAAGAAGAGAGAACTTGTTTTTTGGATGATTTCTAATGAAATACTTAGGCCTATTTATAGTTGAGTTTTAAGGACTAAACTTATAAATAACCGAATATTTTATGGACCAAAGATGAAATTCCCTTGTGCAAAGTTGGCCACCTACCAAAGATGAATTTTCCAATAAGTTGGCCACCAACCAATATTAAATCTCTAATAAGTTGGCCACCAACCAAGATGAATTTTCCAACTTTCCAGATTTGACAATTTACAAGCCAAATATAACAGCAATGATGTTAGCACCATGATTCGTACAATCTTCCAAGAAGGTTTGATTGATCCCCCATCAACCGTATAACTATTGCTCTTATCCCCAAGGTGGACGCCCCATAAACCTTTTCTAACTTTAGGCCTATCAGTTTATGTTTCGTCTTATACAAGCTTATCATCAATCCATCGTCTAAAGAATATCTTGTCTCTTCTTATTCACCCGACTCAAACCGCCTTCATTTCATAGAGGTTTATCATTGAAAATATCATATTTTCAGGAAGAACTATAATTGAGTGTTTCTCCGAGTTGAGAATAGTAGAGATATGACCCATGGTCATTGGTTGTAGGGGAGAAGCAGGAACAGTCAATTGTCGTGAGGGAGCTTTGGTAGAATGAAAGGATGAAGCTCTCATGATAACTGTTAGGGGTTTACTGGTTGGGATTGAACCAAGGGATTTAGAGGCACAAGCTTCGACAAGAGATTTTCCTTTAAAGGAAGGGTGATTGTCGTGAGGGAGCCTTGGTAGAATGAAAGGAGGAAGCTCTCATGATAACTGTTAGGGGTTTACGGGTTGAGATTGAACCAAGGGATTTAGAGGCACAAGCTTCGATAAGAGATTTTCTTTTAGAGAATGGGTGATGTTGAGAAGCCAATATTAGCCTAAATAAGTCCACACCTAAATTAATTTGATGTCATTGCTTACATCAATTTAGTTAGGTGAAAATTAGATATTTTTCTCATTTTAAATTTTAATGGTTTAAATTATTTTGTGGTTATTTTAATGAGTGGTTTAGATTGGTTCTTGTAACCTATAAATACCCCATTTGTATTTGAGTTTTATCATCCAACAATAAAAGCTTAATTATAAGCATTTGAAAGCTTTCTTAAGAGTTCTTTCTCTTTTTCAATTTTGTGAGATTATTCTAAAGAGAGTTTTTTATTCTTCTCGATCAATTAGAGTTTTTACTCTATTTTGATTCAACAATTGGCGTCAAAGCCACGTTATAAGGTCTCTTAAAATTCTGAGTATGCTTTGTGGCTGCAGTTTTAACTGATCTTCCACATCATAAAATATTTCTTGAGATTATTGCCGGGTTATTAAAAACCTTATGGAGATTCTTTGTGTTTAGAGTAATTTAGTACCCCGCACGTTTGCTACTCAAGCTTGTTCGGTGTATTCAAAGCCTTGTTGTTACGATGGGTGACCTTCAAATAGTTGGAGGAATCAAGAAACTCAAAACCAAAACTATAACACGTGGGTAACGTGTATAGAGTCTTACCTTCAAGGTCAAGACTTGTGGGAGGTTGTCAGTAGTAGTGAAGTTACACAACCGACAGTGGAAGATGCTAACGGTGTCTTGTGAAGCTGGAAAATTAAAGCAGGCAAAACAATGTTTTCTTTAAAGACCACAATAGAATAAGAAATCTTAGAGCATATTCGAGATACTAAATCACCGAAGGAAGCATGAGACACCTTCGTTACACTCTTTTCGAAGAGGAACGATACAAAATTACAACTTCTCGATAATGAACTTCTATCAATGGCACAACGCGACATGGCGGTTGCCCAATTCTTTCAAAAGGTTAAGTCGATATGCCGTAAAATTTCATAATTAGATTCGACAACTGCTATTGGGGAAGCTAGGATAAAAAGAATAATTATCCATGGTTTGAGACCTGAATATCAAGGGTTTGTTGCTGTTGTACATGGATAGCCGACACAACCATCGCTTGTTGAGTTCGAAAATTTGATTGAAGGACAAGAAGCCATGGCCAAGCAAATGAGAGGAGTCTTGCTGAAGGGTGAAGAGGAAGTGTTCTATACCAGCAAAAGCAGAGGCACTTTTCAGTGATATACTGGTAGTGGATCTAAAAAGGATGGTGACAAGGTAAAAAATTACCAAGGAAAGGGAGACCCTCATTCAGGGGGAGCTTCCAAGAATCGTGGTAATAGTAGAAAGTTTGATGACAAGTGTTACAACTGCAGGAATATGGGCCACATGGTAAAAGACTGTTGGACCAAGAAAAGGCCTGTTGAAAGTAATATTGCTACTTCCAGCTCAAATGAGAATAGTGAAGATGGTTGGGATGCTGAAGCGTTATTTGCTATGGAGGAAGAAGAATTAGCTCTCAATGTAACAACACCAGAACGGATTGACTACGAGAATGATTGGATCGTAGATTTGGGCTGCTCAAATTATATGAAGGGTGACAAACAAAAGTTACAAAACATATCTGAGTACAAGGGAAGTCGTGTGGTGGTGATAGTTGACAACTCAAGATTACTGATAACTCATATCGGTAAGATGATAGTTACGCCTCGATATAATTCTAACCAGGTGCAACTTCAAGATGTTTACCAAGTCCCAGGAATGAAGAAAAATTTGATATTTGTTGCTCAATTGACATCATCAGACCATTATGTCTTATTTGGTCCCCAAGACGTGAAGGTTTATCATGACCTCAAAATCTCAGAAACACCAACAATAGAGGGACGACGTTTGGAGTCAATCTACGTGATGTTAGCAGAGTCTGTATATGTAGACATGCAAGAAAAAATACATCGGATCTATGTCACATGTGGTTAGGTCACGTTAGCTATTTCAAGCTAAGTGTGATGGTGAATAAGTAGTTGCTTAAGGGGCTTCCTCAACTAGACGTGAGAACAGACACGGTCTGTGCGAGATGCCAGTATGGTAAAGCACACCAATTACCATATGACGAGTCGAAGTTTAAAGCAAAAGAACCATTGGAGTTGGTTCACTCTGATATGTTTGAACCGGTTAAGCAACAGTCAATTAGTGGTATGCGGTACATGGTAACATTCATTGATGACTTCTCTAGGTATGTGTGGGTTTTCTTTATGAAAGAAAAATCTGACACATTCTCAAAGTTTAAAGAGTTTATAGACTCAGCTGAAGGAGAAGTGGGAAAGAAGATATGGTGCTTGCGCACAGATAACAGAGGAGAATATAGATCAAACGAGTTCTCTCAATACCTAAGGGAATGCCGAATATGCCATCAGTACACTTGTGCCAACACGCCACAACAGAATGGTGTAGTGGAAAGAAAAAATCAGTATTTTGTATAAATTTATCGAAGTATGCTACATGTAAAGAACGTACTAGAAGGTTTTGGGCTGAAGCAATGAGGACTGCAGCCTTTGTGATCAACAGACTTCCTCAACCAAGGTTAGGATTTGTTTCACCCTTTGAGAAACTATAGAACATGAAACCTACAGTTAGCTACTTTCGAGTATTTGGTTGTGTATGTTATATGTTTGTTCCTGATCATTTACGGAGCAAGTTTGACAAGAAAGTTATTAGATGTATCTTTATGGTATACGACAGATATAAAAAGGGTTGGAAATATTGTGATCTAATGAGTGTAAGATGCTACACGTCACGAAATGTGGTATTTAATGAAGCATCTTCTTGGTGGTCCTCAGAGAATGAGGTGTTTCCAGATTCGAGAGAATTTGGAGATAGGCTGCAACAAAAGATTGAGGAGCATAATGTTCAACTCCAAACAAATTCAGATGAATCAAGAGATCCAAATAGTGATGATGTCGAACAAAGAGTGACTCAGAATCCTTGGAAAACTGGCATGTATCAACAACCAAACGAAGAAGGTGGTCCTAGTGAAACAGAAGAATCAATTCCATAATCTCAACTCCGAAGGTCAACAAGAATACGAATGTCAAATCCCCAATATGCCAATGTAGCCATAATTGAAGAAGCAATAGAGCCTGAGACGTTCGAAGAAGCATCGCAAAGTTCTGAGTAGATGACAGCTATGAAGAAGATATTGATGCACTTCAGAAAAATCAAACTTGGGATCTTGTGCCAAAGATAAAATATGTGAAGTCCATATCTTAGAAATGGGTTTACAAGATAAAGCGTCGCCCAGATGGGTCAATCGAGAGGTACAAGGCACGATTGGTAGCTCGTGGTTTCTCTTAACAGTATGAACTAGACTATGATGGAACATTTAGTACAGTGGCAAAACTTACAACCGTACGAGTCCTACTTGTACTTGTAGCCAACAAAGACTAAAATTTGTGGCAGATGGATGTGAAGAATGTTTTTCTTCATGGAGAGCTAGATCGAGAGATATACATGACCCAACCAATGGGTTTTCAGATCCAAGAACATTGTGAATATGTGTGTAAGCTGCGAAAAGTACTCTACGGATTAAAACAAGCACCTAGGGTGTGGTATGGTAAGATTTATGAATTTCTAACGAGAAGTGACTATTCAGTAATACCTGTATATTCTAGCTTGTTTGTCAAAGCCAATAAAGGTAAGTTAGCTATCGTGTTAGTGTATGTGGATGACTTAATCATAACCGGTGATGATGAGGCAGAAATTCTTCAGACGAAGGAGAATTTATCAGTTCGTTTCAAGATGAAGGAACTTGGACAACTTAAGCACTTCCTTGGTCTAAAGGTTGATCGTACACACGAATGAGTATTTCTATGTCAATAGAAATATGCTAAAGATTTGTTGAAGAGGTTTGGAATGCTCGAATGCAAGTCAAATTCTACGCCAATGGAACCAAATATCAAAATGTGTGCACACGAATGAAAAGATTTAGAAGATGCAACAATGTATCGACAATTGGTAGGTAGTCTGATCTACTTAACATTGACCCGACCTGACATTTTTTATGCAGTTTGTGTGATGAATTGGTATACGCAAAATCCGAAGAAGCCTCATTTGGAAGCAGTTCGACGAATTCTGAGATATGTGAAGAGTAAAATTGACTATGGTCTTTTGTACAAGAAAGGTGAAAACTGCAAGTTAGTTGGTTATTATGATGCTGATTATGCAGGAGATCATGACACCAGGAGATCAACAACTGGGTATGTGTTTAAGCTTGGCTCCGTAACAATTTCTTGGTGTAGTAAGAGACAACCGACTGTGTCCTTGTCAACTACGGAAGCAGATTACTGAGCAGCAACAATGTCAGCTCAAGAAAGCACATGGCTGATACAACTAATAAATGATATACATCAACCAGTAGATTATACAGTTTTGTTGTACTGTGACAACCAATCGGCAATTCGGCTAGCGGAGAATCATGTTTTTCATGCAAGAACTAAACATGTGGAAGTACATTACCACTTTGTTAGGGAAAAAGTTTTGCAAGAAGAGATTGAGATGAGGCAAATAAAGACAGATGAGCAAATTGCATACTTGTTTACAAAAAGCTTGAGTGTTGGAAAGTTTGAACATTTTCGTCGTCAGCTTGGCTTGATTCAAAGAATGGGGGCTAACATTGAGGGGGAGTGTTGAGAAGTCAATATTAGCCTAAATAAGTCCACACCTAAATTAATTTGATGTCATTGCTTACATCAATTTAGTTAGGTGAAAATTAGGTATTTTTCTCATTTTAAATTTCAATGGTTTAAATTATTTTATGGTTATTTTAATGAGTGGTTTAGATTAGTTCTTGTATAAATACCCCATTTGTATTTGAGTTTTATCATCCAACAATAAAAGCTTAATTATAAGCATTTGAATGCTTTCTTAAGAGTTTTTTCTCTTTTGCAATTTTGTGAGATTATTCTAAAGAGAGTTTTTTCTTCTTCTCGATCAATTAGAGTTTTTACTCTATTTTGATTCAACATGTGATGCTTAGGACGAGAAGAGAGAGGTTGGGGTGTTTTTAGTTACCCTAGTTCAGTTGCATGAGGAACGATCATGATGGTCAATGTTTCATCATCAGTGACATTATATATGGGATTGATTCTGGAGCCCGAGGCAGACATATTTCTAGAATCAAGAACGTTGCTTGAAGGTTTAGTGGTTTGCTTTTGTTGTCTCATCTCGACTACCATCCAAAAGCATATGATTTAGACTCGCGAGATGGAGGGGCCGGGTGTCGGATCGGGGGTTGAATCCTTGGTGAGAGCAGAGCAAATATCTTCTACATGGTCGTATTTACCGTATTCGAAACAAATGGTGGGGAGGGCCTCGTATTCAACGATTTGAATTCTTCTATTGATCAAGAGTTTAGAGACTAGGGGTTTACTGAGATCAAGACTGATGGCCATTCGGGCAAAACGACCATAACGACCACTCTCATTTTGGTAATCAATTTTGATTATGGAACCAATGCATTCCCCAATTTCTACGATGAGACCACTCTTATAGAAATTAATGAGCAGCCCAGAAAGGTGAATCCACACAATCACATGGTTCGGAAAAGGTTGTGAGGTTGAGAAATCAACCGACCATGGCTCGACTATTAGGTAGAGTCCGAATATCATCCAAGGGCCGTCGAAGAGGACCTTCAAAAGATCGAATTTAGTACGAAACGTTATTAGGAAGTAATTGTTTTCAACGTCCATAACACAAAAAGGCTACGAGGGTTTTCATAGATCATATAACTTATTTTGGAGAGTAGCGTAACTAATCCATCTTCCAAGTAGTTTGACAATAACAGTTTAGGCCATGCTCTTTTTGCCAATGCTTGGATTCTGTCAAAGAAATCGATAGAAATAATTCTATCCACAGTTTCCCGATTGACATCACCTTCTATCAATTTAATCTCTTCTTCATCAATAATTGGATCATCAAAAGGGGCTGACGAGGAGCCATCTCCAATAAAAGTATATTTGTAGAAAAGGATTGGGCGTTGGCTTTTCGCAGTTGTGATATAGTTCACAGTAGGGTTCGTGGGATTCTGGATCGCGATGCCAACCGAGGGAGGAGGTGAGGAGTCTGCATCCATGTCCAGGGTTGAATCATCTTGCGGCTTGTCTTTACGGTATTTTGTTTTATTGTTGCGGTGGTCTTCATCGACGGAAGGATTGAGAAAGGTTGACATTAGGGTTTTGCTTATTTTATCTTAATTTTTCCCTTATCATTGATTATTCATAAAATAACCATTCGTACGTTAACTCTTATGATATTGATGACCTAACATGTTAATAAAAAATAAATTCTAATTTAAACCCTAAAATTTTAACAAAAATATCAATTTAATATTTTTTTATAATATTTTAATTATAATTATGTAATAATCTCGACCGTTCTTTGATTCCATCGGCAGTACCTAAGGACCAACGCCAAATCGAATCAATGGCCTCCAGTGGTGTCGACAAGCAATTTACACTTGTTGAGATTTGGGTGACAATTAATAAGTGATTGGTATAGGATAGAAACATACACATAATTTTATGTTATGATGGATGAACTTATAAAATTTTAAGTAAGAGAATATAAATTTATAAAATTTTAGAGAGAACATAAACGGATTTTCAATATAAAAAACAAAAAAAAATATTTAAAATATACGAAATTTCAAAAATTTTAGAAGATCGCCTGCCCAGTCTAAATCCATCTTTGATGTAGGGGGCATTGACAAAGTATTTAAGGAATTGAAGATGACTTATTGCATCCATAAAGCGTGTAAATCCGCATAAAACTTCTCCCATAATAGGCCAAAATATCAAATATCATAAATAATAGTATACAATGATATTAGACCAAAATATATGGGGGAAAAACAAAGATATTTTATCCAAAAAAAATTAGTTTATAAATTTTATAACTATTGGAATTTTTAATTTTTTTTGTTTGTTTAAATATTTATAATTTTTAAATTATTTATCAAAATAATATTATTTTAGATAAAGTACACATGAATTGTTAAATATTTTATCACTTTAGTTTAAAAAAATAAAAAACCAAACTAACAAAAGTTACATATGTGGATTTTTTTTAATAGAAATAGAAATCACTAGTTTATTAGAAAAGATGAAATATTCAAAATTATAATAAAATTTTACAATCGTATATATAATCTAAACATATAATTAAGATATATTCTTATAATTATTGGCACAAGAACTTGTCCACTTGAGATTATATAAGAAAAATGTTAAAAACTCATCTAAAAGTCTTGAATAAAAGATAAATATGAATAAATATGCCTACATTGATAAATGAATCATAACATGACTGATAATCTTAAATTAGAATCGAGTGTCGTGAGAAAACTATATTCGAATGCAAATAATATATCCAAATCCAATACGATAGTCCAAAGTAGAAAAAATTAATATGATAACAAATAAACATTATCTGGATCAATTAAGACAACGACAAATCTAACCATAAGAAAATTAAACAAAAAATAGTCAAACGACCAATAAAAAGACAAAAAAATATGCCAAAAGATATAGAAAAATGTATCATAAAATTGAATTATTGAAAATTAAAACAGGATAAAGCCTTTGGTTGGACGCAAGGCAACAGATTCTTTCCCTTCTTATTAAAAAATTATATTTAAATATTTTTAAGATAATACTTACTTAAATATTTAATTAAAATATTTAATTTAGAATAATTTATTTTTAAGATAATACTTACTGAAAAGTAAAATTATGATCGTCTGGTTGAAGTTTATGTTTACTCTATGGTGTTGCACGTGAGACTTGTGGCTTTCCGTTCATTCATTACTTCACAGTTTAATATAGGGTAAATTATGTATTTAGTATCTAAATTATCAGTTTTTAATTTAGTTAAATTTGTCTTAATACCTAAATTTTTAATTTTCTCAAAATTATATCTAACGTTTAATTTTTATTTTCTTTTAGTATCCGTCATTAAAACTTAACATATTTAGTACCTAAAATATCAATTTTGATCTATTTTAATACCTAAACTTTCAGTTTTTAAAAAACTTAACATTAAAATATGAACGAGATATTAAAATGAAACAAAAACTAAAATTTTAAATGACGGGTATTAAAATGAAACAAAAATTAAACTTTAGATTTGATTTTAAAAAATTAAAAATTTAAATATTAAAAAAGATCCTAATATATAATTTAAATACTAAACACATAATTTACCCTTTTATACATTTATAGAAAATAAAAAAGAATATATATGGAGTAGTCTAATTCATGGAAAATGGGATCCTTATCAATTTATGGCCGCAAAAGTGAAGTTTGGGGCTCAAGTCTCTCTCCCAGCTCACGTGACGGTTGGTTCTTTAGTCAGATAACGTAGATCGGACGGTAATGAAAACCTTTATATTTTTATTCACGTCGGGCTTGGCTTTTTCAAGGTGGGATGTCTCTCCAAAAGCAAATCAAGCTGCCAGAATAAAGGTAGACAACAGTACATGTGTCATTCTGTCAGAAGCCAACTTAACTGTGCTTTGAGGTGCGAGACACCTGTCAATTAGCACTCAAAAAGGCTTTCCATTCCCGTCTTCGTTCTTTTGTAATGTTGGTGAAAGAAGAATTTTGGTAATAATTGTTTGTTTCATACAACGTTAACAAATTGAAGTATCACCTTAATCAATGTCAAGAATTCAAACGCCAATAATTACAGATAAAGTAAATTAGGTTAGAAGAATTGTTCTTGTTTCTGTAATATTCGATTCGAATTAGTTGATCAATAGATCATATACTAATAGTTATAAAAAAGAAAAATAATATCATATATCATACCTTAAAGATAACATAAAACGTTTTTAATTCCATTTTATTGCATTTGGGTTGAACAAAAATTAAATCTTTTTAACAAACTGACAGCAAATGATATGTTCAAGTTATGTATGATAGTTGATGAAATTATTGATATAAATGGATCAATTATAGACCTAAACAGAAGGATGAGACATCATAGTTACTGAAGGCTTCCATTAATTGTAATGAAATTTCACCGTTCATCTTTTACTTATAGAAATAATGGAGCAGATGAGTTGTTAACCTAGTGGGATGACATACTAGATCTTCTAAACAAGATTAAGAGTTTGATCCTTGTTAATGGAGTAAACTCGGTTGAGAAGATCGTCCCATAATAGACCTCTGTTATACCTGATATTTAAAATAGTATAATCGATCAATAGAACATATATTGTTAGTTAAATAAAAAAAATCTATCAAGTTAACATACAACAAGATGAACCAATATTGTCGGCCGTTTGTTGCAGATGATGAGAAGAGTTCTTTAAGGTGAAATCATTTTTTCCCTCTTATTTTGATTAAATTTTTCATGCAAATCATACCTGGCTATTAAATTTGCTCTTCTGTGAATTAGTTCTTTGTTGGTGACCATCATGTTGCAGTATGGTTTGTTTGATGCAGTTATTGTTTCTTGATCTTTAATAATAATTTTAGCCTCATTTTCCTCTTTCCTCCATGTTTTAAAAGCAAATTTATCCCGAGTTTCCTTGTATTAGAATTCATAAAACAGTCTAATGATGCATTATTTCAGGGTGTTGGAATTTGAATGCTAATTTATCCCAGTCTATTTAATGGTAACTATTTGATTAGTGGTCGAGAGCTAAACAACGATACAAGGAGGCAAAGAGGGAAACAAAAAAACGGTTGCTAAAGCAAAGGATAAGGCATACGAGGAAATGTACAAGAGATTAGACACCAAGAAATGACAAAACGGCATCTTCAGGCTAGCAAAATCCAGGGAGAATAGGAAGAATGATCTAAGTAGCATTAGGTTTATTAAGGACAATAATGGTGTTCTTTTAGTGAAAGATCATGATATTAAGAGGGTTTGGGGTAGTTACTTCTTTGGCTTATTTAATGACGGTGCCTCTCCTTGTAGAGATAGTACCGTTGATGGGTCAGTCGACCACCATACTACGACCAATGACTGCCCTACAATTAGGATTGGGTTTGAGGAAGTCAAAATGGCTCTTAGAAAGATGGGGAGGAAAAAGGCTGTCGGTCCAGATCAAATTCCTATCACTGTGTGGTTGGCCCTAGGAGAAGAGGGAGTTAAGTGGTTGACCAACATCTTTAATATTATTTTAGAGACTACCAAGATGCTAGAGGAGTGGAGAAAGTCTACGGTGATACCAATCTATAAGAATAAAGGAGATCCCCAACGTTGTGGTAACTACATAGGTATTAAACTACTCAGCTATACCATGAAGCTATGGGAAAGGGTGATAGAGGCTAGGTTGAGATAGGTTACTAGGGTTTCGGAAAACCAATTTGGCTTTATGCCAGGCAGGTCTACTACGGAGGCGATTCATCTACTTCGACGGCTTATGGAGAAATACAGGGAAAAAAATAGAGATCTTCATATGGAATTCATTGACCTTGAGAAGGCGTATGACAGCGTTCCCCGCGATACGATCTGGAAGACCTTGGAAACGAGACGGATCCCAACTGCTTATATCTGGGCGATTCATGATATGTACTGTAGATCTACTACATACGTTAGGACTACAGTTGGTGACACCGAGGCATTCCCGGTGGAAATCGGACTCCACCAGAGGTCGGCTCTTAGCCCTTACATCTTCGCCTTGATTATGGACGACATCTATTGTGCGATACCAGATGGTGTTCCATGGTGTATGTTTTTCGCTGATGACATTGTCCTAGTTGCTGAAACAAAAACTGAGCTGAATAGTAGACTGGCTACCTGGAAGACTACTTTGGAAGAAAAAGGTCTAAGGATCAATATTGAAAAGACAGAGTATTTATGTTCAAACCTCAGTGGGAACCAAAACGATGAAGATGTAGTAGTATGCATAAAAGGACACGTTCTCCCCTCAAAGGATTGTTTCAAGTACCTAGGGTCAATGATACATAAAGATGGGGGTATGGATGATGACGTTACACACCGTATAAAAGCGGGATGGCCTTACCGAGGACATGACCTCTGATAGAAAAGTATGGAGACTTAAGACTAGGGTAGCCGAGTAGTGTGGGTCACATCCATAGAGTGTATCATCTTTGTCTTCTTTTAATGCCTTTGTAGTAATTTCTATGACTTTTTTTTACGTCTCTGTCATTGGAATTTATGAAGGCTTAGAACTAGGGTAGCAGAGTAGTGTTGCCTTAGTTTAGGTTTTAACCCATTTGACTTTATTCTTTCTCGTTGCTTGCTATCGTTGACTTTCTATGTATCATTCTCGTCATGTTTCCTCTTTTTAAATTTTACCGGGTCTTACGTTTCTGTCTATATGTAGAGATTTTTATGCAGGAATTCATTTACAGGGATTACTTCCCATTACAGACGCGTATATGAATACTGCATATGAAGACTGTTTCAACTATGTATTTATATATACATGCATTGCATTTTATCTTTACTTTTAATTTTCTGACTGCCGGAGGTCTTCCACGGAAGCTACTCTCAACCTGGCGTTGGGGGCAGTCTACTACCCTACCTCCCCTTACCCTATTGCATATGCGAATAGGGTTTTGTTGTTGTTGTTGTTGTATTTGATTAGTGGTCGGTGATTAATGTTGCCAATATTGTTATGGAAATAAACGTAAGCATACATATCGTTCAAATAATAAAATAGATATAAATCATTATGTCGAGTGTTGAATTCCACTTAAAACAATTGATTATAAATTAGAATTTTTAACTCAAATATAAAAAAATTGCGAATAAATTGAAGTGGTGTAGAAACAATGTCGTGACAAAGATAATAAGAATTATATAAAAATGACAGAAAATGTAGCTAATATTAGGCGATTTGACCAAACTGACACCCTTTAACCGAATATCTCCCTTTTTAGCACCGTTTGTTCTATATTTCCTGAAGTGGCACCCTTTCGACTGAGGTGGCAAAAGGCGCATCCCTGGGGACGCGCTTTACCTGGTTTTACGCTGAGTTGGGTGTGAAAGGCGCATCCCCGGAGACGCGCTTTACCTGGTTTTGCTGATTCAGTTGCCACGTGGTATTTTTTTAATAATAAAAATTTTATTTTTATTGTTATTATAAATTAGTAATATATTATGTAAATTATTTCAATTATAATTTAATAATTATCGAATGTATTTTTTTAATGTGTGTTAAAGGTGGAGTGTATTATCTACATTAATCGGATAGAACAACAGATGAAAACTAGTTTTTATTTTATTGTAGTTATATGTAAAATTTATAAAATTATTATATTACACGTATGGTTATATTATTATTTTTTATTTTGATTATCGATCTATTAATTTTATCACTTAATTATTTAAATATTATCAATCTAGTCATCTGTTATTATTATTTAACCAAAATATTGATGCATAAGTTAATAAAATTAGTATAATTACACATTTAATCTGTTATTATTATTATACATTGAGAAATTATAGAAAATGCAATTACATTTAAATATTAGAAACAAAAACATTCATTTAAATAGAATATTAGGTTACATAAGGGTTAACGGTTATGTGATGATAATAGAGCTGGACATTTTTTTCTATTGTGTCTGATGTTTCTACAATGCCCACATCGTTTTTGTTCTGTTGACTTCTCCCAAATATCCATATCACAATGTATTCTAGTAGATTTTGGACGACTTGAGTCCCTCAATAGCAATGGATCTGGTACAATTGTAAGCCAAGTTTGAATCTCATCTGGGTCTCTTTCGTTTCCTATAGGCAGAAACTCAAATTCATATACCTTGAATACTTGTGAAAGTTGGTATACGGGATCAATATAATTTTTGTAGTCCAAATGTGAATGTGAGCAAGCTGCAATGACATGAGAGCATGGATATTTGAGTGCTTGAAAGAAACCACAATCGCACCACCTCTCATGCAGATTAACTCTGAAAGAGTTAGCTTCAATCCCTTGCAACGGACGTGGCATTTCGGTTACACGAAACAATTCACGGGTGCGAGAAAAATTTGTAACCAACATCCCATTTGATGCAGCCAATTTTTTCTGTAAATCAACTACTAGTCTTGGGTGGTAAATATAACCGTTTTGCATCCAAGTAAGAGCTTGTCCACCGAGCTTTGCAAAGAGTTGACCCAAACGAAAATAAGTCGTTTTGACCAATGTTGTGACTGGTAAATGACGCGCCCCCTTTAAGGTTGAATTTATTGCTTCAGCCAAGTTTGTTTTTATATGACCATAACGATACCCCCGTCATACGCATTTGTCCACATTTCTTTGTTGATGTCCATAATGTACTCGCACCCTTCTTATTTTTGCCAAACAACTCTTGTAGCATCGACTCAAACCTTTGAGGTAAGAGGTCGTAACCTAAGCCATTAGGAATATGTAATAGTTAATATGAAGTATAAATAAGTAATACGAAAATGATAGAAAAATTGGGGAAAAGTAACATACCCATCCGCACGACTAATTGACGTTCATCGTTCTTCTTGTATTTTCCGTAATAGTTTGCAGCAATATGACGGACACAATAACGATGTTGAACATGTGGATGTCTATACATTGTACCCAAAGAGTCCATTGCTGCTTTTATCCCGGCTCCTCGGTCTGAAATAATGCATACTCGTTCCCTGGTGACAACATGTAAATGTAAATTTTTAAGTAAAAAAGCCCAAGACTCAGTGTCTTCTCCTTGAACGAGGGCAAATGCAGCGGGAAGAATATTGTGGTTTCCATCTTGGATCACAGCCAATAATAAAACTTGCTTGTATTTCCCATACAAGAAAGTACCATCAATTTGGACAACTGGTTTACAGTACTTGACTGCATTAATACACTGAGGGTAAGTCCAAAAGATACGGTAGAATTGGCAGCGATCACGAACCACTCGATCATTCACGTAATGATGTTGAGTTTCGAACTCAACAATTGTCCCGGGATTGAGTCTTTGCACAACATGAAACCAATTGGGCAGCTCGTTGTAAGATGAATCCCATTCTCCATGAAGTTTGCAAATGACATTCTGTTTTGCCAACCAAGTTTTTTTATATGAGACGGTGTACTCATATTGTGACTGTATAGCAAAAATCAACACTGCAACAGCTATATGAGAGATTTGCTTCACAATGGGCATGATTGCTTGGCAAATAATGTTGGAGTCCAAGTTGGGATGATCCTGGTTTATACCTCTTGCACAACACGTATGAGGACCGCTGTATCTGGTTAGTTCCCATAAGTTGTTCTTCTTCTTTGATAAACGAACCATCCATTGACATCCGTTGTCACGTTGGACGCAGTAGCATACATATTTCTCTATGTTAGATCGATCAACTCGGGACTGAACTGAGTTACGAATATTGTAACTCTTTATTGCCATCATTGCTTCCTCATTCGATGCGAACTCCATTCCAATATGTAAATCACCATCATTAATTGTTGATTGAAGTCCATAGTTTCCAACATCAGGAAGATTCGAAAATTCAGGCTCATACATTACATCATAATCAGCCCCATACATATGTGCATGAAGTTCGACTGGTGTTGTATTTATCAGAACGTCATCCTCGTCATCATCAGAATGTACGTTAAACTGTGGTGAGTCAGGTTCAACGAATAATCCCGTTTCAGCACCATCTGCACCTGGCTCCCGAAGAGGTTCTTTTGGTGGAGATGATGGTTTCTCCGATAATCCAATGTTGAGGTCAAATAAGTTCCCGCTTGTGTGTCCTCCCCTTGAACTTGAGGCCATTGTATCATGTGGGATGTGAAAAGACTGCCGTCTCGTTAGCATTTCCATATGTAAGTCGAAAACATTGGCAGATGAATGTCTACCCCTTGAAGTAGAAGAGATGTTGCCATATGGATTATTGGTGAAACCACGTGGGTTGAGATCATAAGCAGTTGCAGATGAATGCCTTCCTACTGAACTTGATGGCATGGCATCTGGTGTTGGATCCGCCATTAATGATGTGAAATCATTACAGATCAGTTGTGTCGGGCTATCAACTTGATCAGCTTGATATACAATGCCAAAGTGAGAGGAATATGGGAAACCATGAGAAGCACGAACCTCAATAAAAGTGGCATACATTTTAATAAGAGATTGTGAACTTCCCATATGAGCATCAACCATCATAGAAACATCATCATCGTTTGAAAGCTGAAATGATGTATACGTGAGCGAAAAAAGTTCAGTAGGAAATCTGTACTGAAGTGAAAATAGTCTTCTCCGGCCTGCTACACGAATCTTTAACGAAATTTTTGTGATTAACTCCTCAAGAGTGATGTTTCTCTTCAAGGTTAAGGGGATATAATGATCTGACTCAAAAACAACCCCCTCTTCAGCTTGTTTAATTTCTCCATCATACAAAATAACAACAGAAAGATAACTCATTTTCAGAGAATAGAGGATTGAGATTTTTGAGAAATTTAGAGTTTGAGAATTTCAAAGCTTGTGAACTGAAGTTTGTTTTGAAAGTTTATAATACGTTGCATATAATAGTGTCTATAACCGGGGTACTATTCACGTGAAGGCGCGTTCCCGGGGGCGCGCCTTCCATTATTTTGTCAGAGAATATGTTATCATTGCCCTATTATGTCACTTATGGGAACTATTCATGTCAATACCTATTATTCCTTAGGGGACCGTGAAGGCGCGTTCCAGGGGGGCGTCTTCCATTATTTTGTCAGAGAATAGGTTATCATTGCCCTATTATGTCACTTATGTCCCCCGGAAACTATTCATATCAATATATATTATTCCTTAGGGGACCGTGAAGGTGCGTTCCTAGGGGCGCGCCTTCCATTATTTTGTCAGAGAATATGTTATCATTGCCCTATTATGTCACTTATATCCCCCGGAACTATTCATGTCAATACCTATTATTCCTTAGGGGACCATGAAGGCGCGTTCCCGGGGGCGCGCCTTCCATTATTTGTCAGAGAATATGTTATCATTACCATATTATGTCACTTATGTCCACCGGGAACTATTTATGCCAATACATATTATTTCTTAGAGGACCGTGAAGGCGCATTCGCGGGGGCGCACCTTCCATTATTTTGTCAGAGAATATGTTATCATTGCCCTATTATGTCACTTATGTCCCCCGGGAACTATTCATGTCAATACCTATTATTCTTTAGGGGACTTTAAAGCGCGTTCCTGGGGAACTATAGATGGATGGTGAAATCAGGTAAATTATAACCAAAATTTAACTTCTTTTGGAAGTTCAGCAAGTTAAGGATAAAATTATACATATAGATAAATTTAAGTTCATAACTTAAATTAAAACGTTATGTGAAGTTTGAATAAATTAGATAAAATGTTATGGATAAATTAAATAAATGTGAAGTGATAAGTTTATTGTGATATTGAAATTGTATGGAATGAGCATCGACATGTTTTTACGAATAAATGTGAAGTGATAAGTTGATTTTAATGTATAAGTTTTAATATATATGTTAATGATAAAATCATATGTATTGATAAATTTAATTTCAATTTAAGTACTGTGAACTATAATTGGAATATAACTTTTAATTTCGAATACAATTGGAATATTAACTTCAATTTAAAGTTAAATTTCGAATACTATACTTTATATTTTAAATTTAAATTATGAATAATATTATTTGTATTTTAATTTTAAATTTTGAATACTATAATTTGTATTTTAAAAACATTTATTAAACATTTAATGTTAAATTTGAATAAAAAATAACATTAAAAATATTGGCAGTAACAACCATGAAACATTTAAATAACATAACTAAATTACATAAATTTCTGAAATATAACTATTTAAATAACATTAAAATATAACTGGATCACCGATGTCATCTTCTCGAATGAGTTTCACATAGCGGTGGTTGTCTATTTCGCGGAGGATTTCTTCGTGGAACTTGTTCTTCAGTCTCCTCATCTTCACTATCATCATCATCGGCATTTTCTTCATTTGGTGTAGATGACGCTGAAGGGGCTGAAGGGCCTGTATAAAATAACGACCTTGGAGGAGTGCTAGTAACCATCCCACCGCTCCCCGGGAATTGTGAAAATTGTGGAAACATTGGCATCGATGTCTGTGATCCAGATGGAGATTGAGGTGTCTGAGGAGAAGCACCACCAGCCAAATAAGATGCATATGAACCATATGTTGGATCATTAAACATAGCCGTATATGCACCTCCATATGGTATAAAACCCTGCGGGCTAGGTATGTAACCTGGCGGGCTAGGAATGTAACCCTGCGGAGATGACATATGAACTGGTGGGCTTGGCATATACCCCTGAGAAGATGGCATCTGAAGTGGAGGGTTGGGCATGTACCATTGTGGCATCGGTGGATAAGGATGTTGTGGTGGAACTGATGCAGAATCGGTAGCACCTTCTCTCCGTCCATGCATCGGGGGATGATGATATTTAGACGGTTGATGTCTTTCTCGGCGCCTAGGAATGCTAACCCCTCGTGCTTTCGCCGAAAGTAGAAACGGCTTCCCATTTTCATTAAACCAGTTCATATAGTTATCCGTAACCATATGACCAATTTCAGCGTAATATTGTCGAGGGGCCAACTGTGCATATTGGTTCTCCCAAAGTGCAATCCAATCTCTGTGTCTCACCACCCAGTTAACATCTTTCTTTCCTCGTCTATCTATGTTATGCACGTCGTCTATATTCCTATGTGCTCCAGGAATATATTACGTACAACCATACTGACGGAGCACACGATCAACTGGATGCCACTCAATAATAGCATAACATATAAGAGGTATAACTGATATCCAAACCTCTAATGACCCACCAAGGTGGGGTGGGAAGCAAGCCTTCACTTCATCGCTCGCATAAGGTATCCATTGAAACTGAAATATAAATATACAATTCAAATAAATAAAATATTTTAATTATATCTAGCATTTTAAATTAAAATATTAATATTTAAACAGGTTTAAAAACATACCTCAGACCCAACTTTTGTATCAATAAGTAGACGAATTTCCTCTAACCCATTAGGTATACTTCTATGGTTCTTTCTTTTCATCGACCACCTATGAAATATAATATAAACTAAATATCACCCTATTTAATTAAAAATATTTAAATCAAAATTTAGTTCAATAATTACCTCAACAATAAGGGGAATACGTATGGTTCCTTCACGATCGGGTATAAGAAAGGCATACGAAACCACACCCATGATTGCAGAAGCATGAGACATCCACCGATAGCAGTTTTCTTATAATTCGTCGCCTGACACATTTCTCTAAAGAGAAATGCCAAAACTACAGTGCCCCAACTATATCTTCCAGCTTCATCAAAATCGATCAGATGCCGCAACCACATACAATGCACCTGGTTGCGAGATTTGTCGGGCATCAATATTCCTCCAATTATTCGTATAATATATGCCCGAGCACATGCCTTTGCTTGATCCTCTGAAGCATTTTCATTTAAAGCCTCAAAATTAGCTTTCAACCAAGATAAAGCTATTTTACCTCCATTAAACTCTGGTGGAGCAGCTCCAAGATAATCAATGCACATTGACTGCCAATCACCATCCGCCATACCACACATCATATTTCCGTCGACGGGAAGCCCCAGATGCATAGAGACATCCTCCAATGTAATTGTAGCCTCTCTACATGGAAGGTAAAAAGTGTGTGTCTCGGGCCTCCACCTCTCAATCAATGCAGAAATTAGGACAGGTTTAAGTTTGCAACCGCCAATAATTGTTGCAATATATCCGAACCCGGCAGAAGCCAAAAATTGCAAAATACGTTCCGGTGTCGGTATACGTGGATTTTTAATAAATGTATCTAAAATACGATCAGTATCCTAAATAATATGCATTATAAAAAATTAAAATTAATATAAATTCATAATAATTTTAAATTAAACATAACAATAAATATTAACATTAATTATAAAAAATATTACAATATCGCTAAAAAATCTGGAGATATGGTCAGCATCCAATCGCAGCAGCATTTCACTTTCCATTATAACTGTAGACAAAAAAAATAATTAGCACAAAAAATAATTAATTAATAAATTTAAATAAATAATAATTATATAAATATTATTTTAATAAAAAAATAATATTTATATAATTATATTAATATAAAATATAATAACTATTTAAAAAAATAATAACTGAAAAATAAATTTCTTACCACTAATAAGAAATTTAAAACTCAAAGATTTGAGTTATATAAGAAAGGAGAAGATAATTTTGGTGTGAAGAATGAGGGGGTTGATGGGGTTTATATAGGTGGAGGAGGAGGGGTAGTTGAGGAAAAATTAGATGGGCATTTAAGACATTTAATGAAAGGCGCGCCCTCGGGGATGCGTCTTTCACACGTGGCATCCAACTCAGCGTAAAATCATGTAAAGTGCGCCCCTGGGGATGCGCCTTTCGTCACCTCACCTGAAAGGATACCACTTCGAAAAATATAGAACAAACAGTGCTCAAAAAGAAGATATTCAGTTAAAGGGTGTCAGTTGGTCAAATCGTCCTATTATTAATGGAGCAATTGATTGATGGACAAACCTAATATGATGCTGTTAAACAGTCACTCACGACGTAATGATGCTGTAAAAATAGACTTGCGTGTCAAACATTATTCAATAAATAATCCTTTTTTCAAGTACTAATCAACACATACACAATAAATTTATATCTCTATATGTCTACCAAGTATGCTGCAAATAATGCATGAGAACTTATGATTAAACACACGTGATAGGCAACTTTCATCTCTAGAAACAGTCTCTAGTAAGCTCTAGTGTAAGGTATGGATCATAAATATATCGGTAAAGAGGACAGGGGATGGAGCGGAGTGAGCGAAGCGAACATCAACTGTCCTTACAAAGAAAGTCTCGTAGAGGGGGTTACGATTATGTGGGTTGGGGGTGCGGGGGATGTGCCCCCGCGGTACGGTACAGGGTTAATTTTGTAATTATGTACCGGGGTTTTCTATTATAAATAGAGATGTAACCTAAACCTATGAGAATTGAATAAAATTTTCTAGCGCCGCCTAGGCACCGAGGACGTAAGCACATTGCCGAACCTCGTTAAAATTCTTGTGTTCTTTTGTTTACTTTGCCCGATTTATCAACATCCAGCAATGGAAATCAAATCATTAACACAAAATTACATAAACATGCATCCGTAAGATATATTAAAATAAGATTCAAGTTTAACATCTCAAAATAAACATTCAACTTAAACCAAATCGTTTTTCCCTTCTCGAGTATGAAAACAATAGAAAAAGATGAAACCGAATCAATCGATCATCACTTCTAATGACTTAGCTACTCCACGTCCGCTTGCTACCTTCCTCGATGGTGGATTCAAGCTACCATGGCTGTTCGGTTGAATAAAAATAGAGAAAAATTATGGAGAAGAAGATGTGTTAAAAGTGTGAAGGAATACTCCATTTATAAGCCCCAAAGGTCAAAGCATCCCCCAATAAGAAAAGTAGGGGTTTATCCTTTATTTTCCAACCATTTTACAGCTAGAATGGACAACTATCTGATTCCAGAAAATTCCATAAATGTCTGGTGACTCATCAATTGCTGTAGATTCGGCTCATAAATTCTATCTGGCATCGGCTCCTAGCAACATTAGAGTAGAAATTTACAACAGAAACATTAAATTCAACCTAAGAAATAACAACTCACTCCCAATATGCAATTTATGCAAAAATACTAAAATAAATCTAACGATCCTCATAATGCTAAAGTTCAAGCTAAACCTAAATGTAAAAGCCCTAAATAATAACTCTTTTAGAGAGTTATTAGTGATCGATAATGAAAATTGATGGTGATCGATGACAAGTGATGGTCGGTAACGAGAATTTTGATGGATTTAGGGGTTAAATTTATCTTTTATCTAAAATTTAAGATTTAAATAAATATTTTATATAAAATTTAAGATCAAATTGATATTCTATCTAAATTCGAGAGTTAAAGTTAAAATTTAACCATATTTACCAATGGATTAATTATAAAATAAGTTCACAAACTATACCGTTTTTTCTCTAATAGGTGCCCAAACTTTTTTTGATTCATCCAGAGTGTCTAATATTACAAACATTACCACTTTAGATGCCCTGATTATAACAATTGTTAGAAAACTCCGTCACGTGACACATGTCATGTTCTGATAATTTTAAAATTTTTTATTTAAAATAAAAAAACTTTAAAATATATTTTTATTAAAAAAGCCCAATATTTTCAAAAAATTTAAACCCTACCCAAAAAAATCATAATTTCAATCCTATACCCACTAGGGGTGTACAAAAAATCCGATCCGATGATCTAGTGATCCGATTCGAAAATTAGGATATCCGATCTATTTTTTGAGAAAAATTTCAATTTTGGATTGTCCGAAAATCTGAAAATATATTAGGATTTTAGATTTTAGATATCCTTTAGCCCAATAAATAAGTAACCCACTAACTTATTAAAGCTCTAACCCAATAAAAGTTAGGATATTTAATTTTTTATTGTGTGTGAGTGATTAAATATATATTTAATTTTTTTAATGGACATAATTCCTAAAGTTTTCACTTTGATTAGTTGTATTGTTAAAATTGTATTTTTTTTCGATAAAAAAAAACAGAAAGCAGATGGTACCAATTGAAAGGCGAAAACGAAGCAACGATGGAAAATATTTAATTGATGTATATAAACATCGTTTACTCCATAACATTAAACTAGTCAAATAGTTCATCCACATCTTTAAAAAAAAACAAAAATGGAGAATTGAAAACAAGTCAGTCGCTTTGGCCGAGTTGTTAAGGCGTGTGACTGCTAAGTACATGGGACTTCCCCGCGAGAGTTTGAATCTCTCAGGCGACGTTGGCTTTTTTGCATTGAACCCCCTCTAGTTTAGTGGCGAAAATGGAGCAATAACAGAAAGTATGAACTCCTTTTACTTCATACCATTAAAGTGGTAAAATAGTTCATCTACACCTTCAAAAAATGCAGAAATGGAAACACATCCAAGAAGGATTAAATCTTTGGTTTTTATTCCAAATAACAAGCAGCTGCTTTCAAACACAACTTCAACATGCTTGGGTGAATTCCATATGGACGATCAAATCAATCACACGGGAATTGTAAAACAATACAAGCTTTGTCAAAATAACCAGGATTCCAAAACCCCAGACTTCAAAAGGAAATTAAGAGAGACATGTATTTTTTCAAATGCGTCGTCAATGTAAACCCAGAATTCCCTTAAACTTGCCCTCGGACTCGGCCCTGAAATCATCTGGTTATACGGATAAGAATAAGATTTATTTGATTAAACATGAAGGCAATGGGTCCAGTAATTATAATAAGACTTACTTGATAGCAGCTTTGATCTCATCATACGATGCAGACTTCACAAGCCTTACGGTGAGGTCCACGACGGATACATCAACGATAGGAACTCGGAAGGACATTTCGGTTAGTATCCCATTGAGGGCAGGAAGAACCTTTCCAACAGCCCACATATTCACAATATCATCGAATACATACGTAAGAATAAACCGAATATTTAGCAGCATGATCCTTAATCAATTAACACTTTTCATCTAATAAAGACTGTTTTAACAAAAAAAATATTGATCCTTAATCAACTAATTGAAAAAACCATAAATTGACAAACTAAAAGGAGAAATAGAACCCCAAAACATCCACGCACAGCCTATGCTGTCTAAGGTTCTTCCAACTTTACATAGGCAAATCAAAGAAGGGTAAACGGCAGAAGAGAGAAGGCACATTCATTCTAGTTACGACACTCATCAGGGTGAATGAGCCCTCTCGATAAATCTTTTGAACTTAAATTTTAGGGCTCATTCCAAAGAATTAGCCCTCCAAAAATAAGCGTTTGCCACTTTAAACAGCGAGCACACAGTATTCTTTAGTAAAAGACGAAAGAATAGTTCGCTTTGGGTTCACTGCGTGGCTGCGTAACTTATTGAACTGGATTTACAGCCGTTTTATATTTGGTTCAAGGCCATTGGCGTTTCTATACTACCAATGTGGGATTATACTATAAACCTTGTTTGCTGAGCGTTACTAAGAAAAAGGTATAGCAAGTACAGAAAAAACCATGAAAAACGGGCCAAGGTAACACTGCTTTGAACATTTTTAAAAATAAAGCAATTTCAGTCGGTATTTTCAAATTATCATAGAAGAGTCAGTTCTAACTAGCACGTTGATATGATTTTAGGATTGAAAGCCACATGTGGTTTGAACTTAGACGTACTGCAGCCTGCAGGCATGATGGAACTTATGCAACATTGAAAAGAAAATGATATCAGTCAAGAGAATTTTTCGATTCTCAAGGATGCCTATCGAAGTCAACTTAGTTATCGAGGGCTGTAGACCAAAGCCTTACTGTGCAACCAAATGAAGAATCGAACTTGAGAATGAGAACCTTCATGTGTGATGATGTGATTACCACGGTTATAGGTGATTTATCTTTTCTAATTTAGATGGAGGTCAAAGTCGGTCGAAAATCGACTGTTAGTTGAGGTCGATGAACAACTATAACAACAGGTAAATGACACTTTTAATACTCAACTCTCTTTTCAACCCCCAATACAAACATTAATTATATCTAATTAAAATTTTATTAAATTTTCCAACCTCCCAAACCAACTACTCCTATAACAATTCCCCTTCATTTTAGTTTATGCATTCTCTCCCGTTTGTAGGAGTTGGCATCCACGGGACCACTTGGCCATTTCACTAATTTACTGTTTAAAATTCCTCTTGTTTCAAGTGTGGAGCTGTCTACGGTGAAACCAACCTATAAAAATAAAGGAGATCTCTAATATTGTGGTAACTACAGAGGTATTAAACTATTCAGTCATATTATGAAGCTATGGGAAAGGATGATAGAGGCTAGGTTGAGACAGATTACTAGGTGTAGACACATGTTTTTGTCCAGATATACAAAAATATTTTATTATAAGAATAAAGGAGATCCCGAATATTGTGGTAACTACAGAGATATTAAACTACTTAGCCATATTATGAAGCTATGGAAAAGGGTGATAGATGCTAGGTTGAGACATATTACTAGGTGTATACACATGTTTTTGTTCGGGTATACAAAAATATTTTATTATATTATATTTATTTATTTATTTATTTATTATTATTATTATTATTATTATTATTATTATTATTATTATTTACAGGCCCCACACTCAACAACCTGATTTAGTAAGATTTAGAAAATAAATCAATTTATTTGAGTCCTATTGAAATACTAAAACTAACGTATTTGAGTCCAAGTATGACTCTAAATCTGAGATAAAAATAGGTTTCTTTAGACTATAAATAGACTCAAGCATCAAGAGGAAAGGAGAGAGAAAAACGTGGAATCAAAATCAGATGAAGGGGAAACGATTTGGAAAAACCGAGGGAAGAAAAGGACAAAAATAAGCGTGGAGGATCCAAAGCCAGTATCAAAAAGTACGAGGAGTGGCAGAGCATTTTCATTGCAAATCTAGTTTCTCTACACGCAAAACATGGGAAATATAACAACTTTTGTTTTATTCTTTTTATTTCATTTATTTATTTATTTATTTTATATATATATTTCATTTTCTCCTAATTTTAATATTTTTATTTCTTTTTACATTGTTATATATATATATATATATATATTTATTTTTTATTAATATTATTATATTAATATTTTTTATTATTCTTTTCTCATGTTTATTTTCATTTTTACAATCCAATACTTTTGTCTTTTTAGGGATATTTTTAATCGATCAAAGGTAATTAATTCGGATTGAATTTTTGAATTTCAATTTAAATGTTAATTTTCGCAAATAAAGACAACCGGAAAATTAATTGGTACCAAAAGGGCGGTTCAAGGGTGCTAATCCTTCCTTGACCGTAACCGACTTCTGAACCCGACACGTTTCTGGTACAACGCAGATCAGGTAAGATGGTGTCCGACCCACCTAAATTTGTTTTAAAGTGGTCGGTGGCGACTCCCAAATCATTTAATCCAAGTCGAAGCCCAATTTCGGGCCCAACCGAAAGACGGTTCCGACAGCTTGGCGACTCTGTTAGGGACATGTAAGCGAGTTAGGCCGAAATTAATTTCTGGTTGTCTTTTTTAGCGAAAATTACAAGTTTAAATTTTAATTTATTTATTCGATTCTAATTATTTATCTTTGATTATTTTCAAATAAATAGTTGTACTGACGTTTTTTCAATGATTTCAGATTTTTAAAGTTTTTCATCTAAGGCTCTATACCCGAGCTTCGAACTCTATTTAAGTGGGGGTGAAAGCAACGCCTTCGTGAGAATTTATTCTCCGTGCGAGCCTAGCAAGTAACCTTCGGGATTCACATACCTTATATCTTCGTGTGAATTTATTCACCGTGCGGGCATAAGTGAATGTTTCCTCTCGAGTTTGACTTAGTCCACACAAGCTTGTAATGGGCTTAGGACTAAGGGTCTGGCAAGCCCAAGGGGGCACCGACAAGGAGAACTCAAGTACCCTTTTTTAGAACCTAAATTGGGATAGTACAAGGAATTAGAGTCCACCCCAAAACCTCATTTCAAACCCTAGACTGCTTTGTTTTCTACTTTATTTTCTGTTTAAAGCATGCGAACTAGACAAATATGCGGTTAGGATTTGTTTTAAATAAGCATGCGGAATAGAGATCATGTCCGGGTAGGAATAATAAGCATGTGGGGTAGATATCATGTGGGGTAGGATTTTTCATTTTTTATTGTTTTGATTTACCTCACTAACTCTTTATATTTATTGTTCTCTTTCATTTTGTTCTCATCATTCGCATCATTTAAAAGAGGTGTTGATCCACCAAAAACGTGTTTGTTAAACATGAATAATATGTATTAATGGACAAAGGGGTTGTAATACAAGAGATAAAAATGCAGACGACAGTCTACAAGGCGACTATGTGTCATATTCAATCCAGAAGACATGGTGCCCACAATTGAAGAGTATATCACTCTGCTGCATTATAAAGGACTCAAAATGATCCGGGTCTACATCAAGCATAATTAAAGTCTATCTTTGAAGAACTAACTGGCAAAGATTGTAAAGGCAAGATGAGGAAAAGGTTACTGACCCGGACGCTCATTTTGAAAACTACGAGAACAAGATGTCGAAACCCTAGCTGAGCTAAATGTCATTGCTGACGAATTCAAGAAGCAAGCTTCGGATAGTTTCTATCGATGGAGGGCTCCAATGGTGTTGCCATTAAGGAACATACTTAGCATAGAGTGGAAGCCGAAGGTGCAGTCCTTCGAGACTTTTCTGGGGCAAGCAGCTCGTCATTTGTACGGTTCATCCAGAGAAGCCAAAGTAGTTCGACAAGTTATTCAACCGGTGATAGACGAAGGCAGAAGACTAGTCAACATATCAGAAGCTGTCAGAATTTTTTCTCTTAAAAGATAAAATACTTTTGTCCCCAATAAGGATTATTTCTAATAATAGACATGTTTTTGGATCAATGCCTCGAACATTTCATGCATTTTTGCATTTTGCATTTTGCATATACATTTCGTTTTTAAGCATTTTCATAAACATAAAATTTCTTCATGGAAGATTCGATGAAGTGGTTTTAACCACATGACACCACATGGAAGTAAGATTGTAACATCAAAAGAAAAAAAATGAAATCACAACGAATGAACCCGATCAGCTGGTTGTACGACTAAGCCTGTCAGGATGATCTGAGAAAAGAGTCCACATATCTTAAGGGCTACGATGTTGAAGCTGTTTGCAGTTGCCACATAGGATGCTCCAAACATTCATCTGAGAACTATAAGGCGCTGAAGCGCGAGATCCAAAACCTGATGGATTCAGGGGCATGGACAGCCGAAAAAGGGGGCATTGCATATATCATTTGCACTTAGAGGATTGTTTTGTTTGAACACGTCTTTGATCTTTCATGTTTGCTTAATCTTTTAAACGATTGAATTTATGCTACTTTCTAAGGTGGAGCAATTGAACAAATTTTAATTTTTAGTTCTTCTAATATTAAATGAATTAAGGATTCTTTTAATTCTTCAAGAATTATAGATTTTTTACATATGACAAGATTAGACATTTCTTATCCTATCTCAAACCACAAAATAAAATACCTTGATTCTTTACCCAAAATAACTCATAGTCATTACCAAAAAGACCAAATTTTGACATAACCTCCCTTTGAAATTTTTTAACAATGTCTTTATCTTTTTGATACACCCATACCTTTCTTTGAGTCAATAAAGGCACACCATTGTCTTTTTAGACTCAAAATTGACATTTTTATACCATTAAAACCCAAGGCATTGAGTTGTTCATTTGAATATGAGCATTCTTCTAAGACACAACTTGGGGCATATCGTAGGGAGCCTGAACATTGAGACATGTTGGGGACAAGAAGCAGAAAGAAGAATTCACTCGAAATAATTCTATCATGCATTAATTACACTATTTTCATGTGAATAAAATTAATCCTGAAAATCTATCCACCTGGGATACCTCTTCTGTGAAAGCTTCCATGTATGAAATGATGAACGGCTTTATTTCTTTACTCCTTCATAACAGGAGAAAATATATATCCATTGTGTCCTCTTTTGAGCCTATAGTATTTTTCTTATGATTAAACCCTAACCAAGGATCATCCTCCACACTGGGGGGCAAGGTGGAGAAAATCTGCTCGCATGAGTGAAGACATTAATTCAGATGAGATACCGAAAGGTGAACCAAATGGCAAGTGTGAAGATTCAATCAAGAACAAAAAGAGAAAAAACAAAGAGAAAAAACAAAGAGAAAATAAAAAGAGAAAAAACAAAGGAAAATTGAAGAAAAAAAAAGACAAGATGCACATGCAAAGATTCTCTCGATTCAAATGACGCATCGAGATTCAAACTATGAGATTGATCAAGCACAATCATTTCCAAATCACTGAACCACTTCACTCGAAGATCATAAAGCATCAAATGAGATTGATCAAGCACAATCATTTCTAAATCACTGAATCACTCCACTCGAAGATCATAGAGCATCAAGAGACAGACGCATACGAGCAGATTCAAATTGAGCAAGATATGATTAAAGACATTAGAATGAATTGATCCTTGGTTCAATCACCCTTAAACACTTGTTTGGGCATTTTATCCCTTTCTTTCATAACCATGAACCATGACCTACGTTACGTGCCTTAAAAGTCCCTTCTAATCATACATGAATTTCTAAACAGAAGAGACTAACTTCATATTTCATCCCGCCCATTAGGATTAATCTTTATTTGTAAAAAATAGTGTAATTTATGTATGATAGAGAAAAATAGCAAAGGGGGTTCAAGAAGTAAATTACGAATGACGTCTTGAAACCAAAGGAGGATTCGAGTTGAAAACCTGAAAAGGCGGCTCGAATACAAAAATTGGGCAGTTGAGGCAATCGCACAAATTCCTTGATAAGGCATCGCACAATCCGGGTGTGACCATGAAAGCTGGGAATCGGAGAACACTTCCAATAGAGGAGCATGCAAGCTACCCCATCAAACCTTTGAGCATCAAGTAAACAAAAATGCCAAACCTTTGACCAAACACAATAACCTGAGACTTTTTTATCCTTTCCTTACTTAACCATTTCCCAAAAATAGATTTGATCTTGGCACGTGTAAAATAGCTATAATTTATTGAAGGATTAACAATGTAATTAATTCTTTGATATCCAATGAACTCTAGTTTTATGATTTGTCTCAATTATAAAATCGTGAAAGGGACGATATTCTTAAAACTTTTGATTAAACATTTTTCGAAACTCTTTTTAGATGTTTTCCTTTAAAAGAGAGAAAAACATTATTTTTCAAA